>NW_022196905.1:116791275-116800356 GCF_008632895.1 Mastomys coucha | reverse complement strand
GGCCTCGAACTCAGAAATCTGCCTGCCTCTGCCTCCCAAGTGCTGGGACTAAAGGCGTGTGCTACCACCGCCCTGCTGGCCTAGACTCTTATAAACCCATCTTCCTCAAAGTGTATGCAACTTAGGGAGATGGGACCTATACCAAGAAAGTCTATTCTCCCACTGAACACCTGAGCAACTTCCTCAAGGTGCCCATGAGAATCCCTAACCTTCCAGCTTTTACGACAGTGATTAGAATTCATATGTCTCATTGGCCTGAAGGGATTTTGGCCCAAGAATATATCAGTTCAAGACTTTCTTAGGGGGAGCAGAGAGGGGGCTCAGTGGGTAAGAGAGGATTTGCCACCATGCCTGAGGCTCTGAGTTCAAATTCTGAGACTTGCATGGTAGGAGAGATATCTATGGAAACTCTTCTGAATGCCATGCTCATACCATGGGTCCAACATACCCATGTACACATGCACAGGTAAATACATGTAATTATAAACATGTAAATAATCTTTCTTGGACATTTTTACGAATTTCTTCTTTTTTAAATAGGTGATCTTGGTCTAACAGTCACTTCCTATCTCATTCCCTACCACCTCTGAATGTTCACGAACATAACACAGTTTCTCACCCTTCACTTTGGTCCCAGTATCCTTTTCTGGCATCTAGACTTCCTCTCCCCAAGTCCAGCACCATTATATTTACTGGACAGTCTCTGATATTTGCAGATGTCATTCCAGCAGATGTCAAGACACTCCCACACCTACCTCCAAGACTGACTCTACATCTGAACTATATGACCTTCCCTCAAGAACCCTTTAAGAACAGAGGCTGAATTACAGACTTCTTAGTGTCTCCAGACATGGGACCAGCATTCATACGCTGAACATTATCTGCTTTCCATACTCTGTAAACCTTCAGGACACAAAAGCCACACATAATTCTATGCACACTTCTTTACTAGCCTTTCTTTATGCATTGAATCTGCCTAACAGACAAGAACCAGGCTTCCACTTACTAAAAATACTTGTTAATCTCTTTGAACACTTGGAGGCATCCTAAGTGAGTTCTGCTTTGAGACCCGGCCTCATGTGTCAAAGGCTGGCCTCTTAGCTCCCCATGTAGCTGAGGATTTAGAACTCCTGAGTGATCCTCCTTCGTCTACCTCCCAGGTGCTGCGATTACTAGCCTGAGCTACCGTGCTTGGTTCCTAAAATGCTTCGTGATGTTTCTTTCAAGCATTCTAAAAATGTTAAAAAGTTATTAGGGATAAACACAAAACTAAAATTTTCCCGACTCGGAACCCCGGTGTTTGAGAAGCTGAAGGAGGAGGATTGGAGTTCGAGGCTTGTCTGAATCTAATAAACTGAACTAGTCTCAGAAACACAAAATGAAAGAAAAAAGTTCCTTCACGTAGACAAGGGTAATTTTGTAAGACCTCTTAAATTCGAAAAATAATTTCTGTGCTCCTGTAGTCACCATTCACAGATCCTATCAGTTACTGTACTGTAATAGACACCCCATCCCTTTTTATGTATGTATCAGTACTTTCTGAATCCAGATGAAGATGACCCTGGAACTGACAACGTGAGCTGCCATGTGGGTGCTATTGAACCAATGTGCTATGAGAGAGAAACCAGTATTAACCACTGAGCCATCTCATCTTCCCAGCCCCCAAACTTTAATAAAGTCTTGTCTATTTAAAAAAAAAAAAAAATTCTATGTCCATAGTCCGGTCTTCACGTGACTTGGAAGAGCGGCACAGGCGGAGTCACGAACCTTAGCCGCACGGTCTGGCCCGCCCTCCGTAAATTCCGCGTGGAAACGCGATTACGACCCCTCGCCTACCCACTTCCGCGAAGAGCACCCAGAGCGCAGGCGCAACTTCGGGCCGCCTTTCCGAGATCTCCTAGGCTAGGGTTGGTGAATGCGCATGTGCGGAGGGGCTAGGCCCGGTAATTACGCGGGAGCAGGTGGGTCTCGAGAACTCACGCGACTGGCTCCTCCCACCTAAAAATAAGTGGGCGGAGCTGCTTCGCCATGCGCACGCGCCCTGAGTGCAGGAAGGTCGCGTGGTTGAGGCGAGCTTTACGCATGCTCATTTAAAGCCCCCGAAGTTTATGACGTCAGCTACACCATCCTGTTTTGTATCCCGTTCCCCACAGTCTCGCTTTTAAAGAGCTAGACTCTAGATCTACCTGATTGTGGTTTTGACTTATAAAATATTTTATTGTGATTAAAAATTCACTATGGCCGGGCATTGGTGGCGCACGCCTTTAGTCCCAGCACTTGGGAGGCAGAGGCAGGTGGATTTCTGAGTTCAAGCCTAGTCTACAAGGTGAGTTCAGGACAGCCAGGGCTACACAGAGAAACCCTGTCTCAAAAAAAAACAAAAAAAACAAAAAAAACAAAAAAAACTCTTACAATAGTAGACTTCCTAAAATAAATACTATTAAAATAGAGCTTCAATACATATATATATAGATATATATGAACATTATACTACTATATATGTATATATATACATATATATATAATAGTAGTCCATAAGTGGCATTCTTCACTCAGAAGATAGCAGTACTGTTCCGTTCCAGCTTCAGGCTTCTAGAAAGTTCCTCATAAGGGTTTATCTAATTAGACTGGCCAGGTATGTAATGGTCTCTCAGACCATAGGGCAGCCATCATTATGGTCCATTCTTTCTATGTACTTTCTGTAGTCTAGACAGTATGTAATAGCATGGCAGGGTTACTTTAACTTTTGTTTCTTTAATTGCTATTGAGGCCATGCATTTTTCCTCCCTTGGGATAACTTTATTAGTTTTATGCTTTGCCTAATAATTATTTTTGGACACTGTAATCTCCACTGGCTTCTCCCTGTAGACAATCACTCTTGGCTTTTGCAGGTTTTTCTGACACCTTTTTTTTTTTTTTTTTAAGTATGTGGGAGAGGCCAGGCATGGTGTCGGCTGTCTTTTGTAATCCCAGCATTTAGGTGTTAGAGCCAAGAGCAACCAGGAGTTCAAATTCATCCTTGGTTACATGGTGAGTTCGAGGCCATCCTGGGCTATGTGTGATCCCATCTTGAGGGAGAAGGGCACAAACAGATGGAAAAGGGATGAAGGTTAGAAGACAAAGACCATCCCTCTAAAGCAATTCTGCAGAAATAAAGGTGTGTTCTGAGCCTGCCCTAGCTCATAACACCAGCACCATAGAGATTGATAACAAAGAAATAGGGGACGGGGGCGGGAAGGTGGAGGAGAAGGAATCTATAGACTTACGAGGAGGTGGCCCACATAGCTGCAAAGGGACTCAGAGGAATGACTTCTGACATCGATCCTGAAGGAGAAAGTCCCAGAGGGAGTAGGTTTTCCCACGAGGTAATGAACTGAAGCGCATGTTGGTGCACAGCTGCAATCCAAACACTTGGGGGGTGGAGTAGGAGAATCAGGAGTTTAAGATCATCCTCAACTATAAGTTTGAGCCGAATGTGGGCTATGTGAGACCTTGTCAGAAAAAAAAAAAAAACTCTCATATTCAGTAGAATGGTAAACAATGGCTTCGACTGGAATTCACTGGTAGAACGTGTACTTAGCATGCCCAGGGTCCTGGATTCCATCCTCAGCATTAAAAGACAATTACCACCGGGCAGTGGTGGCGCACGCCTTTAATCCCAGCACTTGGGAGGCAGAGGCAGGCGGATTTCTGAATTCGAGGCCAGCCTGGTCTACAGAGTGAGTTCCAGGACAGCCAGGGCTACACAGACAAACCTTGTCTCGAAAAACACCAAAAAAGACAATTACCGGAGGGCACCACACACTTGTAACCTTAGCAAGTAGGAGGCTCATGAGTTCCAGGCCAGCCTGGGCTACAAAGCAAGTGTCTCAAAAACAAAACCTGGGTAGTAGTGGCGCTCGCCTTTAATCCCAGCACTTGGGAGACAGAGGCAGGTGGATCTCTAAGTTCCAGGCCAGCCTGGTCTACAAAGTGAGTTCCAGGACAGCCAAACAGAGAAACCCTGTCTCAAAAAAACAAACAAACAAACAAACAAACAAAAAGACTACACTGGGGTTTTGTTGTTGTTGTTGTTGCTGTTTTAGAGACAGGATTTCTTTATGTACCCCTGGCCATCCTGGAACTCACTCTGTAGACCAGGCTGGCCTCAAACTCAGAGATCTACCTGCCTCTGCCTCCAAGTGCTGGGATTAAAGGCATGTATCACCCCAGTCCAGCCCAGAAACTATTGTATTGCTCTCTTTCAATATTTCTATGATTTCTCTTTAGTAATAAATTTAAAAAAGAAGGGAGGAGGAAGATGTAGCTCAGTTGTAGCCATCCTAACCTGTGAAGGGCTCTAGCTTCTATCCTTAGCACCATAAAAAAAAAAATTGACAGGGCATAGTGATGCACACCTTTTATCCCAGGACTCAGGAGGCAAAGCCAGTCAAACTTATTTCTGTTTAATATCCGCCTGGTCGGTAGAGAGAGTGACATAGTGAATTCCTGTCCCAAAGCAAAGCAAAACAAAACAAAACCTTTAAATTCTGAGAGCGCCTAGAGGATGTTCCTTCCGAACTGAAGACCTGAGAACCAGCTTTATGGAGATATAACTCATATGCCATAAACTTCACTCATTTAAAGCAAACAGTTGGTTTTCAGTCTTCTCATGTGAAACCGTTACCACAGTCAATTTTAGAGCAACTCTATTACCCCTACAAGAGAAGCCCCAATAAACCTGGCCAGTTACAGATTTCTGATCCCAGCACCCTGGAAGCTAGGACAGAGGGATCAGAAATCCAAGGTCATGTGCAGCTGCATAGAGAGCTTGAAGCCTGGCACAGTGGCACATGCTTTTAATTCCAGCACTCGGAGGGCAGAGGTAGGCTGATGCCATGAGATTGAGGCGAGCCTGGTCTACATATCAAGTTCCAGGGCTGCACAGTGAAACTCGGTCAAAACAAACAAACAAACAAACAAAACCAACAACTTGTGCTCATCAGGTGCTACTCCCCGATCCCAGGAATCTAATTCCTGTTTGGATAGACTGGCCCACCATGGACACTTCAAATGAATGGGGTGGCATAATTAGTATCCTATGATGATCAGCCCTTTCGCCTGGCATCCTGTCTTTAAGTTTTATCCTCCACGTTGCAATACTTGTAGTGTCATGACTCAGTCCATTTCATAGCCAAATAATATTCCATTGTACAGACAAACTGTGCTTTGTTCACGTGTTCACCCATTGATGGACACTTGGGTTGTTTCCACCATCTGTCCATTGTATTCATCGAGACTGGCTGGTCCAGACAGGTAGGTCTTTCCTGGTACTGAGGGGAAGGCAGGCTGAGACCCGGGTTATTGGGAAACCCCACACTCCATGTCATTTTGGGTTGCACACTTAGTATGAGCTGCAAGCACTGAATCTGGACAATTCTGAATGAGGTCTTGGGGTTTCTTTGCTAGGGCAGATCATCCAGTCCTAAGCCAAAGCTTTGGAGTGGGTTAATGTCTACAGGACCCACGCCTCCTCGAGGAAACATTTATTTACCTGTGGCGTGTGGGAGCCTCTCTCACTTCACATCCCATGGGAACACCCTTCTCTCAAGCTGTAAATGAAGTCTTTCAGAAGAGTCTAGTCAAATCCTGACCTTGCAGATCTGGCCAGTGATTGTTATAAAGGTACTTAGGGCATTTGCTGTTCTTTTTGTTTGTTTGTTTGTTTGTTTGTTTTCGAGACAGGGTTTCTCCGTGTAGCCTTGGCTGTCCTGGAACTCACTCTGTAGACCAGGCTGGCCTCGAACTCAGAAATCTGCCTGCCTCTGCCTCCCAAGTGCTGGGATTAAAGGCATGCGCCACCACCGCCCTGCACATTTGCTGTTCTTACAGAGGACTGGGAGTTGGTTCCTTGCACCAGTATGGAGGTTTACAACGGGGTATAACTCGAGTTCCATGGTATCTGGCGGCCACTTTTAGCCTCCGCAGTCAGCAGACAGGAATGTGGTGCATTTTACACAGGCAGGCAAAGCACTCAAGCACATAAAATAAAAAATTCAAAAGTCTTTAACAGCAACAACGGAAGGGTCTTTGAAATGGATGCTTGCAAAAGTCATATACTGACTGGCCCGTCCAGCCTACCTACTTATGGACTTGTGAAAACTGTCTCCAGGCTCACTGGTTAAGAGTGCTGGCTGCTCTTCCAGATGACCAGGGTTCCATTGCCAGCATCCATGTGGTGGCTCACAACTCTCTGTATGTAGCTCCAGTTCCAGGAGACCTGACATCCTCTTCTGGCTTCTATAAACACTACACTCACATGGTACACAGTCATGCATGCAGGCAAAACATCCATACATATAAAATAAAAGTAAATAAATCTCTTAAAAATGCAATCAGAGGGCTGGTGAGATGGCTCAGTGGGTAAGAGCACCGACTGCTCTTCAGAAGGTCATGAGTTCAAATCCCAGCAACCACATGGTGGCTCGCAACCACCCGTAATGAGATCTGACGCCCTCTTCTGGTGCGTCTGAAGACAGCTATAGTGTACTTACATATAATAAATAAATAAATCTTAAAAAAAAATGCAATCAGATTCTGACCCCCTATGGAGAACAATCTCACATGCTTACAACCAGCCCCCTCTCAGCTGTATTGTAATACAGATAAACCATAGTTCAGATCTTTCTCTTCCACACAGACCTAGCTAGCTTCCTCTGAATTTTATTAAAAATTGTACAAACGTGCCACTCACAGTGAGGAACTGAGATGCAGCATGTTGGAATGTAGTCTGGCCTAGAAAGGATAAGGACGCAAAGCCACCGCTCAGCAGGTGGCAAGGAGGCTGGAGACAGGGCCACCAGCCAAAGGACATTTTGTACCCAGGGTAAAGGTTGGCTGCAGCTGCTGGTCAGGTGCCTAAAGGGAAAAGCGACACACTGTGAGGAGAACCAGAGTCAGCCAGTGCAGGCTCTAGCAGCTAGCTGGGCCAACTGAGTACTTGAGATTGGAATTTGGAAACAGTTAATTTCTACAAGTAATTAAAATCACTGTGATGATGGGCTGTGTTATTACAAGCCTTTAATCCTATTTCTTGGGAGACAGAGGCAAGTGGATCTCTGTGAGTTCAAGGCCAGCCTACAAAGCGAGTTCCAGGGCAGTCAGGATGACACAGAGAAACCCTGTCTTGAAACAAACAAACAAACCCGACACAGTGACATATGAATGTACGGAAGGAGCGGGTCGGTTTTTTTTTTCACCAAGAGCATAAGAGGGCTGATGGTGGAAGGAGAGAGGCTTCATGGCTCATGCTTATGATCCCAACACTTGGAAGCAGAGGCAGGGTAGATCTCTCTGGGTTCCAACAATAAAAGCTTACAAAAACCTTCTGTTTTCAGAATAGGCAGAATGGCAGCAAGTGTCAAGTGCAGGAAGAGGAAGTCCCAGGTGTCTGTTACAGCTACGATTTCCTGAGTGTTTGAAATTTTTATTCTGCCCTCCCGCGCGCGCGCGTGTGTGTGTGTGTGTGTGTGTGTGTGTGTGTGTGTGTGTGTGTGTGTGCCATGTGGAGATCAGACACAATGTGCACGGGTCAGCTCTCTCCTTCCCACAGTGTGCACCAGGGATCTAATTCAGGGTGGCAGGCATGGCAGCGAGTGCCTTTATCCACTGAGCCATTTCACCCGCCTCCATTTTACTTTCTTTTTATGTTTGAGAGGTTCGTTGTTGTTTGTTTCTTTGTTATCAACAGTAGGGAGTCAGAGGTGCGTGGATCTCTGGTAAGGTCAGACAGATCTACATCGTGAGTTCCAGGACAGCCGGGGATATGTAGTGAGACCCTGTCTCTAAACTAAACAACCCTGAGAATGGAAAAAACAAAACAAAACCAAACCAAAACAAAACAACAAACCTTTGTCTTCAGAAATGGACAATAACGATAGTGGGATGGGGGGTGGACAAGAGAGGTTCAGATGGCAGGTGTGTTAAGTGCTTAAGCAGAATAAACAGGGATAAACACACGGAGATTCCAATTTTAAGCAGGCCAGTTCTGAGAACTCCTGAACAAACCTCTGAAGAGAGGGAAGGCAAGATCCATGCTCTCCAGTGGAGGAAGAGGCGTCCTGGCAGCTGCTCCAGAAGAGCCCAGTGCCTGAGGCAGGAACATGGCGCACTTTCCAGGAACAGCAGAGAAGCCAGTGTGTCACTCCCGCAAAGGCTGAATGGGGAGGCTTAAGGGGACTGGACAAAGAGAAAAGTGAAGGTGCTAGACGGGTCTTCTAGGACCTTCAAGGCGTTGTGAGCAGAGCAAGAATTTGTATCTGTAATATGTACACCGAGCAACTTCCACGGAGACGGTCTCCAGAGAGCATTCCCGAAGATACTCAAAGCAGTTCTAAGAACAAATGGCCTTTTCCTGCCCTTAAAATTTCCCGCTACCCTGCCTCTGCAGGAAGAGGCGGGCACTGCCAGTCAGCTTTGGTGTTGCCATAACAACCTCCTTGGGCCCAGACTCACTACTCTAGCTGCCGGTTGAGAGTTAAGCCCAAGGCTGCTGTTACAGGTGAGCCGGGTAGATGGAGGGGCTGGAGCTCCGGAATGACCCCAGCTGTCTATCCCCTCCCCTCCAGTGTCCACAGAGCTCTCCTTCGTTCTTAAGAAACAAAACAACCTGCGCAGGCTTGCAAGCCTTTCTTTCCGCACTCACTTGAGCCTCTCCTTAAGTTCTGAAAAGTGGAGGGAAGAGTGGATTCAATGATAACATAGATGAAGCAGTAAGGCCTATTGACGCCTCTGCATCATTGGAGTCTAGTGCAGGGTTCGCTTAGGGGCTATAGCACCAATGTCTCCCTTAACTTTTGCTCATCCTTCATTTATTTTATTTTTAAATTCTAAGTGTATGGGTATTTCACCAACATGTATTTCTGTGCACAATTTGTATGCCGCTATTGAATTCCCTAGAACTGGAGTTACACACATTGTGAGCTGAGCTGCTATCTGAGTGCTGGGACTCGAACTAGGGAACTAGGTCCTCCACAAGTGTGGCAAGCGCTGCTCTTAACCACTGGGCACTGAGCCATCTTTTCCTTCTCTGGTTTCTGCTTT
>NW_022196905.1:116778690-116790290 GCF_008632895.1 Mastomys coucha | reverse complement strand
TCCTCCCCAACTTGCTTCTTGGTCATGATGTTTGTGCAGGAATAGAAACCCTGACTAAGACACACTCTCAAGGCTTCTACTCTTCATCTGAGGCCCTGCCACGAATCCAGATGTCTACACAACAATTAAAGGGCGCATGAACTGTGCATGGGGCTGGAGAGATGGACCAATGCCTAGGGACCAGTAGATAGAATACTTGCTTGGCATACGTGAAGTCTTAGGCTTGATCCTAAGTACTGCATTATCCAAGCAAGATGGCTAATACTTGCAATCCCAGCACTTCGGAGGTAGAGTTGGGAGGACCACCAATTTAAGGTCATCCTGCATAGTGAGTGTGAGGCCAGCCTGGGTTATGTGACACCCTGGCTCAAAAAAAGAAAAGAAAATAGTTATTCTCAGCTAGTTTGAGTCTAACCTGTGCTACATGACACCCTATCAGAAACAGAGAGGCAGACAGAATGAATTGAGTGAATGACTGAGTGAATGGATGAATGAACTTGAGTATAGTGGTACATGTCTGTTATCCCAGCACTCCGAAGGCAAGAAAAATAATGCAAATTTTGAGGCTAGCCTGATCTACGTATGGAGTTCCATATCAGCCAGGGCTACAGAGCCATAGCAAGACTCCATATTTAAAAAAAAAAAAAAAAAGCTTTTTTTTTTTTTTCAAAACAGGGTGAACAATAAGGTGTGAGCCAAGAGTGGTCCCTTCTGTGGGAACAGAGGCTGTCTAACTTACACAGGTGGCAGGCACAGTGTCCAACCCGAAGCACATGTTTCTGAGGATGATCCTGTGGGTGGGTACTAAGATACCATGATCTCCTGGAACTGGCTTCAACCTGAGGATATTTTGATTGGCAGTATCTGTGCGTATGTGCTGCTGGTGCAAGATTTAATGGGAGTGGATTTGTACAGCCTCGAAACCTATGGAGTGTGTAGTTGTATTTGTTGAGAGAACAGGGTCCCCGGGATTTAGATAGAACATTTTTTATCGTCCATGAGCAAACCCGAGACAGATGGAAAGACATGAACGTCCCTTCTGGGGATTCTGTCTACGATGTGAGGAACACAGGTGGAGGCTCCCAGACATGGGGAGGAGGCCCTGGGCCACCCACTGTTTCTCTCTTGAGTCTATGGCTCTCCCAGGAGAGTCATAGCACTCAAACGTGGAAGGCTGACCAGTGAGCTAAGGACTTTCCTACTATGTTTGTTTTGAGACAAGGTCTCACTGTATAGTTAGACTGGGACAGTTAGCCACCATGAAATCAGTCTCTGATTTGTGGCATCTCCCCTGCTGAAAGGCAACCCTTGAGCTTCATCTGTCGCATCTACCAGGCACATAGGGCGAGGGCTAACGGTGCATGTGCTGGACCAGGGATGTTTCTATAGTTTGTACAGAAGGCAGCTCTGATGCCCCTGGAGTGGTCCCAGCACGTTCTACCATCTGACCCTTCTTACTTCTTGTCTCTTCTACCAAAGCTGGTTCTGGTTGGTCCTTCTAGTCACTAAGTCATTTGTGAGCATCATTTTTTCCCAGGGGCAGCATCTCCCCAATGTCATCACAAACCCTGGGTTCCTATTGGTCTCCCTGGGTTCCAAAGGAATTATGCCATCACATTTCCTATAAATGGATCCCAGGAGAATGAAAGGGAAGGAAGGCACTGTCCTGGGTCAGTCCAGCACAGAGGGATCCCCACTGAGGGCTGTTCACCTGCCCTGGGGACACAGAACACACATGACCTGCCCTACTGGAGCTCAGGCAGGCACCTCCCCAGGAAGTATCAGTATCCCAAGGATACATGGGATTCACTGAGCTCCTGATGTCCCTACCTCCTGCCAGCACCTCACAACACCACAGACGGAGCCAGCATGCCAGTCACCAAGTGTCCAAGAAAATCAGAGCCACTGTGGAAAGGGTGGGACCGGAAAGCCCAGAAGAACGGACTGAGACACCAAGTGTTTGCAGTGAACGGAGATCACTATGTGGGGGAATGGAAGGGCAACTTGAAACACGGTAAGCAGGAGATCCTCCGGGGATTAGGGGCCAGTATGGGCTCAGAGTGGGTGGGTAATGCAAAACAAAACAAAAAGCACCGTACTGAGTCCATTAACACCATAAGCGATCTTGTTCCCAACCCCCCTTAGTGGGTAGATATTGACAAGGACCAGCAGCGGGGCTTCTCCATGCTATGACTCTGAAGCCCAATTCAGCACTGACTTCAGCCGAGCAAGAGTCTAGGGACAAAAAAAAAATATATGGATAGGGGTCATCAGAAGCGGTCACACTGTCTTCTGACAGGGTGGCTGAGCCTGGAACTGTCCGGGTGAAAAGGTCAACACGTTAAGAAAATGACGTGCAGTAGGCATTGTAGGCTTCAGATGCAGCCCTGATGCTCTGCAGATGATGGGGCACAAGGTCTGGGCCTCAGTACACAGGATAGACCTGTCCAACCCCTAGAAGTAACTAAGTGACCATAACTCCAGTAAGCCTGGACTCAAGTCTTAACCAGCAGGGGGCGAATGGGTTCTGGCAATACAATGCAAACCCTGGTGGTGGGGGAGGGGTGGGGGCGGGGAATGGCATGACTCTTATTTAAAAACTCTAGTCTTGCAATTCCAGACTTAACCACCATGTTCTCCTGCCTTCCTGGGTTATGGTCACTAGAATCCTCGAGAGCCTGCATTGTTAGAATCCCTCTTCTATCAGTTTTCTCATCTAAGTTGCAACAATGTCTCTTTATAAAAAGTTAAGACCGGGGGAGCAGCAAGATGGCTCAGAGAGCAAGGGTGCTCGCAGAGAATCTGCGAGATACACTACCATCACATTTCCCAAATGAGGCAACTGGGAAAAAAGTAACTACTCAAGAGGTGGTATTAGGGTATAGAGGGCATCAGAGAGGGGAGGGGAGGGAGCAAAGGGAAGGCAGGAGCAGGGTGATGTTTGAGCTGGGTAAAAAAGGGCTGGGCTGAGGGGCATTTCATCTAAAATTTAGACCTTAAACAGTAGAATTAGAATTAGGGAGGTCAGTGTAACTTGATTGAGGGACAGACTAGAAATCAGGGTAGCTGGAGCAATGAGCAATGGGAGAGGAGGTGGGGCAGAAGTAGGTGTGGTTTGATTATACACACCTATAATCCCAGTTATTGGCTCAGGAGGCTGAGGTAGGAAGATCAAGGCTGGGCTGACACCCCCCCCCTTACCCCCACCCCTTCACAAAGCAAGTTGGGATGGATTGTGGAAGCCAGCTGTGACGGTGCATTCCTGTGGTTCCCAAGTGCTTGGAAGACAGTCTGTAGGAAGATCCGGAGTTCAAGGCCAGCTTCAGCTGCATAGTGAGTTTAAGGCCAGCTTCAGCTACATGAGACCTTATCTCAAAACAAAATAAAATTTAAAAAAAGAGAGAAAGGACAGAAGGGCAGAAGGAAGTAGCCAGCTGTGATGGCTCATACCTTTAGTTCCAATACTCCAGAGCAGAGGTAGGACGATCGATCTCAGTGAGTTCAAGGCCAGCATGGTCTACCTGGCAAGTTCCAGTACAGCTGTGTCTGCATAATGAGACCCTGTTGCAAAAACAAAGAGAGAGAGAGAGAGAGAGAGAGAGAGAGAGAGAGAGAGAGAGAGAGAGAGAACGAGGACACTCGTCTGTAGAGCTAAAAATCTAATAAATATATTGTGCCTCAAGGACCTTGGTGAGCCTTGTCCTTTTTTTTTTTTTTTTCTAGTTTTTTGAGGCAGAGTTTCTCTGTGTAGCCCTGGCTGTCCTGGAACTCACTCTGTAGACCAGGCTGGCCTCGAACTCAGAAATCCGCCTGCCTCTGCCTCCCAAGTGCTGGGATTAAAGGCGCCACCACCGCCCTGCCACACTGGGCATCTTAACCAACAGGCATTTCTTTCCTGTAGCTCTGGGGGCTGCACCACCACTGCCCGGCGGAGCCTTGTTCTTTTTAAGATCTATTTTATTTTATGGGCATGAGTGTTTTGCCTTGATGTATGTACGTATCTGTACCATGTGAGTGCCTGGTACCTATGGAGATCAGAAGAGGATGTCAGATGCCACTGGAGCGGGGGTTACAGGTGATTGTGAGCTGCCATTTCTGCATGCAGGGGACAGAACCCAGGTCCTCCGCAAAGCCAGTCAGTGCTCTTAACCACTGAGCCACCGCTCCCCAAACTCTGTCTCCCTTTGTTGCAGGACAAACATTGTTGAAAAGAAGGGGACAGGCTAGCAGCACTGTTCGTGCTAAGCATGTGCTGGATGAAGGGTGAGTCTGCCCTTGTCAGGGATAGACTAGATCAAATTTTTATCTCCCAATGTGAACATCTTATTTCACAATATTTCAAATATTATTAGGCAAATGAGATAAGCCTGAAGCCCTACCTGCTCTAGATTTAAAAACCCAAGGGTTGGGCTGGAGAGATAGTTCAGCTGTTAAGAGCAAATATTGCTCTCCAGTCTTGGTGGTACACACCTTTTAGCCCAGCACTCAGGAGGCAGAGGTACGTAGATCTCTGAGATGGAGGCCAGCCTGATTTACATGGCATGTTTTTCTCTAGCCTGCTGTATACAGAGTCACCATGTCTCAAAAACAAAAAACAAACAAAAAAGCTGAGAACCTGGGGGCTGGAGAGATGGCTCAGTGGTTAAGAGTGCTGACTACTCTTCTGAAGGTCATGAGTTCAAATCCCAGGAACCACATGGTGGCTCACAACCATCCATAATGAGATCTGATGCCCTCTTCTGGAGTGTCTAAAGACAGCTACAGTGTACTTATATATAATAAATAAATCTTTAAAAAAAAAAAAGAGCTGAGAACCTGAATTCAGTTCCCAGCACCCACATCCAGTGGCTCACAGTCACCTGGAGCTTCAGCTTCAGGAGGGGGTTATAACGCCCTCTTTTGGCCTCTCTAGGTACTACATTCACATGGCATATTCACACAGACACATAAAAATAAATGTTTAAAAACAAACATTCTTTTATAAATAAAATTTAAAATATAAGAGCTAGAAATAGGGCTGGTGAGATGGCTCAGTGGCTAAGAGCATTGACTCTTCTTCCGAAGGTCCCGAGTTCAAGTCCCAGCAACCACATGGTGGCTCACAACCACCAGTAATGAGATCTGACGCCCTCTTCTGGTGCGTCTGAAGACAGCAACAGTGTACGTGTTTATACTAATAAATAAATCTTTGGGCCTAAGTGAGCAGACCAGAGTGGACAGGGTTGACCAGAGTGAGCAGAGGTCCTAAATTCAATTCCCAACAACCACATGAAGGCTCACAACTATTTGTACAGCCACAGTGTATTCATATACATCAAATAAATAAATCTTTAAAAAAAAAAAGAGCTAGAAATATTGCTCAGTGGCTATCTTACTTATGTTTCAAGTTTCTATTGTTGTGATAAACACCGTGGCCAAAAGCAACTTGGAGAGGAAAGGGTTTATATTGGCTTACACTGTCACTTCAAGATCCATCATTAAAGAAAGTCAGGGCAGGAGTTCAAGGCAGGAATCTCGAGGCAGGAGCTGATACAAAGGCCATGAGGGAGTGCTGCTTAGTGACTTGCTCTTCATGGCTTGCCCACCCTGCTGTACTGTCTTCTTTTAGATTTACTTATTTGATCCACAGTATGATAAAAATTTGTACATAAGAGCCCAGCAGTGGTGGCACATGCCTTTAATCCCAGCGCTTGGGAGGCAGAGGCAGGCAGATTTCTGAGTTCAAGGCCAGCTTGGTCTACAGAGTGAGTTCCAGGACAGCCAGGGCTATACAGAGAAACCCTGCCTCAAAAAACCAAAAAAACAAACAAACAAAAAAAAAAAATCCAAGGAAAAGATTCTGATTGGCTCAGCCCTGAGTTTATTCCTTGGGGTTTGAAGTCTGGAGTTTGTAGCCATAAGATGGCAGTGAAAATGCCAGGGAGGGACAGTAGGTGATGCCTGACACTGATAAGAGTTTTCTTCATACTAAAAAAGAAAATTTCAGAGGGCTGTAAGTAATCTGAGGATATTTTTCTTCATGTCCCTACCCCTGCTGGGAGGCACCTGGTTTTCGTTGCTCTGGTGGCTGATCACCCTTCAGAGACCCTGACTGAAAAGCAAGAACACTCTTCCTTGCTATGCTACCTCTGGGGCCTGCCAGCAGCTCTTGATTTAAGTTTGTTTAGCGAATAAAAAGGAGAGACAGAAACAATGAGTCAACAGGGGAGCTGAGGAATTCTATATGCAGACTTGATATATGGATGCTTACTGATGCTTGCTGTCATGGTGACTTATTCATTCATTCATTCCTTGGATTCATTCATTGAAGTCAAACTGATGGCCAAGAATGACAGCACATAGCTAGCCCTTAAGAAGCACAGGTGGACGCCGGGCAGTGGTGGCGCACGCCTTTAGTCCCAGCACTTGAGAGGCAGAGGCAGGTGGATTTCTGAGTTCGAAGCCAGCCTGGTCTACAGAGTGAGTTCCAGGACAGCCAGGGCTACACAGAGAAACCCTGTCCCAAAAAACCAAGCCAAACCAAACTAAACCAAAACAACAACAACAAAAAATAAGCATAGGTGGGAGGATCATGAGTTCGAGGACAGCCTGGGACATAGGACATAGGACATGATCCTGTCTTATAAACCCATAACACAGGGATGTAGCTGTGAGTTGGTAAAATGCTTCCCCCGCATGCTCAAGGCCTTGGTTTGAGCCTCAGTATGGTCTAAGTGTAGGCATGTATGACGGGTACCTGTGAGCACGAACATCACCACAGCATGTATGTAGATGGTAAGCGAGGAACTTTCGGAAGTAAGTGCTTTCCTCCCACTGTGGGTGCCAGAGAGCAAACTCAAATACCAGCTTGCAAGACTAGAGATTTTCCCTATGAGCCATCTCTCCCACCCCGACTTACTTAGTTATCAACTACAATCACAATGCTGTACATCAGTCCTCTAAAGTGTTAGGCTATGATAGTCTTTTTGGCCAATATCTCCCTTTTTCTCCCCTCCCAGCTGCTGACATCCATCATTCTAGTCTCTTTCTTTCTTTCTTTCTTTTTCTTTTTCTTTCTTTTTTTTTTTTTTTTTTTTTTTTTTTTTTTTTTTTTTTTTTTTTTTTGGTTTTTCGAAACAGGGTTTTTCTGGATCACCCTGGCTGTCCTGGAACTCACTCTGTAGTCCAGGCTGGCCTCAAACTCAGAAATCCGCCTGCCTCTGCCTCCCAAGTGCTGGGATTAAAGGCATGTGCCACTACTACCCAGCTTTTTACTTTCTTTTTAAGACAGAGTCTCTAGACATTGCCCAGGCTGGACTGGAATCCTCCTGCTTCAGCCTCAATTCTACTTGAGGTTTGCCATAATCAATCTGGCAGTTAAACAGTGGGCAGGAGAATCACTGCTTTTAGACATGGAACATGTCTTCTGTATGCTTCCAGTCTAAAGATGAGGCACAGACCCTATTCTGAAGAAACTGTTCAGGGCAAATGTCCCTGAGGTCTGGCCTGGCATGTGGCTTCCAGCTGCAGGGTGGCAGCCAGCAGTCTGCAGTGTTGGCCCATCCGTGTGTCACCAGGGAAAGGAACACAGGTCTGGAAGAAGAGTGGCGCTATCTATGAAGGGGACTGGAAGTTTGGGAAGCGAGATGGTTATGGCACCCTCAGTCATCCAGACCCAGAGACCGGAAAGCTCAGGAGAGTGTATTCAGGCTGGTGGAAAGGCGATAAGAAATCGGTGAGTGGTTTCCCAGCATGCCTTATTTGTATTTGTAGGTGAGGGTAAGAGCCAGGCTCAGGGTGTGTGTGTCTGTGTGTATGTGTGTGGGGGGGTGGAGAATGAGAGAGAGAATGTGTGTGTGTGTGTGTGGTGTGTGTGTGTGTGTGTGTGTGTGTGTGTGAGAGAGAGAGAGAGAGAGAGAGAGAGAGAGAGAGAGAGCACGATCAGAGGGCAAAGGTGGGAGTTGGACCTAGAGGCAGTGGTTTGCTGGGTGGGAGAAGGAAGAGGTGGAGGGAGGAACTGTAGTGCTTTTCAAAACCAAGAAAACAGGAAGCAAGAATAGTAGGGGCCCTAGGGAGGAACCCTTTAAAAAACTTCCAAGGAGTCAGCAGGCAAGCTCTCCTCCACCCTCTTCCCCCTTCTTTCCTGGCTTTCTTCTCCTACTACCCCATTCTGAGGATCCTCTTCCTCCTCCTGCTGGCCCGAGTCAGATGGGGGAGGCTAGGAAGCAGGGTGTGGAGGTACAGAGCTGTGATCTCAGCATCCTGAAGGTGGAGGCAGGAGGAGAGTGAGTTTCAGGTTAGCCTGGGCTACATAGAGACCCTGACTGAAAACAGGGAACAAGGACAAGAGAGGAAGAAGAGGGGGAGAAGCTAGTCAGAAGAAATTCCACAAATATTCATTCTACTGTAGACATATTAAAAAAGACAAAAAAAAAAAAGTGTATTGATCCTTGCTATAAGCCATCGAGTCTGATAAGTGTTGCTATCAAACAGTTACTATACATGGTATTTGAGCTCTTATATTCTTGTAAAAGCTTTGTCATCATTGGTCTTCCGTTTCGCTAAGGACATGTTCAGGGAGGTGAAGCAACTAGCCTGGGGTTGGTGATACAGTTAGCCAGCTGCAGAGCCCCAGATTTCATGTTCTTTGCTCCAGGGGGTGTGAAGACTGAGCCTCAAACAAATGATTTGCCTTTAATAGAGAGTTAAAAGTGGTTTCCCTGTGGTTGAGAGATCATGTAATCTAACCTAGAAAATACAGAGCAGGAGCATTATAATCCAAGGAGCTAGCCTGATAGACATGAAATGGTAGGAAGAAATAACAAAGATATCAAATAGCAGGTCTTATTTGCCCTCGGGGAGACAAAGAGTGTAGTGAAAAGTGGCCTTGGGATTTTGAGGTACAGACTTAATGCTACTTAACCCAGCCATTTTGAGCGGGATCTCCAATAGTCTCTGATTTCCTGCCGTTGGTCTCCAAATGTAACATTTATGTTTCTAAGTAGCCAGCTGAGTAGAGACTGGATGTAATCAGAGTTGGGTGGGTGATCCTACGGGGTATAAAATATCCTTCTGGTGGCTGTATGGAAGTGGAGCCAGAGATAAAGGGACCAGAGGAGTGAAATTATGCGGGCGGTATGAAGGCGGTGCACGAAATGAGCACCATGCAGCTAGTATTCTTTGACCTCTGCTCGGAAAGCCGGCACAAGGAGACTCAGGTGTGAGACTTGGCAAACAGTGGGACACCTTCCTGCTTTCAGGGCTATGGGATCCAGTTTTTCGGACCCAAGGAGTATTATGAGGGTGAGTGGTGTAGCAACCAGCGCAGCGGGTGGGGACGCATGTACTACAACAACGGCGACATCTACGAGGGCCAGTGGCAGAACGACAAGCCTGAAGGGGAGGGCATGTTGCGGCTGAGTGAGTGCCCCGCCCCGTGAAACCACGCCCCAATGCTTCCTGGCCCCGCCCCGTCCCGGAAAGCTCTCGTCCCAGACTCGCTGCCCCTACCAGCAGTAATACCTGTCCCGTAAATACCAGTATTGTTATCCCTGAGAGAGTGAGATTCTGACTTTCAGCGAGATCCAAATAAGCTGAGGCCCTGGATCAGCTGGGAGGGCAGACGGTCAGTCTGTGTGCCTGTCTTGTAGTCCCTATACTCAGCTAGGAGTCTGCCTTCAGTGAGCCTCCACTATGCATAAGCTGGGTTTAGTGAGTTCTTGGTAAGCAGAGCAAATGTTCCGAGGAACTTCTCATGGCCTGGTCTCTGGGCAAGAGTGCATAGATTCAGATCCTGGTGTGAGCAGGTACTAGCTCTGGGACCCCAGATAATTTGCTTCAGTTTCCTTGTGGTTAACAAATGGCTATTGTTGTTGTTGTTGTTGTTATTATTATTATTATTTTAGTGAGAGGGCCTGTGAGTTGTCTCAGTGGGTAACATCGCCTGCACACAGGCCTGACCACCTGAGTTTGATCCTGGAGGAGAGAACTGATTGTCCTCTCACCCCTACATGTGCGTTATACATGCACCATGGCATACAAGTGCCTGCATTTAACACACACACACACACACAAATAAATAAATAAATAAAAACGGGAGGTGAGCAGGGTCCCTAATATCTGGGATCAGCAGCATTTGCTTTGACTTAGAGCCCAGCCTGTGCTAGCCAGAGGGCAAAATGCTGTCTCAGAAAATAAAACTTGCATAGCTTTAATCATAGCTTTGGGAAGCAGAGGCAGGTGGAGCTCCGAATTCTTGGTTTACAGACAAGAGTTTCAGGCCAAGTCCTGGGGGTGTGGAGCAGCTGCCTAGCAAGCTCCAAGTTTCTTGCCCTGCAGAGCAAAACAAAACAAAGTAACAAAAGAACAACAAAAACTTACACCTCAAACCGGAACTAGATTTGTAACGCAGAGGCTGAGGAAGTGCTGATAGTGAGCATGCGCCAAGTTCTGGCCCCAGCATCACAAAATAAAATCAAATCTCTTTCTTTCTCTCTCTTCCCTCCTTCCCCTCCCCTCTCCTCTCCACTGGTTTTCTCTGTGTAGCCCTGGAACTCTCTTGGTAGATAGAGATGGGCTTGAACTTAGAGATCCACTTACCTCTGCCTTCTGAGTGCTAGGATCAAAGGTGTGTTAAGTGATATTGATGATGTTTATGGACACTGCACCTCCTGCTGTGTGCTTAATGGCTCTCAGAGAGCTAGCACACACTGGTCAGCTGCTGGGACCAGTGAGGCCCAGCCTGTGTCCTAGCTGCTACCCTGTGCCTAGCATCCATGCTTTCCTGTCTAGAGAACGGGAACCGGTATGAGGGCAGCTGGGAGAGAGGTATGAAGAACGGGCATGGACGTTTCTTCCACCTGGACCATGGTCAGCTGTTTGAAGGCTTCTGGGTGGACAACGTGGCCAAGTGTGGCACCATGATCGACTTTGGCCGTGATGAGGCCCCTGAACCCACCCAGTTCCCCATTCCTAAGGTGGGTAGTCCTCCTGGGGCCCTGGAACCAGAGAGACAGAAACCAGCATCCGTAACCCTACATGTCAAAGGGCTATAGATGAGGAAAGGTTTTGTTTTCGAGCATCTCTAGCAGAGGCAGCCTGGGGGCCTTCCATGCTGCTTATACCAACCAACCAGTCCCCTCCCCCATGCTTCCCTCCAGGTGGAGATTCTAGATCCAGATGGTGTGCTGAAGGAAGCGTTGGATAAACTGATGAAGACTGAGGAAGAAGGGGAGTGAGGTCACGTGAGAAGACACAGCTGTCTGCCATCTCTTGTGAAGCCGAAGCCTCTCCTCGTCCCTGAACAATGCTGATCTTCTGGTATCACTAACAGGCTCTGGGCAGGACCAGAGAGGGCAAATTTCCTGCCTCCTATAGTCCAGCTTTTCTTTCTTGGCTACTCCTCTTTGAAACACGTGTTCTTAGAAGACCCAGTGCATCCCAGTCCTGCCTAGTTTGCCTCAGTTGCATTTTTAGCTTCCTGGGGTGGGCACTGAGCCGCCCCAGGTGGTTTTGTCCCTTGTAAAGGATGTCCGAGGCGGCTGTGGACCCTTGGTGTACTGACAGTTGTTTGTGGGACCTTGTCCTGGGGTGGCTGTGGAGCTTTATGGCGAGGGAGTTGG
>NW_022196905.1:116720476-116778680 GCF_008632895.1 Mastomys coucha | reverse complement strand
TCGAACTCAGAAATCCACCTGCCTCTGCCTCCCAAGTGCTGGGACTAAAGGCCTGTGCCACCACCGCCCGGCTAGTCCTTGTGTTTCTAATCCTAACTTAACATCATCCCCACCTGTGCAGAGATTAAATCGAGGCTCAGGAGAAACTCCAACCCTTGTCACCAAACTGCTCAGACCGGTGCAGGAGGAGCATGCAGAGACTTTGGGCACGCCCTGGGCTCCCTCTGAGGGTACCAGCTCCTCCAGACACTAGGTTATTTTTTGCCAGTAGAGTGGGGTATTGCTTCTCCCTGGCTGGTCTTGGGGGTCCACTTGCTTAAAGCCTTTACCCCTATGGCTTTAATATCAGAGTGCATAAAAATAAAGAACGTGGTGGTGGTGGCCTTAATCCAAGGGCCTATAGCTTGAGCAGGGGTGGGCGGGGTCTTAGGAAGAGGAAAGACAGCTTTGCCAACTACGTGGATTTCTCCCCTCAGTGTGTGTGTGTGTGTGTGTGTCTCAGGGGGGACTTGAGGGTGCAAGGCAGAGGAGCAAGGAAATGGCTTCAGTTCTACTGCCTCTGAGCTAACCAGAGAGGAGAGTGAGCCTGCACTCTGTCGCCAATGATCACCAAATTTTAAGATTTAAATAGGTCCTCACCTCCTCAGACTAACCCAAGAACCCAGAGGAAGCTATGAAAACTCTGAGCATCCAGGGCAGTCACGGTGGCTCATGTTTTAAATACAGTCACTCAGGAAGCAGAGGCAGGAGGATCTCTGAGTCTGAGGCCAGTCTGGTCTACATGGGGGTGCATAATGAAATCTTAAAAAAAAAAAGCTGGGTGGTGGTGGCACACGCCTTTAATCCCTTGGGAGGCAGAGGCAGGCAGATTTCTGAGTTCAAGGCCAGCATGGTCCACACAGTGAGTTCCAGGACAGCCAGGGCTATACAGAGAAAC
The DNA here is from genome assembly GCF_008632895.1 of Mastomys coucha. NCBI lineage: Eukaryota > Metazoa > Chordata > Mammalia > Rodentia > Muridae > Mastomys > Mastomys coucha. The sequence continues at coordinate 116,777,743 of NW_022196905.1, read as the reverse complement.
TCTGTCTTGAAAAACAAACAAACAAACAAACAAAAAAAACCAAAATAAAACAAAAGACAATGGTAGCCACATGGTGGTGCATGCCTTTAATCCCAGTACGCAGAGGCAGAGGATGGAGGATCTCTGAGTTCAAGGCCAGTCTTGTCAACAGATTGATTTCCAGAACAGACAGAACTACATAGAGAAACCCTATCTGGGGGAATTAAAAAAAAAAAAAAAGCAGGCAGGGTAGTGGTTTAGAACCAGAAGGATTTTTGCTCTTCCCTAGTTACTTAGGGGCATTTAGTAATACCTGGGAACACTTATGGTTGTCATGATGGACAGAGACGAATGATACTGTTTCTTAAAGCATCCCCTAGAACAAGGATGTTGCTAAATATGTTATAATGCTTTTTTGTTTTGTTTTACTGTTGTTGTTTTGTTTTGTTTTTGAGACAGGGTCTCACTATGTAGCCCTGGCTGTCCTGGAGCTCACTTCGTAGACCAGGCTGGTCTCAAACTCACAGAGATCTGCCTGCCGCTGCCCCCTGAGAACTAAAGGCCTGCAACCACTGTGGTGGGCTCGAATATCCTACCGTGTAAACAGGCTACAAAGGAATGATTCAATTCCAAGTCTATCCATAAAGCTCTCAGCAAACACCCCAACTTAGTGAGGCACGGTGGCTCACGCCCAGCATTCTGGAGAGACACCCCAGTCTGGCCTCAGGAGCGAGTTCAAAGGACAGCTTCACCGAGGCAGTAAAGCTCGCAGGGACTATGAGGTTTTCTTTCGACCTGCCTCAGGGGGTGTGGTACTGTCTGTGCCTGACTCCAAAATGCAGCATCAACATAACTTCAGGGCTAAGTGCTAATTCAGTGCCAGCTCCTGTGGACAGCTCCAGCTCCCTCCCTGCCACTCCGTAACCCCGTGTGGTAGCCTACTGTTCTCTCTGCTGTTTTAGAGGAAACTGGTTCAAAAGTCTCCAAGCTAATCTGAAACGAACCTTGTATCTATATATTCTTTTAAATTACTTCTGTGTGTTTGGATGTTTTATCTGCATGTATGTCTGGATACCACACGCATGTGATGCCCAAGAAGGTGTTTTAGACATTTATGAACTGCCATGGGTGCAGGGAATCGAAACAGGGTCCTCTAGCAGAATGGCAAGGGCTCTTAACAGTGGAGCCACTTATCCAGCCCAGACCTCTGTGTTCTTAGGGAGTGGAAGTGTATGTACGGATTGTTACTAGGCATGGTGGTGTGTACACTTCTCATCCTAGCACTTGGGAGGCAAAGGCAGGCAGATCTCTTCATCCTGGTCTACATAGTTCCCCTGCTTCACAAAAGGATGGGAATGAGGATCCCCTTGCCTATTTATAAAAGCAATAAAATGACAAAAGTAGTCACTTCCTGGAGACAACAACTGGGGACCAGGATGGAGAACAACATGTTACTGTTGAAACTGGCAGCAAGTGAAAAGATGATTGAATCTACCATATCCAAACTAAAAGCCAGGCAGTGGTGGCGCACGCCTTTAATCCCAGCACTTGGGAGGCAGAAGCAGGCAGATCTCTGAGTTCAAGGCCAGCCTGGTCTATAGAGTAAGTTCTAGGACAGCCAGGGCTACACAGAGAAACCCTGTTTCGAAAAACTAAAAAAAGAAAAAAAAAACTTTATATATTGGGGTTCCAGGACAGATAAGATACCTTAAAGTCAAGGCCTATGAGAGCCAGGTAATTTTGTTTTTAATTACACTTACTCTGTGTGACTGTGTGTGATGTGTGTGCAAGTTCCATGTTGCATATGTGATGGACAGAGGACAACTAGCAACCGACCCTCCACCTATCATGTAGGTTCTGGGAAACCAGGTACTGTCAAACTTTAGGTGTAGCCCCGGTTGTCCTGGAACCGACTCTGTAAAACAGGCTGGCTTTGAACTCAGAGATCTGCTCATGTCCAGAGTGCTGGGTTTAGAAAGTGTGAACTACCACTGCCAGGCTTTGGGGTTTGGGGCAGGTTCCTTTATCTGCTGCGCCATCTTGATCGTTCAAGGGAAGTAGTGCAACGTGGCCTGCTGAGAGACAAGAGGAAGTGGTGGGAAGTGTAGCAAAGAAAGGTCCTGGGTAATGGGACCTGCTCACTGGAGGTCTTCAAAAGTGCCCCTGAAACTTCCCATTCTTCCAGTGAGGCCAGAATCTGCCTGGGGAGGAGTCTTTGGAGGCCCTTGGCTCTGAGCCACCTTGTAGGTTTGAGTCCCTAGCAAGATACTAGTGAGTTAATCTTCACTGTCAACTTGACTGGATTAGGAAAAAACCCCGGGGGGGATTAATAAAGCACCCCTGGGACTGTGCAAGCATTTCCAAAGGCGATTAGCTCACAAGGTCTCTGACCTAATCGATGGCAGGGAGTCATTCCTCTGTGGCTCAGAGGACAGCATTATTGGGAAGTGATGATACGTAGGGGGTGGGGCTTGGCGGGGAGGTCACAGTATCTTGCTATGGTGACTTCCTACATCCCTTTGACTCTTGGCTACCATGACATATTTTAACCTCCTCCATCACGATAAAGTAACATCTCTGAGCAAAGATAAACCCTGGTCATGTGACACAAGGCCCACTACCTTTACTCTGAGCATCAGCTTTGTTTGCTGCACAGTGACGATTAAGGTCCTGAGAGGAATTCGCAGAGTCAAATGAGCATCGCGCAGTACTTAGAGCATCCCTCCCAACACACACGATGGCTAACTGGAGCTATTTTTGTTATTTTTTAGTTGGATTGACACACCCTCACAGGGTATTCTTGCTGAAATGCACAACCTGATTATAACCATGAAAAAAAAAATTTTCAAGAGAGGCTAAATTATAAGGCATTCTGTAAACCCAGAGGTCTGATTGCTTCTGGGAAAAAAAAAAAGTTACTATCTGGGCTGGACAGATGGCACAGGATAAAAGCACTGACTGCTGCCATAGAAGGACCTAGTTTTGTTCCCAGCACCTACATGGTAGCTAATGACTACCTGTATGTCCAGTTCCCAGGTGATGTGACACCCTCTCCTGGCCATCAGAGGCATGGAGCATGCATGTGATACACAAACATGTATGCAGATACTGATGGGGGTGGGGATGGTCGCTCAGGCCACAGAGAGCCTGGGCTGCATTCAGGTGGCTCTGAATTCGTTCCCCAGTTCTGGAAGACCCTTGGTGTGGCGTTGTGTACCAGTAAGCCCAGAACCTGGGAGCTGGAGGGGTCTTTGTAGTTGAAGGTAATCCTCCACTAAAAAGCAAGTTTGAGGCTAGCCTGGGCTACATTCTGTTATCTTAATAAAACCTCCAAAGGCTCAGTTATTTGAAAAGACAAAAGCCATTCGACTGGTCCAAATTAAAGGAGACAAGAAGCGACAACTGGCTACTACAAATGGAATGGAGGAAAAGGAATGGAGAAAGGGGAGTTCCTAGGGCTAGTAGGAAACTGAATGTGAGTTATCAGGTGGTAAATGCAATATAAAAAAATTCAATTTCAGCTGGGCGGTGGTGGCACACGCCTTTAATCCCAGCACTTGGGAAGCAGAGGCAGGTGGATTTCTGAGTTCGAGGCCAGCCTGGTCTACAAAGTTGAGTTCCAGGACAGCCAGGACTATACAGAGAAACCCTGTCTTGGGGAAAAAAAAAAAAATCAATTTCCTAAATTTGGGGTGGTGACCTAGACAGCACAGAGCCCTTGCCTAGCATAGAAATAGCCCTTGACTTAACTCCTAGCACCCAATAAAGAGGACATATAGCACCACTGTTAACTCCAACATGCGGGAGGTCGATGTTCCCGAATCCAAGGCCCAGCCTGGGCTACATAAAATGCTGTTCTCAGGAGTTGTGGCTAGGTTAGGTCATATCCTTGGACTGTGTGTGGGTGCGAGCATGCATTGTGTGCGCGCTGGTGCCCAGTGAAGCCGCAGAAGGCTGTCAAGTCCCCTGAAGCTGGAATTCTGTGGGATTCTAGGCTGCCTTATGTGGACACTGGGAACTGAATTCAGGTCTTCTCAAAAAGCAGCACGCACTCTTAACCACTCAACTCTCTCTCTGATCTCAAGTCATCCTAAAATGGATTTCGTGTGTGGATGAATATATGTATGTATGCCACATGGGTGTGGTACCCTCAGAAACCAGGCAGAAGATGGCAACTCCTGAACTGGAGTTATGGGCAGTTTTGAGTTGCCTGATTCGGACACTCAAAACTGTAGCAGTATGCGTTCTTAATCACTGAGCCACCTCTCCATCCCAATATAGCACTTTTTTTTTTAAAGATTTATTTATTTACTATGTATATAGCAGTCCTACATGTATGCCTGAAGACCAGAGGAGGGCACTAGATTTCATTAAAGATAGTTATGAGCCACCATGTGGTTGCTGGGAATTGAACTCAGGACCTCTGGAAGAACAGCCAGTGCTTTTAACTTCTGAGCCATCTCTCCAGGCCCCAATATAGCATTCTTTTAAAAAAAAAAAAAAATTAATGTGGCCAGGAAGTGGTGGCACACACCTCTAATCTTTGTACTTGGGAGCGGATTTTGTATAAGCCTGACCAACCTGGTCTACAGACTGAGTTCCAAGACAGACAGAACTGCACAGAGAAACCCTGTCTCAACGCCCCCCACAAAAGGCAAAAAAAGCCATGTCTGTATGTCAGTAAACCACATGTGTGCCAGAGAAGCCACTGGATCGCCTGGATCTGAAGTTCCAGATGGTTGTGGGCTGCAATTGGGATATTAGGTCTGAACCCTGGGTCTTCCTGAAGAGCAGCTGAATGCTCTTCAATACTGAGCCATCTCTCCTGCCCTGGGAGGTATGCAGTCTTTAAACTCAGTGACACCTTATACAACAGAATGTCTTAATCACATAACAAAAATAGTGTCTGGAGGCTTGCGGGGACCTCACTGAATTTCTTCTCGAAACTGGCTCAGTATGTACACACCCGTTTCCGGTCTTCTGGTGACTTGGTAGACGGTAACTACCTCCAAAAGAAACAACTAGGAACACATTTTAATTCGTATCCCTGAAGGTTCCTTTTGAGTAGAAATTTTCCAAGCAAGGTTACATGTCTTGGTGGGAGAGTGCCTTGTCAGATTCCTGAGTTCTAGTTCCAGCAACACAGTTTTTGTAGAGTCGTTGGAGTGATCCTAGGGCTTTGACCATGACAGCTTGGTGTTTTGTCCCTGAGCCCCTCCCTCTCAATCTTTAAAAAGACCGTTGTTTAGTGACTTACCTGACTGGGACATCCAATCAGGCGGTCCAGACCCAACAAACACAGACATGAAGAAGAGGTGTCCCTTGCGAATATATTTTGTGTACATATGCACACGCGTGTGTACACACAAACACAGACACACACACACACACACACACACACACACACTTGGCTAACGAGTAAGGAGGTTGAGGGCATCTGGATGGCACTGGTGTAGGGGAGGAGAAGGGACAAAGAGAGCAACTGTCCCCATTCTCCCCGCCCCCCCAATCCTACCAGGAGGGGGGAAACAGAGCTGGAAGAACAGGGAGAGCTTATTCTCACGGAAGAAAATCTCGAAGTGCAGTGATTTCTTTTTTTTTTTTTTTTAAAAGCCTCTTCCTTCCACTCTCTGCCCTGGTGACGCCAGCCGCCTGCACAGGCAGTCCTCCAGACTGGGCCAGGACAAGGTCATGGGGAAGGGCATAAGGCCGAGGCCTCAAAGGGCCAGTGGGAAGGTGAGGACTTAGGCGTAGTGGGTGCCCGGTGTTAGAGAATGGTCCCCTCTGTGGTCCAGCTGGTCTTGCAAGCGGGCAAACTCGGCCAGCTCGTTGAGCTCCTGGAACTGTCGGTCTGTCTTATGGCTGACCAGTGAGCGGTAGAAGTGAACGGCGAAGACTATAAAAACCAGGCCACAGGGAACCATGATGGCAGTGGAGGCGATGGCTGCCGCCTCACCCGGTGTAATGCCGCTGTTGTTGGCGATGACAGCTGACTCAGCGGGAGGGGTGGTGGGTTTTGGCTGTCCCGCATGCCTCTTGAGCGGTAAGAACTTGACCCAGCAGAGCAGCACGACCTCCGCCAGGAAAAGCAGTGTCCCGATGACAGTAGAGAAGGCCCAGGCCAGCTCGATGTGGCGGTGCATGCGCTCGTGGGGCGACTCTTTGACCGAGTTGAGGTTATGGACATTGCTCACGGCCTCGATGTTGGGCAGGATGCAGGTGCTGATCATGAGGGCAAACAGGTGCACGGCCACCAGCACTGTGGTGCAGGCACTGAAGACAATGAGCAACCCTGGTGGATAGTCATGTTCCGTATCCAGCTGGACTTCTACCATCGCTACCTAGGAGAGGGAACAGGGAAGTGAACGGCTCGCTCAAATCCTATTCCTCTTCTCAGCAGATCGGTCATTTGGCCTCAGTCTCAGTTTCTGGAAATGCTAAGGCCCACACCCTTTTTGGGTCATGAAGTCTCGAAAAAGTATTGATGAGGAGAGCAAGTGTGAATCTATCAGTTGTGCGTCCTTAGAAAGTTAGTGTCTCCCAGCTTTACCATATATAGAAAATAGGTATGGACCATTAATTCACCGAATTATTTTAACAAATGAGAGTTCTCAGTATATTGTAAATATCTTTCAATTGGGAACACTGCCACTGTCAACCATAGTAGTGAAATCGTGTAGAGTTAAGTATATTATGCACACTGTAAATGTTTTTTCTCTCGTGACAGGGTCTCTCTGTGTAGCCTTCCCTGGTCATCCTGGAACTTGCTCTGTAGACCAGGCTGGCCTTGAACTCAGAGATCTATCTGCCTCTGCCCTGGGAGGCCGTTCTTTCTTTCTACCACGTGGGTCCCCTAGGGATCAAACTCAGAATGTCAATTTTGGCAATAAGCATCTTTACCTGCTTGACTATCTCTCCAGACCAAGAAAAATTTAAAATACATTAAAATTTTTTTTTAAAAAATCAACTACCAACTGGTGGTGGTGCAGGCCTTTAATCCCAGCACTCAAGAGAAGAGGCAGGTGGATCTCTGAGTTTGAAACCAGTCAGGTCTATAGAGCAGGTTCCAGGACAGCCAGGGCTACACAAGAGAAACCCTGTCTGGAAAAACCAAAACCAACAAAAATAAACTACCAGTCACTATCCCTAACTGTCCCATACTCTCATACGTACACAGAACTCAATTTCCTGTCCCACTCTGAGGACAAGGAATAGGTTGAAGAAGTGAAGACCTTCTCACGTCATATCCAGGTCCATTCTGAGAACAGAGTACACAGGCCAACAGGGAACTGAGAGAGGCTTCTCAGAACAGAGAGGCCCAACCCAGTGCCTATATCTGGGCCCCAGAAAGCCCTAAGGCATCTCCTCCTCCAGCTCCAGGGCTCACATACTGGCTGCTCCCCAGTTCCTGGAGACTTGAGGATTTGGGGTCACCAGGGGCATAATCAGGACTTGCCACCTGCTCTTTAAACTTGGGTCTTGCAAATCACCCTCATGCAAAGGAGCCAACTCATCAGATTTCCGCTAGGAGCAGCAGGCAATTGGGGACATTGCCAGGGTCCACCTGTGTGGGCTGAAGGGTCATCAAGGGCAGCAAAGAGACAGGGGAAATGACATTACCATTAAGGGAGGCTGGGGCTGTACCTAAGTGACAGAACGCTTACCTCCCATGCATGAAGCCCTCTCTCAGTCCCCAACATTGAAAGAAACTATGTGTGGTGGTTCACGCCTGTAATCTCAGCACTGCGAAAGGAGAGGTAGGAGGACGACAAGTTCAAAGCCATCCTGTCCTAGGCTACGCAATGAGTTTAAGGACAGGCTGAGCTACATGAGACCCCGGTCTTTAAGGAAAAAACAAAACCAAAATGATAATAATTGCCTGGGATGGAGGTTGGGTTAATCCAACCCAAATACCTACTGCATGGGGACACAGTAAAAATGGGTTCTACTGCCGGGCGGTAGTGGCACACGCCTTTAATCCCAGCACTTGGGAGGCAGAGGCAGGCAGATTTCTGAGTTTGAGGCCAGCCTGGTCTACAGAGTGAGTTCCAGGACAGCCAAGGCTACACAGAGAAACCCTGTCTCGAAAAACAAACAAATGGGTCCTATCACTGCTCAGTTTAAAACCTTCACTCCTGGGGCTGGCAAGATGGCTCAGTGGGTAAGAGCACTTACTGCTCTTCCAAAGGTCCTGAGTTTGGATCCCAGCAACCACATGGTGGCTCACAACCCTCTGTAATGAGATCTGACACCTCCTTCTGGTGTGTCTGAAGACCAGCTACAGTGTATTATGCCAGAGCGAGCAGGGCAGTCCTGAGTTCAATTCCTAGCAGCAACATGATGGCTCACAGCTATCTGTACAGCTGCAGTGTACTCATACACATAAAATAAATAATCTTTAAAAAAAAAACAAACCTTCACTCCCATCGCAGGCTACCTGAAATTCTCCAGTTCTTACCCTCCTCTCTCTGAGAGGCAAGCTCAGCTCAAGAGAGGCAAGTCAACAGTATAGTAGGTCTGGCTCTCAAGACAGAGACATCCCACGTCTTACTCTAGAGCTCTGTTCTAGACACAGCCCTCTCAGTTAGATGGACAGGTGATACTAGAGACAGAACAGAGTTAAGAAAGCCCAAGAGTCTGGGAGAAGGACTGGAAACCTGCATTAAAACAGCCTGCTTGGTTAATACACCCCTAAAGCCTTTTCAGAACATTTCAACTGGGTTCAAAGGCTTTGCCTAACAACTGCCACAGCCACAAAGAGTGAGGATGCTTCAGGCTGAGGATTTACAAAATGGTTCAAGTTCATGTAAATTTGGGGCACTGCCATGAGAATTTTGACTGTTGTTTAAGATTCCCTGGTGGCCTAACGCCAACCCTGAGAATTCTTCTGGATCCATGCGGGCAAGGGAGCTGGGCAACTCAGCACATGCGGGTGAGGGACACAGGACAGCAGAGGCAAGGCACATCTGATGCACTCTTTCCCCCTCCAACCTGGAGAGCTGGATACCCTCAGCAACAGCACCTCCTGCCCCTTCCCCACCCCCATACTTCCTCTTCCTGTTTTGGCCTTCTATCCCAGAACCTGAAACCTGAGAAATGACAAGGCAGAGCTCGCTGGAGCTGCCCCTGCTCCACCTACTCATATCCACTGGGGTGGAGGCTTGTGTGCAGGGCTGGTCTGTGGGTCCCATGTTGGGAGGTGTTTATGGCTGGGTTTGTGTCTGCCCCTGCATCCCAGTGACCTCCAAGTAACATACTGTCCCCTCTGCAGAACTTTAACCACACAGAGCCACAGTGCAAGGCTGAATGTAAAACCTGTGCCTCACCTTACAAAGCTGGTAGCCCCTAGGCAAGTATTTGACATTGTCAATACCCCAATTTTTACATCCATAAAATGGAAGCCTGCTTAATGACAGTTATGAAGTTTCAATGTTAATGACCATAAAATGTTCTTTAAGCATGACTGAGCACATGATACATTTACAGAATCAGTGATTCCTTTTTTGTCTGTTTTTGGTTTTTCAAGATAGGGTTTCTCTGTATAGCCCTGGCTGTCCTGGAACTCACTGTGTAGGCCAGGCTGGGCTCTAACCCGCCCGCTTCTGCCTCAAGAGTGCTGGGATCAAAGGTGCGTGCCACCACTGCCCAGCACAATGGTTCTTATCAGTGATTATCATTATTGGGGCAGAGGTTGTAGCTCAGCAGGAGCATGCTAGCCCGGTGTGGTGAGGGCATTGGGTTCCATGCACATACACACCTGGACACACACACACACATACTTGTTTACTGACTACTCATTTTCAAATAAGGAAACTAAGTCTCAGAAATGAGATTAATTACAGGACAGGAGCTATCCTGCTCTAGGGTCGGGTGGGGGAACTCACAGTCACTCTAAAGCCGGTGTATAATGGTGTGGTTTTTCACGTGGTCACCTGCGGTTAAATGAGGTTTGAATGTGTAAATGTTTAGCACAGACTCAGCCACTGGAGAAGCTCAATAAATCTTAGTTAAAAAGAAAAACAAGGAGCTAGAAGTGGAAAAGAAACGGTTATGTCCCCAGGCCTGCACGCTCTTCCTCATTCAGGGCCCCCCCAGGCCTACATGCTCTTCCTTATTCAGGCCGTTACAGGTCCTTCTGAGACAACACTAGCTCCCAAATGTGGGCATCAGGGGCAAGCACTCCACCCAAGACCTGGCCAAGTGAGCATCTCTGCAGGACAGTATCACTAGGACCATAAAACCCAACTGAGCCACACGTGGTCTGGGTATCCTCACATCCTTGGGCTGAGGGAAGGCTGGGCTCTTCACGGAAGAGGAAGAACCTGCTGCTAAGCTCCGGAAGAAACCCTATTACCCTCATCTACCATTCCTGGAAGTCCAACCACACAGGCTAGCTGTATGCACCATTGCCCCAGATAAGACCAAGTTCAGTGCCACAGGGCTGCATACAAGAAATGATTCTGGCCAGGTTGGTGGTAGCACACCCCTTTAGTCCTAATACTAAGGAGGCAGAGGCAGGAGGATCTCTGAATTGAAGGTCAGCCTGGTCTACAGAATGGCTTCTAGGATAGCCAAGGCTACACAAAGAAACCCTGTCTTGAAAAAAAAAAGAAAGAAAGAAAGAAAGAAAGAAAGAAAGAAAGAAAGAAAGAAAGAAAGGAAGGAAGGAAGGAAGGAAGAAAGAAAAAATGATTCTGAACAAGAAGTAAGAGGTGGTATAATCATGAACCCTGATTCACAGGCATTAAGGGTCTTCTTCCAAAATGATTCCCTCCAGGGATCTGTCCTACAGAGTGGGAAGAGTAACTTAGGGGAGCCCTGGAAAAATCTAGCAGCTGACATCCAGGGCCACAGCCATGTCCCAGAGAGATCACATCAGATTAGATTGCATGCAGATTCACAGGGTAAATATAGTTGGGAGCAGGACTCTTAGCTCAAAATAAACAGCTCCTAGCCAGCCAGCAAACCTCCACCAACCCGGCTGTACAGGGCCTAACAGCAGAGTCAGACCATGGGTCCTAAATCACACCAGCCTATAGATCCTCACAGGAGATACTGGGCATCTTAAATCTGAAGCAGGGGCTAAAGACTATTGACTGTGCTGGGCAGGGGTAGCACATGCCAGTATTCCCAACACTCAGGAGGCAGAGACAGATCTCCAGGTTCGAGGCCAGCCTGGTCTATAGAATGAGTTCCAGGACAGCCAGGGATATACAAAGAAACCCTGTCTCAGGGGAAAAAAAATAAATAAGGAAAAGATTATTGATTCTGTGGAGGGCAAGCCCTGGCTGACCTGGCCAGACATGTGGCCACCCCACCTGAATATTAACCACCTATACCTTCCTGCTGGACTCCATGGATACCCTGAATGCCTGGATCCTGGTAATCCTGGTACTTCTGAGAGAACTCCGCACCCCTTGCCATGCCCAACCCCCGAATCACAGTGGGAAACACAGCTTTCTTCTCCACACACCTATTCCTGTTCACCCTTCTGAGGCAGTAGAGAGCTGTAGCCTGGGGTAGACCCCGGAGCCTCAGTCACAAGGGTTTCTCGGAGTTGTCTGGATTTGCTAACTCCATTCCAAACGCAGACCATCTAGTGAGAAAGATCTGAATCCGGTCCCGGGGTTTACAGGCTCTCTGGACCATGGCAGTTCAGTACTCCAAATTGTTTCTAAAAATAGATATGCACTCTTTTATGAAACAAACAAAAGTTTCACTAAACACCACCACGTATTCTTGAAATCTGCCAATGCCGTCTAGTCTTATGCGCTTGTCCTCGCTGTACCTCCTCCTTCAATTTAGGCATTAAAATTTTTATTGAGGATTCCAGGGATGGTGGTTATCTCCTCCCCTCCTGAAGAGACAATACTGTAGAAAATCAAACACTGTCCCAACGTGCCCCCCACCCCCTGGCCAATAGAAGGAAGAAGCCAGCCTTCTTAAAGGGTTGGTCTTCAGTCTTCCTCCAAGAGGGTAGATGCTGAGGGATTGCCACGACACATGATACTGGTGTTAGGGTGGGGTGTGTTGATCCTCTAGCTGGCTTTTCAAAAACTGAAGGAGAGAGATCCTGATGTCTACACTCATTTATTGTGTAGTTCTGGCTACCCTGGAACTTGCTATGGAGAACAGACTGTCCTTGAACTCACAGGGATCCACTTGTCTTTGCCTCCTGAGTGCTAGGATTAAAGGCGTGTACCACCAGCCCTAAATGTATTTCTGACCCTTGACGAGTTGTCCCTTCCTGAATAAAGGTTTGATCCTGCAGACTGAGCACAGTGGGGTCCCCAATCTCTTTTTGTTTTTGACAGATTCATCTGGTGGTTTACCCCTTCTCTCTTCACATCTTTAATTTGGTGACTCGTTTTTTTTAATTTTCAGATTTACTTTCTTATTTTATGTGTATTTTACCTGAACATACACTATGTATATGCCTAGTGGCCTCAGAGGTCAAAAGAGGGTGTTGGACCCCCAGGATGTAATGGATGGCTGTGAGCAGCTGTGTGCAGTGCTGGGACTCGAAGCTGGGTCCTCTAGAAGAGCATTGTCATGGTTTGAATATGCTTGGTCCAGGGAGTGGCACTATTAGAAGGTGTGGCCTTGTTGGAGTAGGTGTGTCACTGTGGGTGTGGCCTTTAGGACCCTCATCCTAGCTGCTTGGAAATCAGTATTCTGCTAGCAGCCTTCAGATGAAGATGTAGAACTCTCAGCTTCTTTCCAGCCCAATGCCTGCCTGGATGCTGCCATGCTCCCACCTTGATGATAATGGACTGAACCTCTGCACCTGTAAGCCAGCCTCACTTAAATGTTGTCCTTATAAGAGTTGCCTTAATCATGGTGTCTGTTCACAGTGGTTAAACCCTAACTAAGACAGGCATCAAGTGTTTTTCATCACTGAGCCAAGTCCAGCACCCATTCTTAGGTGTTTTTGAGACAAGATCTTACTATGCAGCTTGGGCAGGCTTCAAACTCGTGGTCTTCCTGTCTTGGCTTCCCATGTGCAACCTTAGCACTTTCCTTTTTCTTTCTGGTACTAGGATTCAAACCCAGGGCTTTGTGCATAGTCTACAACTGAGCTAATTCCCCAAGCATCCCTATAACTTTTCTGCTGTGTCAAGAAAAACAAGAACTGCTTCTCTCTCTCTCCCTCTCTTTGGTTTTTCGAGACAGGGTTTCTCTGTATTGCCCCGGCTGTCCTGGAACTCACTCTGTAGACCAGGCTGGTCTAGAACTCAGAAATCCACCTGCCTCTGTCTCCCAAGTGCTGGGATTAAAGGTGTGCACCACCACTGCCTGGCTTTTTTCTTTTTTTGAGAAAGACTCTTACGTATGGCAGACTGGCCTCACGCTCACTATATAGTTAAGGATGGCCTTGACTTTCTGATCTTCCTGCCTTAAATCGCAAGTACTAGGATGACAGGTATGAATCCCAATGCCCACATTTATTTTTTTATTTTTGGCTTTTCCAAGACAAGGCTTTTCTGTGTAGCTCTGGTTGTCCTAGAACTCAGACTGCCTGTCTCTGCTGGGATTAAAGGCATGGGCTACCTTTGCTTTAACTTTTCTATTTTTTATTTTTAGGTATGTTCCTGATAGCACAATTCTTTATTAGAATGTATATATTACTTACAGAAACATCAGGCCCAGATGTAGTGGCACACACCTTTAATCCCAGTACTCTGGAGGTACAGGCAGGCAGATTTATGAGTTAGAGGCCATCCTGGCCTACTCAGTGAGATCCTGTCTCAAAACTAAACAAACAATAGTAAGGCTGGCACTAAAATATTTTAGTAGAGTTTGGAGACCAACGTTTGGACCAAAGGTTGATCAACTAGGGCCCTCAGACTATGGTCTTATGCTTGACCACACCTACTAGTTTACATATCATCTAAAGCCAATGACAGAGTGTAATAGTTACCTGGAAAACCACACTGCCCTGACACACAGAGCTGGCTGACCCTACAGTTAGACAAACTTTCCCCAAAGGAGATTATTAAATAACAGTCACACAAGAACCCTCTAAGGGGAAGGAAAGGACCCTGATTTGAGCAAGGTATAATGGATGACACATGAATGGAAACGTCATAATGAAATTCATCACTTTCTATGATAACTTAAAAGTTATTAATTTTTTTTTTCTTCACCAGGTGTGGTGGCATACACCTTTGGGAGGCAGAGGCAAGCGGATACCTGAGTTTGAGGCCAGTCTGGTCTACAGAGCGAGTTCTAGGACAGTCAAGGCTTCCTGTCTCAGGGGAAAAATTACACACACACACACACACACACACCACACACACTGGCATGCACACATGCACAGACACACACTTCCCTCTCCCTCTTCTGATTCAGGCATGGTGGTAAATGTCTATCATCCCAGCACACAGGGAGCTGAGGGAGGAGGATTAAGGGTTCCTTGCCAGACTGGGCTATAGAGAAACCCAATCTCAAAGAAACAAATAAAGATCCTCTTTTGCAAAACAAAAACAGTCTAAGGCCAGCCATAGCACCGATCTCATCTGATCTTGGAAGATAAGCTTGGTTGGGCCTGGTTAGTACTTGGATGGGAGACTGTCTGGGAATACCCGGTGCTGTAGGCTTAAAAAAAAAAAAAGAAAAGAAAAGAAAAGAAAAAGAAAAAGAAAAACATAACACTCTCTGTGGTCCTATCGGTCTGAAATGTCCCTTTCAAGGAGCACATTGAAAGGCCCTCAGATGTTCTGTCAGAGAAACCAGCTGATTTGCATTTTAGTTTCCTTCAGACCACCCCCTACTCAGTGTAGATCAACAGAGCACTGCTTTGGGAAGCCTACTTAAAAAGAGCTTTTCTAGGGGCTGGAGAAATGGCTCAGTGGTTAAGAGCACTGACTGTTCTTCTGAGTTCAAATCCCAGCAACCACATGGTGGCTCACAACCATCCGAAATGAGATCTGACACCCTCTTCTGGAGTGTCTGAAGACAGCTACAGTGTACTTACATATAATAAATAAAATAAATCCTTAAAAAAAAAAAAAGGAGCTTTTCCTTTCCAGTCAGGGACCCATCAAGGGAAGGGCCCCCTCACTGTTCCCAGTTGAGAATTCCAGAAAGTGCTGCAGGCACTTGTGAAGTTTCACAAAAGGCCTCTCTGCTGAGCTCACATCAACCTCCCCTTGGAATATTCAACAGAGTTCCATTTATGCACTGCCCAGCATACAAATCTTGCATGCAGAATTGGTTATCTGGCAGACTCCAAAAGCCTGGTTATCAACCAGCCTTGGGGATTTTGGCAGGAGGAGACAGAGGAGGAAAGGCTCCGGCAAGACTCAACAGAACTGAGTCCTACTGCTGATCAGAGCCTTTCAGAGCCCCAGTCTTCTGTGTGGATCTCAAACTTTTAAGAGCTACGGTGAGGTTTAAACAAGAATGAAAGGAAGGAGTGAGCTGGACACAGTAACTACTTTAACCGTCACTGTTACATTATTCACACCACACTTCCATCTTCCATGGCTCCCTGTTGCCCACAGAAGAGTTTAAACCTCCTAGATAGGGCCTCAAATCAAAGCCCTCTACCATAGGGCTTGTGTTTAAGACAAGGTCTCACTATGTAGACCAGGCTGGTCTCAGACTCACAAGAGAGCCGCTTGCCTGTCTCCTGAGTACCGGGGCTTAGAGGTGTGAGCCACCACAGTGACTTGGTGTGTGGCATGATGCCAGTTATACCAGCCCCCTATCTTTCCCTAGAGACCCCACGACTGTTTGTGACTGTTCTTGCCAGTCTGGTAGGCTCTTCTCCGGACCTCGCTTCCACCATCCTCAACGCTTGGTTGGAATCACAATCCTTCTGTCCTTCAGAAAGCTGCCCCCCTACACACACCATGGCAACTAGCATAAACAAGTTTCCTAGATATCTAGGCAGTTACTATATCTTGCAAATACCAACCCAACAAGTCCACAAGCCAGTGACATTGCTGATGTCACTACTTAGTGTACCGGTGAGGGAACTGAGCTCCTAAGAGGTTAAGCAACTCTCCCCCCAAACCCCCCCACCCCCGACTTTCTAGTCTGAGGAAGCTGGGCTGACACTGGAACCTGGGTAGCTGTGCCTGTCCCATTTTGCTACGCTAGAGCTTCTGGGCTCTATGTCCTTACCACTCTCTGAGGCTTGCTTTCCCATGGACCACCCAGAGGGCTATAACGGCTTCCAGAGCAGGTGACTTCACTGCAGCCTGTCATTCACCCAGGACAACCATGCTTGGAGGAAGAAGGCATGAGGACACCCCTGAAGCATTTTCCACTGTTGCTAGCCTGGTACAAGAGCCCCATCAACTCCAGCATTAGTGATCATTTCTGGGGATTAGTACCCAGTGGTAAGAGTCGCTTCTTGCTCATCTCCAGGCACCCTGATCTCCGGATATGCCATAAACACCCAATAATGTCTCATGACTTGAGCGCTTCCTCCCAATTCATTTTCCCAGAAAGCTTAGCCAACTTCTGAACCTGCTCTGGAACCTGGAACAAAAAAGGGGCTGGCGGGCAGAACTTGAGGAGGAAGATAATCCAAAACTAATTGATCCCGGGTCGTGGAAGGCATTTTGTTTACTGCACCAGGCCGACCTTCCCAACTGTCGTCTGCTTAGGCTAATGTTACAGCCTGCCAGCATCTCTGCTGGTTAGTTTCCCTATACAGGGACAGGGTCAGGCCCAGGCTGTGGTAACTTTAGGTACAGACAGCCTAAAGCTAGGCTCTGAAGGAACCGCTTTTGTTTTGTTCTTTTAAGCTAGTGTTTCTCTGTGTAGCTCTGGCTGTCTTAGAACTTGCTCTGTAGACCAGGCTGGCCTCAAATTCACAAGAGATCTGCCTGCCTCTGCCTCCTGAGTGCTGGGATTAAAGACGTGTACTACCACCGGCTCTCCAGAGAAACCGTAAGCTGCACATCTAACCTAGATTCAGGTTCCCTTCATTTTGTATCAGTGGAGTCTTACCAGCAGACCAGATACATACACATCATCAGATCCTGAAATCCCTCAGCTTCCCATAGGCCCTTGTAATGAACCCTCATCCAAGTCAAGGGGAGTACCAGGATCCTCCCATCTCTACACAGGAGAAAACGAACCTCAAAGATGCTTGCCCTCAGCATGCTGCAGGCACCTGGCCTACACCCCTCATCATGAAGTTACGATTGGCTCGATCGCCAAGCCTTTTGGGAGACCCCCCCCCCCCTCACTTTACGGATAAGCAGGTAAATTTGGCATTCTAGGCAACCTGGCTAACCCTGGAGAACAAAAGTCAAGTCAGCTCCTCTACTTTTCCAGGTTTGTAGGAAGGAAGGCCTCTGGGGGCAGGAAGTTGGCTGTGCTGACTCACAAGCCCAGGGAAGAGTAATCCAGGAAACTTGTCACTCCGTTACCATGGCACTGGGGCGGCCAGGCACCCCTTCCTCTCTTGAGGTTCACTCAAGGGCTGGGTGTCAGCAGTGGGGGTAGGGCATCAGCAGACCTCAGACTATGAATCCAGAGTTCTTAGAAGTCCGGTTTCATAGTAAAGTACTTAGTTGCCCTCTTGAAACCGCAGCTCAGAACGGAGGCAATCCTGGGACTCTCAACCCTTCCGTAGTCTGCAGAAATTAAGGGATGGCATCCTGGAGTTGCGGAACCTAGTCCACCTAGGCTGAGCAAACAAGAGTCCCAAGACAGAGAGCGTGGATGCACCCATGCCCATCCACGGTTTTTAGCTACCCCAGCTATTTCGACGTTTTTTGTGGAGGCCTGACCTTTTGCCGAGAATGAGGAAAGGAGAGGGTAGGCAAGTGTCCCCCGTTTGACCCTCACTTTTCCTGGGTCTAGGGAGTTACAAGTCCAAGGAAGAGCACACATGTGGTGGCACCCTTGCATAAAGTGTAAAACTTTCTTTTTAGCTTGCAAAGAAACCTATTGGCTTTATATCTCATTTTCGGTGGCTTGGTGCTCACCTGCCTCTGGCTGGACACTGATCACAACACTGTGGTGTGTCCTAAGTAAGACCCAGGCGCTGGCTGATCCAGTTCAAGTCCTGTTTACCAGACTAGCTGTGTAGAACAGGCAGGTCTTGAAGTCATGGGCAATCCCCCTGCCTCTGTCTCTACACCCAACTCTCTTCAACCTCTTTAAAAGGCTCCTCCAGTTTTGCTCTTTAAAGTCAGTTTTAAGAATAGTTTTTAGCCGGGCAGTTGCGGCGCACGCCTTTAATCCTAGCCCTTGGGAGGCAGAGGCAGGCGGATTTCTAAATTCAAGGCCAGCCTGGGCTACAGAGTGAGTTCCAGGACAGCCAGAGCTACACAGAGAAACCCTGTCTTGAAAAACCAAAAACCAAACCAAACCAAACAAAACAAAAAAAGAATAGTTTTTAATCTGCCATTTAAGAAATCAAGGTCCAGGGACAGAGAGAGTGATTTGCCTGAGGTCATACAAGCAGCAAGTGCCAGAGCTGGGAAGAGTAATTTATATCACTCCTCCTGGCCTTTCCTCTCTGGCCTAGTGCACTGTGGGCCTCTAGAGCATCCGGGCTCACAACTGTGCTGACCCACTTGTTTAGGGGGAGAGACCCAGACACACTCCCTTCCCAGAAAACACATAGGTGCCACCCACTCCCTTCCTCAAGGCCAAAGGTTTAGCTAATTCGAGGGGGAGGGAGGCAGGCTTGCCAGGGAAGGGGGGGGGCAGACCCCACAAATGCAGGTTGACGTCATCAAAAGATAATAACATTGTTATGTCGCTTCAGCTCCAGGCAAACTCCAAGACAGTCAGGCCTGAAGGTATTCCTAGAGTTAATGTCTGGTGCCTAACCTGCAGCCTCCAGGGGCGCCTCCTGCAGAGGCTTCCTGTACCACCTTCTTGGGACTTGAGGGGAGGAAACTATGCCTACCTTTTTAACCAAGCAAGAGCTCTTTCAAGGGGAACATGTCCCACCCTCCTCCCCCACACCCAGTGACTCAGAGGCAAATTTCTGGAGAAGAAACTGAGGGTGGGGAGTGGCTGTCAACCCCTAGGCTGGAGGCTCTTGGAAAATGCGGTGGGGCGGGGGTAAAAGGGGGGGGGGAAGAGTTAGTGGAGTACGGGGAGGTGGAAAGTATTAGGAAATCCCCTCCAATATTTGATAAAATCTTGTTAATACCTTCCAGCCTTAGGTGTGTGGGAAGGCGCGGCCACAAGGTAGCTCTCATCTTCATCTCCTGACACCTGTCCTCAGTGGGCTGGACCTTTTGCGTCCTTCTCGTCCCCCTGATTACATGCAGGGCGGACTTCTTACATAGCAACTTCATGAAAGCAACATTCTTGGAAACCCTAACCGCCTTTGCCGCAACAAAGTGCCCGTCTGAAAACACCTGCGCCTGGGTTATCTCTATCTCTGGTGGTCCACCTCGCCCTCACAGCTCAGCAACCTCTGGCTCCCCTCCGGCGCCCAGGACGGCTTATCCCAGCTCTTCCCCTCACCCCAGGCACGCCCAGCCCGCTCCCAACTGTGGGCCCCGTCGGGGCTGCGGGCGGGAGCGGCCGAAGCAGGAAGAGGGGAGGAGGGCAGGGAGGCCCGAGCTCACCATGGCGAAGCCGGAGAGCAGAGCCGAGGTCCGGCTGGAGGCTTTGAGCTTGGCGCGGCTCAAGTAGAGCTTGCGCCAGGACAGCGCCTGCATCGAGTGCTCGTTGAGGCTCATCACCTCGGAGTAACTCTGGCCGATCCAGTCCGGGTAGCTGACGGCGGGAGGCGGCGGCGACAGCGGTGGGGCCCCCGAGGGCTCCCCGTCCCCGCTGCGGCGGCGGCTCCGGCGGCTGCCGCTAGTGCTACTGCCGCCGCTCAAGGGAAGCTCGGGATTGCTGTTACTCGGGGGCGGGGCAGGCTCCGGATGCATGGAGTACGCTGCGAAGGCGCGGCTGGCGGCGGGCGCCTGCGAAGGCTGCGGCCCCGGGGCCGCGCCGCACCTCCGCCGGCCTCCCACTGGAGCCTGGGTCCGGCAGTCGGACACACCGGATCCGGAGGCCGAGGGGACTGACGGCAGAACCGCTCCGCAAGTTCCAAGCGGCCGAGACCGGAGCCTGCGCGCCGACCGGCGTCCGGTCCCAAGCCGGCACCTCCGCGAGCTCCGCGATTGGCCGGCGACCCGAGCCTATTTGCATACGCCACGCCCCACGAAGAGACCCCGCCCACCAAGCGCTGGGCGGTGTCCGTGCGAGTCACGTGCCCCGCGCCGCCTCCGACGGCTCCGCCCACAGCCCCTGGCTCGCCTTCCTGGAAGCGCCCCACGCTGACCGGCCTCGCTTCTCTCCTCTGCAGCTGCTCCCGTGGCTTTGCTCCCGGAGAGCTCTTGACTTGGGCCATCCGAGGTCACCTCTGGCCGCCTCCTGAGGCCTATTTCCTCCTTGGGACGAGGTGGCAAAAGGTCTGTTGGAAAAAGAGCAAGCGGATGTCTACTAGAGTTCAGTGAGCGGTTATTGCGCGTCTACTGGGTGCCAACACTGTTCCAGGCGCCGGGGGCAGGGTGTAGGCTTGTGAATAAGATGGAAAAAAAAAATCGATCCCGAAGATGGCATGCGTGCCTCAAGTCCCAGCATAGAGGAGACAGGAAAATAGTGAGTTTGAAGGAATAGTGAGCTCTTGCCTTGGAACACAAGAGGGACAAAATTCCCTGCTCCCTTGCCGCCAACATTCTTGTAGAAAAGACACACAAACATCGAGTAAATTATAGTTCAGAACACTGTAAATGTGTACAAAAAAAAAACGGATAAAAAAAGGTGGATAGTAACAGGGTTGTTATTTTAATTTTAGAATGCTAGTCCCCGTTTGTATTTATTATTTTTGAGACTACATAGCTCTGCCTGGCTTGAAACTTGTTATATAGACCAGGCCGGCTTCCATCTCAGAAAGATCCATTTGGCCAAGCCCCCGAGTGCTGGCTTTAAGCATGTACCTGCCATTCCCAGACCCCTTCGTGGGGTTTTCTATTCTGTAGGGGTAGAATAAACAAGTTCCCACCCTTCGGGTCTCATCTGAGCTGAGACCTGGGCCAGCCATGTAAGGAGCCAGGACCTAAGGGAAGAAGAAAATATGGAGGTTGAGGGTGGGGCTCAGGTGAGCTAAGGTAGAATACTCGGCTAAGGAGCTCTAGGACGGAAATCCAAAGCACCTGCGTTAACAGCGGTCTCACCGCTTTAACGCCCCGGCTTTCAGGATGTTCCTTGGCACATACTCCACACTGAAGAAATACTTGTTGACTGAATACATGTGGGATAAAACAAGAACAAATGATAAATTTAGACCCCGGTCAAATCCTAAGCATGTGGTGCTCCAGGTCTACGGTGTGACGTTAAACTCTTGTACAACCACTAGAGGGCAGCCATCCACCCAACCACATAGCACAAAAGAGAGGCCTCCTGCGTTTCTAAGTTTCTGAGACTTTCCCTAGAGGCCACCTTCCCTGGTTTACAAAGATTAAGAATTTGGGCCAGGCATGGTGGCATATCCCTTTAATCCCAGCGCTTGGGAGACCGAGACAGGGCAAGTGGATCTCTTGAGTTCTAGGTCAGCTACGTAAAAGACTTTGTTTCAATAACAGGAGACCGAATGAAAAGATTGAGCTCTTGAAATTTGAAATCTCACCCCACTGGGTTTATTTTGTAGGTGGGCTTTACTTATCACTCCTGATTACCAAAGACCTTCCCTTTCTGCCTACATAGTCTCACGAAAGGACTTGTCTGGTCATCTTGATATCTTCCCTTGCATAGCTCTGATTGTGATAGTATCTGTGCTGGTTAGTTTCTTTCTTTCTTTCTTTCTTTCTTTTTTTTGTCTTCTGAGAGGAGGGAATCTCAATGGAGAATGTGTACCCGTTAGATTGGCCTGAAGGCAAGTCTGGAGGTCATTTTCTTGATGAATGATTCGGGGATGGCCCAGCCCACTGTGAATGGTGCTATCCTTGGGCAGGTGGGTAATCCTGAGTTCTATAAGAAGGCAGGCTGAGCCAGCATCATTCTTCCTGATGGCTGCTGCTGCTTCGGTTCCTGCTCTGACGTAGTGTGACCTGGGAAACGTAAGCCAAATAAACCCTCTCCTTCCCAAGTTGCCTCTGGTCTTGGCCTTTATCACAGCAATGCTAGGACAGCATCTGAAATTGTCTAGCCAAGTTATGCATTAATCTGACCCCCACCCTTAGAGTTTGTGCAGAAGTAGATTTAGTCAATAAAGTAACGGACACTTTGGTTCATGGAAACCGAGAGAGAGAGGGTGTGAGATCTGGAGGTTAAGAGTCTGGAAGACAGTCGGGCAGTGGTGGCGCACGCCTTTAATCCCAGCACTTGGGAGGCAGAGGCAGGCGGATTTCTGAGTTCCAGGACAGCCTGGTCTACAGAGTGAGTTCCAGGACAGGCAGAGCTACACAGAGAAACCCTGTCTCGAAAAACCAAAAAAAAAAAAAAAGAGTCTGAAAAACAGAGAGGAAGGTCTACTGATTTAGAGCAATGAAGAAATCTGACAGCGGTGGCTAAAACCCGGCCTTTGCAACGGGATAGTTTCCACATTGCAACATTGTAACCCCTTCCCTTCTCCTTATCACTCTGACTTGGCATCAACCCGTTAGTAAAGATGCAAAAAACAAAACAAAAAGCTCAGCAGGTAGTTCTGGGTTCAATCCTTGCATCAAAAAGCAAATCAAACAAAAAACAAAAATAAAGATATCCAGACTTAGGGGGGAGGGAAGGCTCTAAGCTGAGCCCCAGAACTCCAGGGTATTGAAGGACCGACCCATGACCCATAGTAACCTTTGTCTCCCTTACTAGAACCAGCTGGGGCCATGAGCAAAGCCATCCATACCCGTACTTCAACAGGTGGAAACCATGAGGCTCTAGCGAGAAAGCAGCGTGCTAAAAGAAGGAAACGCCTGCGCTGGCGCAGATGGGCAAAGAAGATTGGACTCCATGTGGCTCCCTCGGGTCGTCAGAAGGTATGCTATCAACCTCCGGAGTGGCTCTCAAAAATAAATAAATAAAACATACACATACACACACACACACACACACACACACACACACACGCACACAAAACAGCCCAACAACTTTTCTTTCCCAATCAGCTTTGTGCCTGAGAGTGAGAGTGTAGAGACCCTGCTGAAAGACAATGGCCTGATCCATCTGGACTAATGGCCATAGCCTGAGGGCTGACCTGCAACTGCTGCCATAGATTGCTTAGGAGGTAGCAACATCCTCATCCTGTCAGGAAAAAAAAAAAAGTTAGCTGCAATGTAGTACTTCACAAAGACAGGCCCTGTTCTAAATTCTTTTATTAACACCTATAGTTATGTAAATTCTATTATGTATTATTTCATTATATATGAAGTGTTATATTAAACTCCTTCCAACCTTGTAGTATTAAGTCACCATTTTACAGATGAGAAGAAAGGAGGCTGTTAGGAAGCAGTAGTATCTCACTTATGATTCATTTATTTTTAGTAGGACACCTTTTGATTTTTTAACTTTACTGGTCCAGCATCTGGGACGTCACCATCACCACCCCACTCGATCCTAATTTCCTAAATCAGACTCGTCAGGATATCTTTTCTTTAAAATTACCATTAAAAAGTTCTAAGAAAGCCGGGAGGTGGTGGCACACGCCTTTAATCCCAGCACTTGAGAGGCAGAGGCAGGCGGATTTCTGAGTTCGAGGCCAGCCTGGTCTACAGAGTGAGTTCCAGGATAGCCACGGCTACACAGAGAAACCCTGTCTGGAAAAACCAAAAAAAAAAAAAAGGTCTAAGAAGCCATGGGAGGGGGTGTTAGGGAGTCAGCTCGGTGGTTAAGAGCACTTGCTGTTCTGGCAGAGTATTGGGGTTTGATCTCTAGCACCCACATGCTCTAGCACCCACATGCTGGCTCACAACTGGCTGTCTAGTGCAGTTTTGGGGGATCCAACCCCCTCTCCTGGCCTCCACAGGCACTGCATGCACATGGTGAACATATGTGCAGGCAAAACACTCGTACACATTAAGTAAAAATATATAAAATCAGCTGGGCAGTAGTGGCACATGCCTTTAATCCCAGCATTTGGAAGACAGAGGCAGGCTGCCAGGGCTACACAGAGAAACCCTGTCTCAAAAAACAAAACAAAACAAAAAAATATATATGTGTGTATGTCTGTGTGTGTGTGTGTGTATGTATAATCTTTAAAAAAAAAAAAGAAAAAAAAAGAAAAAGAAACCATACAAGCTATTTTGATTTTAGCAAGTTTTTTGGGTGAAGTCTGAGAACCACTCAACCAGCTTGTCTTTAGCATTCAAGGTTTTTTTTGAGTCTCTTACCTGTTTTTAGATCTACTGTACTTTTGGCTGCTCTGTAGCAATGCGACCTTGGGCAAATGACTTTCTGAACCTGGTTCTCTAAGCCAAACTGAGATGTCAGTCCAGCATGGTAGCTCATGACTCCAATCCTGGCACTTGACAAGCTGAAACAGGGGTACTGCTGGGAGTTCCAAGCTACCCTGGGCTTCATAGACAGTTCTAGGCCAACCTGGGCAACAGACATCTAAAAATACACACATGGGGCTGGAGAGATGGATCAGTGTTTAAAGGCAATTCCCAACACCCACATGGCGGTTCACAACTATTTAATTCCAGTTCTGAGGCATCAGGTACTTCCTGACTTCCTGTGTACCTGGCACACATAAGATACACACACATACGAACAAGCAGAATACCCACGCACATGAAACCAAAACGCCTGAAACACACCCAGAGGGGAGATGTGAGCAGACACCGGGAAGTAAACAGAAGGAATCAGAAGCTGGGGAGAGAAGCCAATGGCAGATATTCCCCTAAAACCTTTAGAGAAGGTGTCCCTCCCAACACATGGAGGAAACAGGGTGACCTCACAGTGTGATATGGCTGTAGTTGCTAGCTGCTTGCTGGCCCACAGAACTGAGACAATAAATCTGTTCATTAGGTGTGGTTGGGCATCCCTGTAGTTCCAGCCCTTGAGAGGCTGTGGTAGGAGATAAAAGAGTCTGAGGCTAGCCTGGGCTATATAATTAGACCTCATCTCAAAAAAAGGGGGGGGGGAGGGGAGCCTAAATAAATAAACGAATGAATCTCTGAACTCCCTGGGTTGCAACTCTTTCTTAAGGGCAGCCTGAAGAGATTAATCTCAGGACCCTGGAGTGGCTTAAAGAGTTGGCTTCAGCCAATCAAGGAGGTTAAATCCTTATTCATCAGAAATAAGGAAAATCACAGGCTGTCGGGTGAGGTACACCTGGATTTGGACTCCAGTTTCATCGGTGTGTAACTCCGCTCAGTTGGCAAACATCCCAACCTGTCTAGGCTCCATCTGTCAAGTGGGAGTCTTGATGGCACCCGGCAGCAAGGGTTGTTACACGTTATGCGTGTTTCATGACAGAACATTTGTCTGGCAGTCAGCACAATGCTCAATAGATGGTGACTATCTTCCATCTTACAGGCTCTGCCGGGATCAAAGAATGAAGGCAGCCCCATCGCACATCTAATGAATTGGCTAATCTGTGTTTACCAAGGGCAGTTCATCTCTGAGAATCCAAACAGGAAAAACAGGTACCAGGATAAAGGAACAGAGATGAACTATCTGGAAGTGAAAGGCCTATGGAGAAAGGAAAACTAGAGGTGTCTAATAGCATGTATGTCAGAACCAGCAGCCGCCCTTCCCTGCCAGGAGGTCCCACTATTTAATCTCTGCCTCCCCTTGGTCCTGTTTGTACAGAAAGCCTGCTAACTGAGCAGACATAAGGATGGTTCCCAGTGATCCAGACCAAAGTAGGCTAAGAGTATGGGATGAACTGGAGGGCAAAGAGGCCCAGTGTGGAATTATACTGGCTTCCAGAGCCTCAAATGCCATACGTGGGAATCGGCTATAAAGATATCTTTCGGGTAGTTGAGTGCACAGACAGAATACATACCAGTTTGGCCCAGTGCCTGGCACACAGTAGGGAGTACCAACAAGAAGAATCAGCTGTTTGCTGCTCATAGGATAAAAAGGGAAAGACAACTGAGGCCGGAAGTAAATCGAGATCCAGTCCAGCATTAGTGCGGGGATATTTTTATCTGGACACCCGTCCATCTGTCTTGTGTCCATTCTAAGCTGGTGAGTCTACTGGACTCCTTTTAGAAGTCCTGAGTCAGGGCTGACCACACCAAGTTCAGGGAAGTTGGAAGTTTGGTCTCACAGCTCTCTCAAAGAGATTTCAAATCCATTTGATATTTTTTTTTAGTTGGTGTCTCTGCCTTCAGCTGCTGTTGCCAAATTTCCCTTGCCTCCTCCAGCCTGGAGCTGGGCCATTTCCAGGATCGTTCTTTGTATAATTAAAAAGAAAAATAGAACAGTTGATGTTGCCAAACACGTATTTAAAGTGACACTCTGAACTGAGGGAGTGAAAAATCAAAACGTTTTAGGGTTTAGATTAAAAGTCTCCATCCTCAGCAGTCCCTGACCCTGGGATTTCTCTGGAGTCTGGCTGCCTTTAATCCTCTGCCCTGGCTCATAAAAACCCTTTAGACTAAGGGTATTTATTTCTCAGAGAACTATTCCGGGCTAATCACATAAAAATACCCTGCTTCCTAGGCACACCCTGTCTAGTGTAGGTCCTGGGAACAGTGGAGTATTTGGAATGATCACCTGAGGAGACATCCAAGTCCCCCTTCCTTCACTTCGTCTTCCTTCATCTATCCATTCCACTAGAAAAGTCTACCAGGCAGTTGTGCTCCTTAACATTGTCTTGGGATCAGAGCTCTTTCCTCCAGCTTTCTCATGAAAGCTGGGGCCATCGGGATTCACACAGATGTCAGCAGTCAGGTGGTCACGTGCCCAACTCTTTTGTGGCTCTTTTTGATTCTCCTAGGGCCCACTCTGTAAGAGCAAGCAGAAAACCTTTCAAAAAGGTCTACAACTTGCCAGGCATAGCACCACACTCATTAAATTCCGTCACTTAGCAGGGTTCTGTGAGTTTGAGACCAGTCTAGACTGCATAGTGAGTTCCAGGACAGCCAGCACTACAAAGAGACGGTGCAGTAGATCATGTCCTTTCCATTGGTCCGTTAACTTCCCACTGGTGCTTAACAAATAATGTAGTTGCTTAATATAACATAAGTTGATTTTTATTTACTTACTTTTCTGGGTACTGAGAAGTCAAAATGAAACTGCAGAGTTTAAATAAAGAGGGTAGACTTGGTTCCTTTTGGCAGCTCTGATGAGGAAAATCCATCTCCTCCTCCTCTCTTTCACCTTCTGGTGGATTCCTGTAGTCCTGGGCTTGTGAGCTCTCATCCCTTCAGTGCTTACTCTGATCTTGGCTTCCACTAGTACATCTCTTTTCTGCCTCTCCTGACTACTTCCTGACCAGATACTTCAGATCACATTGGATTCACCTGGGTAGTCTTCCCCTCTGTAAAGCCTTTCCTGTCTAAGATACTATGGTCCCAGGTCAGTCCCAGGGGGTTGGATATGAGCGAGCCATTAGCTTATGACATTGTGGATGGCCCTTCAGTGGCTTGCCTGCTCCTCACCTGGGAAGCTTTATCTGATCGCCATCTGCCTCCTCCCTCATGACTGGGAGTCATGTCTCATCTACCACAAGACATAACAAGAATATGACATCAACGAACCAGCAAACAAGTTCTCTTCAGACACTGAGTCTGATGGCTCTGTCTGTCTCTTAAGAGATGGGGAGCCTCATGAAGCCCATAGACAGCTGACTATTAACCTTGGATTTCTGGATCTTATCTCTACTGGAGTGCTGGAATTGCTGATGTATGCCAATGTACCTGGTCTATGCAGAGCTTTCATGGAAGAAACGCTACCAATTGAGCCATCAGCACCTCTGCCTTTCGAATTGAATCTCCAGGTTCTAAAACTGAGAATTAGATTTGCTTTGCTAAGCCTTGTACTCTTATGGTAGTTTGCTGTGGTGACCAAATGGGCTAAGCGGGCTGCCGCTTTCTTTTTAGACCATGTCTCTGAAGTCATTTTCAGTTTTGAGTGTATCCCATTTCTCCTATCTCATGAGGCCACCCCCATCCTCCAGAATGTCTTTCTGAACTTCGACCTATTCAGGTTGGGCTAACCTCAAACTCACAGAGAACTCTGATTAAAGGTGTGTGCCAAGCCTTATTTTTAAGCATGTGTAGATGTGTGTGGGGGCTCTGTGCACATGAGTACAGTGGTATCAGACCTTAGAGGAGGATTTCAATCCTGTGGAGTTATAGTTACAGGTGGTGTGAGCCACCAGACATGGATGCTGGGGATGAGACTTGGACCCTCTGCTGATTAAAGGCATGAAGCACCCCTGGCTGCTGGATGGTTTGATTTCTAACGTGGTATGAATGTAAGCAAATCAATAAAAGGCCAGTTTAATCCCAGCACTTGGGAGGCAGAGGCAGGCAGATCTGGGAGTTCAAGGCCAGTCTGGTCTACAGAAGGAGTTCCAGGATAGTCAGGACTACACTGAGAAACCCTGTCACCAAGCAACAACAGCAACAACACAACAACAAAGCAAACAGCAGCAAAAGGGCAGGTTCCAAATTCTTTTATGTAGTCCAGCAGTTAATAAATGTCTACTTGCTAAGTGTGGTGCACGTGATCTGTTTATTATTCCGTTAAAGGGGCATTTACTAAGCACGTATTAGATGCTAGGTCTGAGCTCATCGTCCAGTGCAATGTCCATTTACCAACATCTACTGTGCCCAGTCAATACCTGGGTATCCTGTAGTTCAATAACTGTCCAGGTGAAGATCGCCGAATGCTCGGTAAATAAATAACATAGAAAGGAAAGACTATAACGTGGGCGTGTACGCAGGCAGGAGACCCTTATCTCCGAGTACTGCCTAGTACCTTTCTCAGAAACATCATCTCACCTGGGAAATAGCTCTGTGGAGATGAGGTCAGACAGGTTCTGCTCACCTGCTTGTGGGTCTCTTGTGTCCCAGGGCTCTCTGTCTATGGCACAGCTTTCTCAAGGCCTGGGGCCTGATGGCTGCCACCTTCTCCCACAGGCTGTCCTCGTTCATCAGGCAAGAGGGCAGCAGCTGGGCTGCAAACCTGGTGCTGCTGGCAGTGAGCCAAAAGCTGTCGGCCCTTCATTTGGCCTGACTCTCCTTGCTCTGAAGGGTTTAACTCTTCCCCCTCAGAACCCCTTACCCGGATTTTGTACTGGTGAGTTAAAAAAAAAAAAAAAAAGTCTCTTTTATGTGTGAGTGGTGTGTGCATGTGTGTACGCTTCCAAGTGGAGGCCAGAGGTTGATGTCATTTTTCTCCCTGGACCCCTCTCCTCTTCATTCCTGAGGCAGGGTCTCTCACTGAACCCAGAGCTTATGACCTGGCTCGTCTAGCTAGCCAGCTAGCTACTCCCAGGGATCTAATCTCTCTGCCTTGCAAATGCTGAGGTTTTGGGTAGTCCAATGGATCAGGGAGGCTTTTGTGTGGGCACTGGGAATCCAAACTCTGGTCCTTGTACTTACCAGACAAGCGCCTTATCAGCCGTGCCATCTGCCCAGGCTGGAAAATTAACAATTTTAATGAGGGCTAATACATTAGGTGTACATAGAAGTGACTCTGAATCAGATCCTCACCAGTCACAAAGCCTTAGCACTGTATGAACATGTCCCTGCTCCTGCGCGCGCGCGCAAACACACACACACACACACACACACACACACACACACACACACACCCAGAGGTACTAGGGATAGACGTATTAACCAGTCATGTCCTTCCCTGCCTGGCAGCAAGGTTGCTCAGGTTGCCATGGGTCTTCCTCCCATCTCATCTTCTCTCCCTCCATCCTTGAAACTAATCTCAGCACACAGGGGGAGATTTCTGTGAGATCCAGGCCAACTTAGTCTACATAATGAGTTATAGGCTAGCCAGGGCTAGCCTAAGACCCTAACTTTTTTGTTTTGATTTGTTTTGGAGACAGGGTTTCTCTGTAGACCAGGTTGGCCTGGAACTCAGAAATCCACCTGCCTCTGCCTCCCAAGTGCTGGGATTAAAGGCGTGCGCCACCACAGCCTGGCTTATTTGTTTTTTTTTTTCAAGACAGGGTTTCTTGTTGTTGCCCTGGCTCTCCTGGAACTCACTGTGTACACCAGGCTGGCCTCTAACTCACAGAGATCCAATTGCCTCTGCCTCCTGAGTACTGACTGGGATTAAGGCATGCACCACCACACACCACTGCCCAGATTCAGAGAGACCCTGTGTGATATGGAGGTCAGGGAACAGCTCCTGGGAATAAGTTCCCGGCTTCCACCATGTGACTCCAAAGGGTCACAGGCTTGGTGGCAAGTGCTGTCCCCTGCTGAGCCAGCTTGCTGGCCCTGGCATTGACTGTCTCCTTGAATGCTCAGATTTTAGGCTATAGTGCTAACCTGACAAGCCTCCCTTCTTTCCATGTTACAGCAAGAGACACATTGTAGCTGGGCGGTGGTGGCGCAAGCCTTTAATCCCAGCACTTGGGAGGCAGAGGCAGGCAGATGTCTGAGTTCAAAGCCAGCCTGGTCTACAGAATGAGTTCCAGGACAGCCAAGGCTACACAGAGAAATCCTGTCTCGAAAAAACAAAAAACAACAAAAAAAAGAGATATATATATATTTTTTTAAATTTTTTTTTTTAATATTTATTTATTATTATATGCAAGTACACTGTTGCTATCTTCAGACACACCAGAAGAGGGCTTCAGATCTCATTATGGGTGGTTGTGAGCCACCATGTGGTTGCTGGGATTTGAACTCTGGACCTTTGGAAGAGCAGTCAGTGCTCTTACCCACTGAGCCATCTCGCCAGCCCAAAAAAGAGATATATTGTAACATAAAAGATAGTTTTAACCATAAGCATGCAGCAGCACTGCACTTGGCTCAATCTTTTTTTGAGACAAGGTCTCATTCTGTAGCTTGGCCTGGCTTTGAACTTGGGGTGATTGTCCTGCCTGATATTACCAGTGAACTTTTGTATTATAATCATTATTATTATTAATTATTATTATTATTATTTTAAAGATGCCATGCTCTCTCCAGTCAACTCTACTTGCTCAGTCCTTGCTTGCTCCAGCCCAAAGTTTTATTTATTATACATAAGTACACTGTAACTGTCTTCAGATGTGCCAGAAAAGGATGTCAGTTCTCATTATGGGTGGTTGCTGGGATTTGAACTCAGGACCTTCGGAAGAGCAGTCAGTGCTCTTATCTTCTGAGCCATCTCTCCAGCCTGATGTATTATTTTTTAAAGACTCATTTTTATGTACGTGGGTATTTGACTTGCTGTATGTATGTGCACCGCATGTGTGCTTGGTGTCCTCCGTGGGGTCTGGAGAGAACATTGGATGTCCTGAAACTGGAACTGGAGTTGTCACAGATGCCTGGGGGTTGCTGTGTGGGAAGAGAGCCCCATCTTCTACCAGTGTAGTAATGCTCGCATCTGCTGAGCCATCTCTGCAGCTTTCATTTATTATTTATAAATTGTGAGTGAGTGAGTGTGTGTGTGTGTGTGTGTGTGTGTGTGTGTGTGTGTGTGTGTGTATTTGGACATGACTGCAAGTGTCTGTGGAAGTCAGGAGAACACTGGAACCTTGGAGCTAGAGTTACAGCTGGTTGTGAGCCACCTACCGTGGTTGCTGGGAATTGAACTCAGGACCTCTGGAAGAGCAGTCAGTGCTCTTAACCACTGAGCCATCTCTCCAGCCCACTCTCCATTCTTTTAAATGTAAACAAAACAGAACAAAACAAGACGAAACAAAACCCACTCATTTACAAGTTGCCCTTTATTGTGGTCTTATCAATAATAATGTCAGCTTAGAGCATAATTTATAAAGATAACCTTAACAATGTAGCAGTCATGCTCGGGGTAATTAAAAGTGTACAGCTGCGAGCAAGTGTGGAAACGAACATGCTGGAGTTGTAAGAGTACAGGAAGAAACATCAGTCTCCGAGAGTCCCACACATAAAACGTTTGTGACCTCCGGTCACCAAAGCCTGAAAATTCCTCCTAAGTACCCACAGATCAGCCAAGTCTTCAGTCTACGGGCACACTGGCTGGATGTCCCCGATTCTAATTCAATCCTGACACTATGTGGGTTTGAGGTATTACTCAGGCACAGGGCATGCTTACAGCAGGTAAAGCCCTGGGTGCAATCCACTGTGAGGCAAAGGAGAGAGAGTAAAATCCAAACAACAGAACGGGTGTGCTGGCCTGTTGCTGGATCCCCAGCACTTGGGCGGCAGAGGCAGGAGGATTGCTACAAGTCTGAGGTCAGACAGGTCTTCACAGCAAGTTCTATGCTAGGCTGTGTTCTGTAAGAGACCTTTTCTCAACAACAACCACCAGACACAACATACACACAACTAGACTGTCTTTAAGAGTCTGATGGCAGTGCTGAGTCACAGGCTGCTTTACCTGTAATTTCTTTTTTTCTTTTTTCTTTTTTTTTTTTGTTTTTCGAGGCAGGGTTTCTCTGTATAGCTCTGGCTGTCCTGGAACTCGCTCTGTAGACCAGGCTGGCCTCGAACTCAGAAATCCTCCTGCCTCTGCCTCCCAAGTGCTGGGATCAAAGGTGTGCACCACCACCACCCGGCTTACCTGTAATTTCTGAAGGAACCACTGCAAACCAGGGTTCTTAAACCTCTCTCAATTCACTGCAGCTTGGGAAACTCACTGAAAGTTCACTGGCATTCACCATTACGAGGGCACTGCCAGCAACACAGATGTAGCTCATTTCAGAGAAGGAAACCAAGGGTGTTATGCTGTTGTGAGCAAAGGCTGAAGGTCTCCCTAGATCCCCCCATAGTGCTATTATTTATTTTCCTGAGGAGATAATGGATGAGGTAGGCAACAAATAAAAGATTCAAAGCTAAAGCAACAAAAACCAGGACAAAGAATGCACTTCATGAAGAGACCCGGGGAGCCCTGGCTGCCCCTGGACCTGGCTCTGTAGACCAAGCTGCTCTCAGTCAGACTCATAGAGATCTAACTGCCTCTGCCTTCTGAGTGCTGGGATTAAAGGCCACCACCAGCCAGCCAGGGATTGACCCTCTTAATACTGTCGGAATACTCTTTGTAGTAACTTCATTTTTGGCTTCGTTTTGCAATGCTGGGGATGGATCCTGGGGCTTTGAACATGTCACGAGATCAGCTGGACTCCATTGGAAGGCCCTTCCTTTTTTTTTTTTTTTTTTTTTTTTTTGGTTTTTCGGGACAGGATTTCTCTGTGTAGCCCTGGCTGTCCTGGAACTCACTCTGTAGCCCAGGCTGGCCTCGAACTCAGAAATCCGCCTGCTCTGCCTCCCAAGTGCTGGGATTAAAGGCGTGTGCCATCACCACCCGGCCCTTCCTGGTTTTTATTGTGATTTTTGCATACCCATGATTGATCAAATCATTTGTTATTGGTGATCAACTTTACCTCCAGTATGACCCTCATCCTGAGGTGGGACTGATTCCTACCCTTTAATGTAGCTTTAAGACATTCTGGTCACCCAGCTCTCATTCTGAAGGGACCAGGAGGCTGGCAGGCAGCATTAGACTCATTAGCATATAAAAAGACAAATCACTTTGGAGATTCAAAGGCTTTTTGAAGTCCTCTGCCAGGAAACTGGGAAGAATATCACACAAATTTCAGAATATCACAACTGCTAAGCTTAAAAAATTAGGATATAAACACATGCCTATGGCCTAAAAATAATATATCTCCATCAGTCTAGGGAAGAAAATCTTAATGGTTTGTAATAGCCCCAAGGGTGGAAACACAAAAGATGTCCATCAGTGGATGAATGAGAAAATAAAATGTAGTGTACTGCCCAAGGTGGCAAGGGGTCATGCTTACAATCTCAGTACTTGAGAAGCCAGAGCAGTAGAATAACTACAGGTTTAAATATGATACCCAGTGAGTTCAAGGCTAGCTTGAGCTATGTAGCCTGGGCTTTGTCTCGAAACCAAAACCAACCAACCCACCAACCAACCAACCAAAAATAACCAATCAGCAACAGAACTACCAAAGCAAAGCAAACCATGACAATGGGAATTACCCCGAGAAGGAAAACCAAGCACGGTGGTGCATACCTGTAACGCCAGCACTTCTGTAACTCCAGTTCCGGGGGCCCGGCACACTCATGCAGACACACGTGTAGGTAAACAGCAGTGCATACGACATAATAACGAGACTGAAGACTGTAGATTAAGTCTGCCTCAAACTAAAAGAGGCAGATTTGATAGGTGCTACAATGGGATCTTGAAGGTACGCTAAGTGAAATCGCCAGACACAGAGAGATACAGTGCAGTATTTGTAGTCTCCAAAGTAGTCAAATGGAACAGACAGAATGGTGGGGACCACTAGGGATGTGGGAAAGCAGAATTTGGGATAGTTTTTAATGAACATAGAGGTGGGGCAGTGGGTGAGCCTTTGCTCAGGAACCAAGAAATGAATCCTGCTCTGAAATGCCTCTGTAAATGGAGACTCTCTTTAGTACCCTCCTGTTGCCTTACTCCCCCCTTCCCAGCTCCAGCAGGCTTCCACTCTCTTTGAACTCCAAAAGCCTCTGTTCTACAGCTAGGCAGACCCCCAGAGGCTGAGCGGCTGCTTCTTCCTCCCCGACCCCTTTTTCTCAGAGACAGTCTCAAGTAGTAGCCAAGGCTGGCCTTGAACTCTTGATCTTCCTGACACCACACCCAGAACTGGATGTTTTCTGCAGAACCCAAACCAACACATGCTCTGCTCTGCGGGTCACACTCTCCCTCTGCTGAGTGTTTGAACTGGCTCTTTTTCTTGGCAGGGCAGGCAGTGGTATTAAGGTGCATTTTTTTTTTAGACAGGGTTTCTCTGTGTAGCCCTGGCTATCCTGGAACTCACTCTGTAGACCAGGCTGGCCTGGAACTCAGCAATCTGCCTGCCTCTGCCTCCCAAGTGCTGGGATTAAAGGCGTGCACCACCACTGCTGAATCCTTGTTGTTTGTCAGGGTTTCTCCAGAATGTGCTGAGCAGTAGGCCTGCTAGATCCCAGGCGATAAGCACTTCTAGGTCTACTGACCATCACTCTTCTGCTAGGCCTGATGGGCCTTCTTTCAGGTCCCCCTGCTCCCTTGGCTCATGTGCCCCTGCTACTTCAGGGTTTGTGGAGGACACTACACCCGATGCCGCCCCACCCCCCGCAACTTCCCCCAACTCCCCAAGCTCAGCAAAGCTCCGCTTTCAGTTAGAGTCCTTTATTTACCAATCAGCAACAACTGGGAGCAGGTTCCAGAAGCTACATGCAGACACTCTTGTGCAAACAGTTTTTTGAGGGGGGGACATCATTAGCATTAGAATAAAAATAGCTACAATCAAAGACTAATTTCCTTACAGAGGGCCCACAGCCTACAGCATAATGGTTATGGGAGGGCATCAACACTGAGTTCATGACCGTGGGGCTTGAAGCCCTTGGTCACAGCATCAACAATGTGTGCAGCCAAGAAGGCAGGCTAGATTTCCACATCAATTCCTTGGAAGTTTCCCCTGACTTTCACCCAATCACAGATTAGGTCTGTCTCTACTACATTATGTACCTGTAAGCATATATAGCAGTACCTGGTAGAGTGACTGCCACGCATTTGAGAAGGGCTGGATTTAGTCCTCAGGACTGTACACACACACACACACACACACACACACACACACACACACACACTCCTTTGCAATATTTACAGGTTTCAGTGTTCCATTGATCTGTGCAGCTATAAGGACACACTGTCCCCTGACTACATCATAGGCAATAGTTAACCCTAAGTCCTTCTCTACTTTAACTCATTGGAATTTGCGCAACTTTTCTAGCATTCCCTCTTCCACCACCACAAAGTTCTATTATGTAGCCCAAGTTGGTCTGGAACTTGGTACATAAGACCAAGTTGGTCTCAGAGTCACAGATATACAATTACCTCTGCTTCCAGAGCGCTAGGCATTCCTGGTTTCTGCTTCCATGCCTGGCATCAGCTGGGTTGTTTGATTTTTTTTTTTTTTTTTAAATCTATTTTTGTTTTTTGGAGATAGGGTTTCTCTGGGTAGCCCTGGCTGTCCTGGAACTCATTCTGTAGACAAGGGTGGCCTCGAACTCGGATATCCTCCTGCCTCTGGCTCCTGAGTGCTGGGATTAAAAGCATATGCTGCCATGTTTATTTTTAAAAAGATTTTGTGTGTATAAATAATTTGCCTGCTCTTACACATGTGCATTGTGTGTGCGCCTGATGCCTTATGGATGCTAAAGAGAGTGGATCCCATGGAAATGGAGAAATGAATGTGAACTGCTACGTAGGTGCTGGAAATCAAACCCAGTCCCATACAAGAGCAACAAGTGCCCTTAACCACTGAGCAGTCTCTCCAGCCTCACAGGTTGTACTCAGAATTTACTAAGACTGGAATCAGTGGTAGAGTTTGCCTTGGGAGCTATACTTAGCACGGACAGGGGTTTTAAAAAAAAAAAAAAAGCAAAATACATCGACTAGGGCCAAGATAACATTATAGACACAGTTGTTCTCTTCCCTTGAGTTCACAGATTCAAGCCAATAAACATGAGCCTAGTGTGCTGGACTGTGATGTGTTTTAAGCTCGTAGCAACTCTCTAATGAACTTCCTGTTGTTTTACCATAATGGAAAAACGATGACCTGTATTTGTTGAGACCTTACTGTGCACTGGACACTGAGCAGGACACTTTCCCTTCAGTGTCTTACCCGTGGTCAGGGTCTACGGGACAGTTTGTAGTAGTGCCTCCTTTCTACCCGGTGAGGAGGCCGAGTCGCAGTTAGTTCACACAGCTGGTAAACCACACAGACGGGCTCTATCAGCCAGAGTTCCTGACGTGCACCTCTGACGCAATTACATTGCTTCACTCAGATTCCAGAGACTTTTTTTAAGCTTTCTGACACATGGTCTTGCTATGTTGCCCAAGCTAGGTGTAAACTATTTTTGATTACTTTTTTTTTTTTTTTGAGACAGAGTTTCTCTGTATAGTCCTGGGTGTCCTGGAACTCACTCTGTAGACCAGGCTAGCCTCAAACTCAGAAATCTGCCTGCCTCTGCCTCCCAAGTGCTGGGATTAAAGGTGTGTGCCACTGCCGGCTGTTTTTGATTACTTAAAGCAGTGCTGGGCCTCAGAAATGCTAGGCAAACACTATACTGAGCCATAGCCCAGAGGCTAGGTCTTAAGCTTTGTTTTTTACTTTACCTTTCTGATTTTTTTGCTATTGTCTATATGTGGATTCTGGGGATGATCATCAGGTTTAAACAGCCAGCACCTTCCCCTTCTAAACCATCTTGCTGTTCTTGAACCTGCCTCAGCCTTTAAAATTCATTCATTCATTCATAGACAGGACTTCATTATATAACTGGGGCTGTCCTGGAACTCTCAGAGATCCACCTGCCTCTGCTTTAGGAGTGAGGGAGTGCTTGAATTAAAGGTATGCATCACACCTAAATCAGAGACTACAAATTTTTTTTATCACAGTTTTATTTTTTATGCACACATGCATGTATGTGCTTGTGTGTATGTGTGTGTACACGCAGATGGTTGTGAGCCATCCAGGTCCTTTGGTAAGAACAGCAAGTGTTCTTAACCACTGAGCCATCTCGCCAGCCTCTAAGTGTTTTCAAATGTGTACTCTATGAGCCAGATCCATGGGGCTGAAGACAAGATCTGTCTTTGCAAAGAATTTTTACTTAGACAAGAGAGGCAGATGTTAGATGATTAAGAGTGTCTTTTGGAGCTAGGGAGAAGAGCCAACTGTCCTTTTTCGGAACATTCCATCCTCCCCAGAGGGAAGCCTGTTCTCTGCCAGGAACAGGTGGCATGGGGAGGGAGGGGACAGGAGGGTTTCCTATAAAGGCTGCGGTGTGTGTGCGTGTGTGTCTGTGTATCAAGGTTGTGTTTCACCAATGATCTACAAATTACTGACTGCTGTTTGAAAAGGGTTAAAAGCCAGTGGCAGTGACACCACCTGCAAGAGCTATTAGAGTTATTTACCCTGGAAAGCAAAACTACACACTGTGGGAAGGATTGTAGTGTGGGCACTTGGGGAGGAATGATAGGGCGTGGGCTTCCATCTAAGTTGTAGTTTTAGAGTAAATAGACAGAGGCCCTGCTTAAGATATTAAGTAATATTAAAGACAGTGACAGGCAGGGGTGTGGGTGAGGTAGCTAAGTGATTGCCTGTCATGCACAAAGCCCCAGGTTCAGTCCCTAGCACCACAGGAGCTAGGCACCTGGTCCAGGCTCTCTCTGATCTCAGGGCAGTCTAGAAGCAGAGGTAACATGATATATCAGCTCTCTCCATAGCCACAGGCTCAGCATTTGGGCACTGGGTTATTATTACTCATGTATGTGTTATGTGCAGGTGCTTGGGCACACGTACTCACGGAGGCCAGAGGAGGGTGTAGGTATCTTCGCTCTTCGCCTCATCCCTTTGAGGCAGGGTCTCTCTCTGAAAGTCAAAGTGTTATTCTGATAGGCTGGCAGCCAGTGAGCTGCAACAATCCTTCTGTCTCTACTCCCACACAGTACTGGTAAGTGTAAGAGCAGCCGTGGCTTATGTGCATGTTAGGATCCCCATGGTTACCCAGCAAGCACTCCTAACCACCGAGCCACCTTCCTTGCCTCTATCTATATTCACAGGGGTTGTTGTTCTATGGGTTGAGCATAGGATCTCATACATACTGAGCACTCCATCTCCAACCTCAGAAAATAAACTTTAAAGAATTCCTTCTGGAGTTAGGTGTGGTAGTAGGTCATGCCAGTAGCCCTGTCATGTACAAGGCTGAGGTAAGAGGATCTGAGCTTAGTTTACAGAGTGACCTCCAGGCCAGCCAAGGCTATCCAGGAAGGCCCTGTCTCAAAACAACAAAAAAACAGGCTAGGGCCTGGCAAAATGGCTCAGCAAACAGAGATGCCTCCCACCAAGCGTGATGACCAGAGTCTGATCCCTGTGACCTACATGGCAGAGTGAGAGAACCGACCACCTCCTGCAAGTTGTGCCCTGGTTCCCACAAATGTGCTACGGTGCATCCATACACACACACAACAAAAATAATTAACACCTAAGAAAAAAAATAACCATACCACAAAGAATCCCACCTGGTTGGGCCTTGAGTCTATAATTCCAGGTGAGGATGAGGATGAATATCATATGTCGAAGGCTAGCCTGGGCAATTTGGCAAGACTGTTTCAAAAGAAAAAGGAAAAAGGGTCAGAGAGATAGCCCAGTGGCAGAGTGCTTGCCTAGCTTGCGTAAGGACATAAGTTCACTGGTACTGGGGGGGAAATTCTACACAGGAAGGGGTTTTATAATTTTTCTCCCCAGTCCCCCATATTTTCTGCCTTGTCATTATTTTTTTAAACAACACAACTGTATTTTTTGTTTGTTTGTTGGTTGTTGTTTTTTTTTTTTTTTTTTTTTTTTTTTTTTTTTTTTTTTTTTTTTTTTTTTTTTTTCCCCGAGACAGGGTTTCTCTGTGTAGCCTTGGCTGTCCTGGAACTCACTCTGTAGACCAGGCTGGCCTCGAACTCAGCAATCTGCCTGCCTCTGCCTCCCAAGTGCTAGGATTAAAGGCGTGTGCCACCACTGCCCGGCTCACAACTGTGTCATAACTCCACAGCGTTTAAATATTAGGTATTAAAAATAATCAGGTAATAATTCAAGGACTTCCAGGAAGGATGGGGTTCTGTACAAATACCCCACTGTTATAGGACCTGAAGATTCTTTCATTTTAGTTCCCACTGGGGTCCTGGGTCTGATTCCCTGCGGAAATCTCGGGGGCAGCATGTGTTCAGCATTAGAAGGTGACAGGGAATGAGATACCCAAGCGGACTCTAAGGAGGAGGATGCTGGAGTTAGCAGGAAAAAGGTGCAGAGAAAGGACCAGAAGGCACAGAGGCCTGGAGGAGACAAGAATATGTAGTCCACGGACTCAAAATACACAGGTCATGGAGGTCAGGTTGGAGGGAAACCGCCCGGGGGGGTGGGAGTCGGGGAAACAGCTATTCCATCCTCCCCAGATGGCTCTCCTCTGAACCTTAGACTTGGCAGAAAGCAATACATTGGGGTTATGGTGCCCAGGACATCAGCTTTATTTGAATACCATCACTGGATGAGCCCGTTTGTAATGTTGGTCATATAGTACCCGTGTGACTGCAGTAGGTTTTGCATTACAACCTCCATTTTACAGGTGAGAAAAAACACTCTTCCACATCTTGAGGTACTGTCTAGGTTCACCATGTGCCTTTACGTAAATGCTTTAGTTCTAAATGCCTTTGACTTGAGATGATACATGTAAAAGCCCTGTCTTCCTCTTCCTCCTCTCCCTTCCCCTCCCCTCCTCCTCTTTCTTCTCCTTCAAAATAGATCCATCTCAACACAAGGTATCATCACTTTGTTGGACTTCTGACTCCCTCCAGTTTGGCCCCGATGTATACAGGAAACCCAGGAAGGGGCAATAGTTATACCCCAAAGGCCAAGTGGCCTCTCAAAATTCCCCACATCTATTCTGGTTCTCCCTCTGGGGCAGCTCTTAGATACCATCTTCTGCCAAACAGAGTTTGTTTCTCAGAAGCTGTTAAGAAGTGGGAGGTTAGGGAAAAAAAAAAAAAAAAAACAAAAAAAACAAACCTGCATCAACAACTACAAAATCCCCAGCAGAGGCCAGAGCACAAAGGGTTTGGGTTCTGAACAAAGGGCTGGGTGAGACTCAAGGCAAATGCTGACACATCCTCTCTCCAGCTGTGAACCAGGGGTCTGAGGGCTGCTGCAAAGGTCATCTGTCTCCACATCTTTGGGCAGGAAATGCAATTCAATCCTTCCAGTGACTGATCACTTTACAAGATTAATGGAAATGTCTCCAACACGGGTCTGTGTTCTGACAGCACAAAAAGCGAATCAGACTTCTCCCCTAGCCGCCTCCTCAGTAAGGTCGGCTGAGTCCTGGTCTTTAAAAAAGCTCAAAACTTTACTCCAGGACATCTGCTCAGGGGGACTCCCTTTGATAGGAGAGATCCTGCCTCCAGGGGTTAGACCCAAAGATAGCCCCTGAAGGTGTATGTGTGTGTGTGGGGGCTTTGGAAGCTCTTCAGTTTGTGCCTCATCTTTCCCAAGTAGCAGAAATGCAAAGGGCATGGTAGGCCCTGAAGGGTTAACTGCCAGCCTTCTTGTCCATCCCTCAGGGACTGTCAACCAGTGACAAGTGAGCGTGATGAAGTCATGCCTGCTTTCCCCTTCCCATTGGCTACCGCACATGTCCATCAATCTCAAGAGGCAAGTTTTGAAAGAATCTTTGAACTTTTATGACTCTCTTCACGGCATTAACCCTTTCACTCACCTGTGGTTTCCAGGGTCCTTTCCAGCCCTTACACAGGAAGAGGCACATTGAAAAAAAAAAAAAAAAAAAAAAAAAACCAGAATGCTAAGTAGAACATTAAGCCTTTCTCCAAGAGTCAGGCCTGACAGTCTCTGAATAGTTCTGTTTTTTCTTTTTGACTTCAATCT
Organism: Mastomys coucha; assembly: GCF_008632895.1. Taxonomy (NCBI): domain Eukaryota; kingdom Metazoa; phylum Chordata; class Mammalia; order Rodentia; family Muridae; genus Mastomys; species Mastomys coucha. The sequence goes on along the minus strand of NW_022196905.1, from coordinate 116,736,267 downwards.
ACAAGGCACTGAAGACTGCAAAACAAAATAGACAGAAGATATCTGAGAACAACCAGTTTCTCAGAAACAGCTTGGTCTGCTGCTATATTAAAATTAAAGTACACTTTAAATTCCAAAAGTAGGTCAAAACTTGTCTTAAGATTGGTCAGTGGTGAGTCTTGTGCATAGGAGGTTTTACTGTCTTGATTTCTATTCATGTGCTCCATACCACCAATGCTGTGGATTGAACCCAGAGTCTTAGCGTGCTGGCCAGCGCCCTATTCCTGAGCTACCCAACTTGGAATCCATTTGAGTAGTTAGTAGTTCTCCATGGTGCAGAGCTGAAAAGGCACACCAGCCCGCAGAGTGAAATTAAACCTCTCAGGTCTGCATCAGGAGACATTCATGCGCACGTGTGGTTAACGATCCTCAGTGGGCTAGAGGCTACCTCTCCTCCTCATCTCGTGTTGCCTTTCTCCATTGTCTTCATGTCTTTCCGAAGAAAAGCCAATGTGTAGAAAAAATTAAGTATAGATCTATGGATATATCTTCCTTGATTGACCCAAGCAGTAATCAAAATTTAGCATTGTGTCTCATTTTTATTTGAGTATAATTGTCATTTCATATAAACATATATTTTTTACTCTCTCTCCTTTTGTTTATTTTCCAAGACAGGAATTCTCTTTGTAGCATTGCCTATCCTGGAACTCACTACACAGACCAGGCTGACCTCAAACTCCCAGAGATCCTGCCTCTGCCTTCTGAGTGCTGGGATTAAAAGTGTGGGCCAATACCACTTGGCTATACTTTTTTTTTTTTAATGTTGAACATCAGTCTGAGAGCCCTGGTTTCAGTTTTTGTATGCTTTTGACAGGTCTCCACTAAGACCAGTCTTGTGGGCTCTGGACTCCTACACGCTCTCCGTTCAAGTAATAACATCCTTGTGGCCTATAACTCCTGATCCTGAGCTTCCTAAACGCTGAGATTAAAATATGCTACCATGCCTGGCTTAAGCTTTATTATATCCATAGGATATTTACCACCCTTTATAAGTGTATTGGAAAGATCTTGGCAGGTGAACCAAGCCCAACCAATTGGCATCCCATGAGGCTCCCACACTGGGTCACACTCTTGACAGGCACTGGGAGCAAGTGCTTCAAACTCCAAGGCTGCAAAATTCACATTGTAGCACCTGTTCTTCCATACAACCTTTGTCTTACATATCTTTGCCTCCATGGTCTCTTCACTCATCCTATTAATGTTCTAGGATAGCTGATGATGGAGATTCGAACCAAATTGGACCTTGACTCATGTATAAATAGCGTGGTAGGCACCGTAAGAGCAATGATGGCAAATACCCTAAGGCCTCGTTGTTTTATGTTTTATGTTTGCTTGCTATGGCAGTGGGATTGGATCCAGGGTCTTGTATATGATGCCAGTCAAGTGCTGTATCACCGAGCCATACATAATCCTAGCTCATTAATTTTTTACTTTTGAGACATGGTTTTATTATATTGCCCAGGCATGCACTACCATGCCCAACTTTAAGTTTGACTTTTTTTTCTCTAAGTGTATTTCCATCATAGAGTGAGTTCTTGGTGCTCATGAGTACCTGGGTTCTAAATGCCTCACAGGCAGGCTTACAGAGTGGCCAGACTCCGGATTCTTCCAAGCTCTCGGTTCAGATCATGTCATCATAATATTGTTGTGGTCAAATAACTTAGCATTTCTCAGCCAAGCAGTGGTGGCACATGCCTTTAATCCCAGCACTCAGGAGGCAGAGGCAGGCGGATTTCTAAGTTTGAGGCCAGCCTGGTCTACAGAGTGAGTTCCAGGACAGCCAAGGCTACACAGAGAAACCCTGTCTCAAAAAACCTAAAAAAAAAAATTAGCATTTCTCTGAAACTTAGCTATGAAATAGCAAGGATTTAAAGAGATGCAGGACTTTGTTCAAAGGCACTGCTCTAGGGTAGTCCTGAAATTCAGGAGACAGGGCCAGGAGGCTCACGCAAAGTTCTAGACCAGCCTGGTTTACATGGCAAGTTCCAGGCTACCTAGGGCTAGGTACAGACCCTTGTCTTACAAAGTGGAAAGCCAAGAGATAGAATAACATAAGAGCAGATTGTTCCTAGTCCAGAATCCCTGGTTTCTGAGTGCTTCATCCAGAGTCTGTCAAGACCATGGTGTGTGTGTGTGTGTGTGTGTGTGTGTGTGTGCATGCGCGCATGCGCGCTTGCATGTAAGCGAAGCTGTCATTTCTGTCTTCTGTCCCCTTGTCTTTGGACACAGACAATTGGGCTTGGAGGATGGACGATACAACAGACTGACTGTAACACAGGTGGGATCTGACTGAGCCTCTTACAAGGATGGTACAGGAAGGCTTTATTTCGTTTCCAATGAGGCTGTCTGTGTTAAAAGTTCATTTTTCCAAAAGAAGCCCCCTTTTCTATTTCTCACCTATTCTCAGCTCCTGGGGGACAATCAGGCAAAGTTAGAGCTCAAGGGTCTGGCCCTTCCCCCTTTGGCCCAAAATAACCTCCTCCCCCACTTGGAGGGAATGCTTGGAATTCTTTCAACTGAGGACAAAGGCTTTCATCTGCCAATTACTGATAAAGAGAAAATGCAAATATGCTGGAGAAGGTGATCCATCAAGGGTTCAACGTTTATTGAGTGACCACTTAGACCCAGAAGAGGGGTGGGCATTCTGGGGGACTCAAAGGGTAACAAACACCCGGCTGGCTCCTTCTTCTCTCAAGTTTGTGCTTTCCTCCAGCTTTGTAAAGGGAGGGGGTTAAATCAGGTGACTGATCAACCTCTGCCCACTCTGTGAAAGTGGCTAATATCAGACTTTTTCCTAATGCCAGCCTTTTTGGGGAACGCAGAAGTTGGGGTGGGGGGGAGAAGAATGAGAGGGGGAAAGAGAATCCCAGGGAGGAAGATGAAGAAGGAAGATCTCCCAGCATCCCATCTGACAGTTGCACTTTAATGCTTAACCCACTGATTCTCAACCCCAGGCCTCTCCTTAGGGCAGCTTTATTTCATTCTGAAGCATACATGAAGTTGTTGCACATTTGAAAAGGCAAGCAGTGGGACTGAGAGCAAGCAGTTCTGCCTTTCTGAATTCCTCGTTTACAGCTTCCTCGTTTACAAAGCGGAGCAACAAGGCCCTAAGACAGCTCCTTTAAAAGACCCTTTCCCAGCCGGGCGTGGTGGCGCATACCTTTAATCCCAGCACTTGGGAGGCAGAGGCAGGTGGATTTCTGAGTTCGAGGCCAGCCTGGTCTACAGAGTGAGTTCCAGGACAGCCAGGGCTATACAGAGAAACCCTGTCTCGAAAAACAAAACAAAACAAAAAACAAACAAACAAAAAAGACCCTTTCCCTTGGGAAGAGCCAGATAAAGTGGTCCACATCCCGTCATTTCCCCCCATCTTGGGTGCTGGGTATACAACTCAGGGCTTTAGGCTTGCCAGGCCAAATATCCTACCACTGAACTCCATCACCAGCTGGCTCCTGGTTTTCACAGAGATGGTTAGAAAAGCTGCCCAATGGATGCAGCCGAGCCAACGTAGATCTAATTTCTGTTTGGTGACAAATTTGGTGTCTGTCGCCTCATCTTTATGTGGAAGATTTCTACCACTAACGTGCAGGGATGGAACTAAAACACACTTCAAAGAGCAGATTTGGGGACAGGTGGAAAAAAGTACAGAAAGATACAGCGGCAGGAAGTTCTAATGTAAGGGAGGTGACCAAGTGTGGCTCACAGCTGATTTCAGGTGGCAAGGCCACTTCCTCCCCACATCTGTCTGAACCAGTGCTGCAGACATTGGGACAAGATAAAAAGAGCAGTCACCTAAATTCATAATTTCTTGGATCTGGGTTTCCCCAGTGTGCGAAATGACCTGCTTTAGCTTGTACTAAGCTTTTTGGCAGTAAGAAGATACAGTCATTGCTAGTGTCACCTGGGAGGTCTCTCAGAACCTTTCTTTGCAAGAAAGAGGCAGGGAGGAAACAAAGTTTAGGGCCAGCTTTTCTCCCAACTTAAAGGGGCCTGATTTGTCCGTTTTGGAATTCCAGGATCACTCAGGGCCAATTCTGGGAGCAGTCACAAGCACTACTTAACAGACAGAGGAGCACTGGGGGGATCTGATACTCCGCCCATATTCACAAAGGCTGCCCCAATCTTCCCCCGCAGAGAAACAATATGGATTAATCAAGGTGCTGTACCCCAGAAAGCCACGAACCACGCCACCACTTTTCTCTTAAATTGTCACCCGAGAGAGGCTTACCTTTTGCCTGCCTGCATTAGAGACGCTGAATCCGGTCCTCTGTCCCCTCCTGTATATCGATTTATCTCTTCTCAGTAAGTGTAGAGACTTTCCTGTTTAAAAGCCCAACTTCTGTTTCAGAGCTGTACTACCGAGGCTGTCCGAATGAATGAACGAAAGGCTTTCTTCCGGTCAGCTGCAGTCTGAAAAGGCTGCGGACTGGCTGTATTTCCTGTACCTGTGCGTGTGTCTCCATATTATTATTTCAGCCCCGGGAGTTTAAAAGTTATGCAGTCTATATAAATACAGAGCTGCGCTAATTTCTTTCTGAGCCCCTCAGATGCCTCCTCCATATGGCAGGTTCGCAAATGGATAAGGGTCTGGACAGGCTGGCCCCTCCCCCCAGACATGCAGTAGACAGGCAAAACAGAAAATCAAATCATATGTACAAAACACTTTGAATTTAGGTTGCCAGTATAGGTAATGAGGAAAGATGGATGAAGGAAGAGAGGGACAGTCCGGGGTAACCCAAGCAGGCGGGGCAGAAGTGGGGGGTCGTTTTTTAGGGGTGCCAGGCCCCGGGGGCTTTCACGCCAGCAGGCTCGGCTAGCATTTCCGCGCCTCCCGCTGAGGCCATCCGTGCAAATCTGCACCTCCTTCCCCACCCCCTCCTCTCTTTCCCTCCCTCCCTGCCCCGCCATCTCTGGGATGCGCCCGCCGCTGCAACTCAGCCCTCCAAAAGTCAGCTCCCGGGCGGCGGCGGCGCCTGCGTGCAGAGGCGCACTCGTGACCCAACAACAAAACAGCGATGCCAAGGCGCTAACGGCGCCCGGTGCGTCCCAGGCTCCCTCTGGCCCCACATCTCCTACGGCTGCGGTCCCCAACACCCCCAACCCGAGCCCCCCCTTCTCCCCAACTAGCCTAGCCGCAAGCTCCGAGCGCGATCGCGATCGGCAACAATGTTTACGTTCCGGGGATTATGACGTCGACGCCTCCCCCCCCACAACTGCTGAAAATGGTTTCCTAGGACTTTGCAAACGGATCTGCTTAAGTGTTGGTGCAAAACTTTGTAGATATCGGCTCTAGCTTGCTCTATTTATTTATTTTTTTGGTTTCTTTTCTTTGGTCTTCCCTCCTTTCCCCCTCCGCCAAAATGCAGGGGGCAGGAGTGTTGACAATTAATTGGTGAACTCTCCTAAAAAAATGGAGGCAGAGAAAGACTCTGGAAGAAGATTGGTGTGTAGCTTTTTTTTTTTCCCTCCCCCAAATCTGTATCTGGTATATGATTGATTTATCTATCTATTTATTTTTTTGGTTGTTTCTTGCTGCCTTTTCTTTCCTTTTCTGTATTTTGCAAGAGGACCGGAAAAAAATAATAAATTGCATGCAAAAGGAAGCAAGCAGCTCACTCCTCCAGTCTCTTGTGAGGCTCAGGGTCTCAGACACTTAAGTGGGGAGGAGGTAGCGCCGAAAGGCGTGGAAGGGGCTGTGCGTGCTCGGGGGGTTCGCGTGGGATCTGGGGGGCTGCGGGGCTCGGCGCTGAGCGGTGGAGGGAGGAGGAAGAAGGATGCGGGGAGTGGTGGGGGAGTCTCCTTAGGAAGTGAGTGTGCGCGCGCGCTCGTGGGGAGATGAGGCAGCTGCTGGTGCGTTTTGGGGTCTCCGATGGAAGCTTTGTGGTGGGCTGGCTGCCCCTCTCTCCCCACGCTCTTAACCTCCTCCCCTCCCCTCCTCTTCTTGCACTAGCGGTCGTTCGGCGGGGGCCGCTAGGGTCTCAGCCCTTCCATTTCAGCTTTCTAGCTTTTCTGTAGCTCCGGAGCAGCTCCAGCCTTAGAAATGCCGCCGGCTCCGGGTTCCGGCTTCCCCGGGTTGGCCGCCGTGGCCGCCAGGGCTGCTGTTACCGCCGAGCCGGGTGCTGCAACGGCTTCTCTCGGGGCCTACATCTGCCCCGCCAGCTCCTATCCGGAGCCCCCTTCGGGGGTTACATAACCAGGCTCCCAGTTGAGTGGGTAAAGCTTAGCACATCACTGGAGTGGGGGCAGACGAAAGCCCCCAAATAGCACTTCCATGGCTTCCAAAGATGCAGGAAGGGTTTGCTTCGTGTAAGGACAGTCGGGCCTTGGGGGTGCGAGCCCCTTTTTCTGCTTTCCAGCATCTTTGGCATTTGCGTAAAGTTGCACAGATTGCAATGCTGGGGTGCAGTGGGCGCGCAACTCTTGCACCTGTTCTTGGTGGGCCCAGGGTGAGAGGAGACCCCCAAGTCCTCTCAGTAATGTCCCGGGTTCTCTGGTTGGGTCCCCGCAGCGTGCGATTGACCGCCAGAGATACGACGAGAACGAAGACTTGTCGGACGTGGAGGAAATTGTCAGCGTCCGTGGCTTCAGCCTGGAGGAGAAGCTACGCAGCCACCTATACCAGGGGGACTTCGTGCATGCCATGGAAGGCAAAGGTGAGGCACCCCCCCCCTTGGCTGCACTCTGTGCACAGGGCCAGCGCGCACGTGGGGAGGGAGCTGCCTGTGGCTGGGTTCGTATTTCGCGCCCGCGTCCCCCATTCCAGGGGATCCGGTGACGAAACGAGACTGAGCAGTGAGGGTGGGGGGGTGGTAAGGGAGGAGGGCAGGCAGGAAGAGGGCTGGGCCTGGCGTGGGCCTAGGCCCTGACTGTACCCATCATTAGTACTAGGGGTGGTCACTGCCAAGGGGCTATTGGACAGAGAGGGACCCAGAGACTGACTCTGGGACTGAGGGAGGGCGTGAGTGCAGCATCCTTACTCTTCCAAGCCAGTTGCGCTCTCTGCGCTGCCAGAGGTGCAGTGGCTGGCAGGAACCCTTCCTGACATCCCTGGGGCAGCGGCGTGACGGCCTTAAGCTTGAAGCCTCCCAAACCAGCTCCTATCACCATGGGTCCCGCGGGTTATGAACTGGAATTGGACTTTAGGCATTGAAGATGGCTTGGTAGCGCCTTCGGTTGTTAGGGTTACGCCCCTTCGAGCTTTGAGACTGAGCCTTGGGTTTGAAGCGCCTTTCTCCCTTCGTGGGCCCTGCCCTCCTGGATTGGAGAAGGGACTAAATGGGCTGTTGGGCGTTATTGGCACTACCCCCTCCTCCCCAAGCCGGAAGCCTTTAGCGCTACAACCTTGACAGTTCGAATTGGGGGGTCTAGTTTGTGTAGGTGATAAATTACTTGCTCAGGCCTGGGGCTAAAATCCCACTTCCTTGGCAGTTTGAATGGAAGACTTAAAGTACCTTTCTGGAGACAGGATCTTTTTCCATGCCTGACTTGAGGGCTCTGTGTCCTCTGGCCTTTCGGGTGTAGAAGCATAGGTGGAGTAGTAGTTTGGGAGGGGACCTCCTGGCTTTGGGTTTCTCTCTGGCTCTCCTACTGACAATGTGGCTGAGGTGTTTCTTAGGCGTGTTGGGTGATACTCCTGTTTGAGGTGAGGCTTTTGGAGCTCTTCAGCCAGCGTCCTGGGGGTCTTTTGTAGACTCTGGACCCAGAACCTAGCTTGGCCTGTGGGGTTTGAGCTTGGGAGAAGCCATCGCTTGCTTACCCACGCCTTCCTAGGGTGTGTGGACTTTTCAAAGTTTCCTTTCAATTACTCATTTTCCATTTTGTGTTTCCCCATCCCCCTTGGAAACCCCTGTGCTCTTGGTGGGCTGACAGCAGGGGGAAGCGCCTCCCTCCTCCTCCAGGTTCTGCTTGAGCGGCTGAGGCCTGGAGTTAGCCCTAGAGGAGACCCGTCCCGGCTTTGCATGTTTTGAACTTTCTCTTTTGTGTTCACCGCCTCCTGGGGCTCTGGTGAAGTTAGGGAGAAGTAGGGGGAGGGAAGGGTTTCCCCCCCCCCAAAGAAATTTCACCCAAAAGCAGGGTGCCCCAGCTGCGTTTATATTTTTTCTCAGTACAAATGGGATTTTCATTCTTCTCTTTTTCTTCCTCCACTTGACCGGGCCTGGCAAAGCCTATGAAAAAACAATGTGCAAACGCTCCCCTCCTAGTGATTTGTCAGGAATCCTCAGGCCAGGATTTGTGAGCTTTTTCTCAGGCCCATTTGTGGAAGCTAAAACTGGAGGGTGGGTGGGTGGGGAGTCCGGGTGTGCGTGGACAGGGAAGGTTACCATCTAGGGAGCTCCGAGGGCATCCTTAAAGCTTGCTGTCCTGGCTTCTTTCAAAGGCAAGGGCCTTTGGGTTTGGCTTGTTAATTTAGATCTGCCCCAAAACTGGAGGAAGGGAGCTGAAATGCAGAAGGCTTGGAGATAGAAGCTTCTCAAACTTCTCTTCCTTTAAATCCAGAGGAATCCCCATTCACTGGGAGCCCCTGGGGATCTGAGCCTCTGGGGTCACGGCTTTCTCGGATCCGCGTTTTGTTTGTTCTTTCTCTGAGCCAGTCTCTGGCCTCCTCCTCCTCCCCCAAAGGCTGCCCCTGATGACCTGTTAGGTTTAGGCTCCGACCTTTCTCCCTCCTTTCTGACCAGCCTGGAGAGAACCGGTACCATTGGTACCTTGCATTAGGACCCCCGATTTGGGAGAGAAGAGGATGTATCTCAGCACCCCTCAACTCCACTCTGGGGGATAGGGTTGGGTCAGAGCCACTGGCTTAGGACTTGAGGCAGGAAAGAAATTAGGCAAAGGCTGCGGGGCTTTGGGATAGGATCTGGATGGGGATCTCTGCCATGCAAGCTGCTGATAGAAAACTGCCTTGTGAAGTTTCCCTTTGAGGAAGGGGGGAGGGGGGGCTCCTGAGCTCTGTCCTCACAGTTCACTAGCTTCAACCCCCATGGTTATCCAGCTGAAGTGAGTATTACGATGGGCTTCAGCAGAATTTCACTCTAGGAAGACAACAATGCTGTGCCCAGTTCCCTAGTTATTTTGGCACCAAATACACAGTTTCCAAGGAAACCAGCTTTTCGCCCGCCGCACCCCCCCAACCCCTTCACCATCCAGGATATTACAATAAGATTTTCACTGATGCTCAGCTACAATGAGAACCCTCCTCCCCAGGTTCTGTGGGGGCTTCAATCCTCCCAGGTAGCATGCTTCAATTTTGCTGTCCCTTTCCTACCTCAGCTCAGCCTGGGATGTGTTTGTCTGTCCCTGTTTCTCAATAGTAGCTGGTGAGTTTTCAGCAGAAGTCCCCTCCCCAGCCCTGGCTGGCCTTGGGCTGTTCATTGACAAGTTGGGACCCGTGGGGCATGCAGGGAATGAGTAGGGAGAGGAACTGATGGGAGAGGGTGGCCTGGCTTTGCCTTATCTATTTTCTTGTTATTTTCCGTCTAGCTGGTATCTCCATCTAGCATATATGCCTCTCCACCTTTTTTCCCCCCCTCACCAGTGGGTTGTGGTTCATTTGTTCCTCAATAACTTAACCAAATAACTGTTTTTAATTCAAATACCCAAACAGATTTTAACTATGAGTACGTACAGAGAGAAGCTCTCAGGGTTCCCCTGGTTTTTCGGGACAAGGATGGACTAGGGATCAAGTAAGTGCTGAAATTAACCCCTTCTTTCTTGGTCTTCCTCCCTATCACAACTCACAGCTTGGGTTGGGTTCTCCTGCCTTCCTCAAGCCACTTAGCACTTCCAGGAGGACTTTGCCTAAAAAGAACAGCTCCTCCTTGTTCAAGGAAATTGGAAGTCCTAGGATCCATTTAATCAGTAATGGATCTCCCCGCCCACATCTAGTCTATCCTGGTCATTTAAACAGTGATGGATCTCCCACTGCTGCTTTCTGGTCTATTCTGGTCCCATGCAGCAACTTCCTGTTGAACATTGCTTGAAACGTGGGTTGTGAAGGGACCGGCCATCCTCTGCGCCTAGACTAGGGTACCACGATGCATGTTTTCTTTCTTTTTCTTTTTTTTTTTTTTTTTTTAAGAATTATCTATTTTATGTGTATGAGTACACTGTAGCTGTACAGATGGCCGTGAGCCATCATGTGGCTACTGGGAATTGAACTCAGGACCTCAGGACCTCTATTCCCTCCGGCCCCACTTGCTCATGCCCCTGCTTGCTCCAGCCCGCCCGCTCCGGGGTAATTCACTGTAACTGTCTTCAGACGCACCAGAAGAGGGCGTCAGATCTCATTACAGGTGGTTGTGAGCCACCATGAGGTTGCTGGGATTTTTGAACTCAGGACCTTTGGAAGAGCAATCAGTGCTCTTACCCGCTGAGCCATCTCTCCAGCCCAGGATGCATGTTTTCTGAATGTACTCCCAATGTGTGGGAAATGGATCTCTTTCTGTGAAGGGAGGGTGTGTGTTTCCTCTCGTAGTATCTCTGCTTGCCTCTGTCTAGTTTATATTCTGGCAGAGAACTGCAGAACTGCCAGCGTTCTGGGTTGGGGAGAGATGGAGGCAGGCTGGAAGAACAGGTTCCGCTCCTTGGTCAGGGATAAGAAAGGGGTTTTAGGCTGCCTCCCACTCTAGCATCTACTGCTAGGTTTATTCACATATTTCCTACCAGAGATATGAGACTTCCTCATTGGCTGGCATGGAGCTTGCTTATGTAGACCAGGCTGGCCTTGAACTCAGAGAGAGATCTTCCTGCCTCTTTCTGAGTGCAGAGACTAAAGGTGTGTGGCACCTGCTTTATAGCATTTCTCTTTTCTGTCTTGTTTTTGTGTTTTGAAAGCCCAGGCTAGCCTCAAACTGAACTCCTGCTCCCCCTACCTTCACTTCCCAAGTGCTGGGATCATAGGCTTATGCCACTGTTCATAAAGGCATGACAGGCCCTTTTCTGACTCTGTCTTTACTCATTTATTATTTAATTGTGTTAATTTTTTTTTTGAGATAGTTTATTGCTGTGTAGCTGAGGCTGGCCCAGAACTCACAATCTTCCTGTTTCTGTCCTTCAAGGGTATTCCCTCTGAGCATACAGACAAGGGTGTCTCCCACAATCTATATAACTGTATGGAAAATATTTTCTTTTTTTTTTTAAAGATTTATTTATTCATTTCATGTATATGGGTACACTGAAGCGGAACAGATGGTTGTGAGCCTTCATGTGGTTGTTGGGAATGGAATTTTTAGGACTTCTGCTCGCTTCAGTCAACCCCACTCGCTCAGGCCTAAAGATGTATTTATTATACATAAATACACTGTAGCTGTTTTCAGACATGCCAGAAGAGAGCATCAGATCTCATTACGGGTGGTTGTGAGCCACCATGAGGTTGCTGGGATTTTTGAACTCAGGACCTTCGGAAGAGCAGTCAGTGCTCTTACCTGCTGAGCCATCTCGCCAGCTTGGAAAATATTTTCTAAAGGGACAGAGACACCCTAAATGACAGCAGGTGTTCGGTCTCTGACTCCACACTTCAGTTTGTCCTGCAGTAAGTAGGCCAGTGATGTCTCATCCTCCTCTGAGGCTCAGCTTGAGTCTTTTGTTTAGGGAGCCCTACTCTGTGATTCTGGGTGACCTCCCTCAGGGTACCTACCTGGACTACTAGGGTTGTCCTCTGGGTTCTTTCATATCCCCAAGCTTAGAACAAGAAATCCCTTTTTGAAAAATGGCTTCCCCTTTGACTCAGGATAGAGTCTAGCTCTGTGAGTTGTTTTTGTCTGTCTGTCTGTCTGTCTGTCTGTCTACTTGTCTATTTATTTATTTTCACCAAATATCTATGCTCCTCTTTTTATTCCAGGATGCCAGACCCTGATTTCACAGTCCGAGATGTCAAGCTCCTGGTGGGTAAGTGCCAAAGGTGGGGCAGGAGAAGGGAAGGGAAGGTCTGCACCACCCGCTCAGTTAGACTTACAGTTGCTTTAGAAAAGAATGTGCTCTCTGGAAGAGGTGGGAGCAGGTGTAAGCTGCAACCGCCTGGCCTGACTCTGGAGAACAGGTTAGATTGCAAAGTCCTGAGAAGCTGGCTCAGAGGATCTTTGCCAGCACGGTTTTATGAGGTGACTTGGACCCGGTCTCTATCTTGGGTGTCAGCAATGCAGTCTCAGATCTCTCCTCTGCGTTTGTTTGTGGGGTTGCTGGGTAAACACTGGGTGCTTCATGACCCCTAAAAGACTTTCATGTGTTCACGGGGGAGGGGTTATGCGTCCTGCTTCCTCAGGGTTCTAGGCAGGCCTAGGGTGTGGCTTGCCACTCTGTTCAACAACTGGCTTTTAACTCTCTGAGGACCTGCCAAGTATGGTTGGTGGCTTAGCACTCTCTACCTTCCCCACCAGGAGCAGGTGGTGTTTCAGATCACATAGAAAGCCCTTCAATAGCACCATTCTTACTGGAAAATCACTTCTTGCCTACATAGTAGGCTGCGGATGTAACTGACAAGACCCCTGTCCTCTTCAGTAGGATGACAGGTAATAAAGATGTTTAGGACATATCTTTCCAATGATTGGAAGGGGTTTGAAGAAACAAAGCAGGATGATGGGTGGTGCACTGTAAGGCTGTATGTACTTCAGGCATGGTTGTCAGGGAAGAGAGGAGGCATTGATTTGAACATAAACTTGAAGTGATAATAGTCAACTATGGGGCTGGAGAGATGGCTCAGTGGCAGAGCGCTTGCAGAGGACCTGGGCTTGTTTCTCAGTACCCACATGAGGCTGCTTAAAACCACCTGTAACTGCAGCGACAGTGGATCTGACCCCCTATTCTGGCCTTGATAGACATCAGCAGACACAAACAGACACACATAAATGAAAACTACATCCATCCATCCATCTTTAAAATATCAGCCATAGGACAAAAATAGTCTAGGCTGTGAGAGATGAGCAGTGGAGAGGCCATGGGTATAAACTTGGTGTTTCAGCCTTGAATGACATAGGAGAAAATGCTGGCAGACACCCTAGGGCCAGATCATCAGGACCTCGGAGGCCCCCTGGGAAACTTGGATGTGGCTCTTTAGTACAGTGGGAAGCCTTGTGGAGCTGAAAACTAGGAGTGAGGGGAAACCTTTGTGATGATTTGATTATTTGCTTTGTGGGCATTAGCACTTGATTAATTAATTATTAATTATTAATTTATTAATTATGTGGCACTGGAGAGTAAATCCAGGGCCTCACACATACCAGGCAAGTTTTCTACCAACTGTGCTATGTTCCTTGCTCAACTTTTTTTTTTAAAGTTGAAATAAAACTCATATAACATAATTCCCCTATTTAAAGTGTCCGGATCAAGGAGGGGGTTAAATATTCATTTAATTCCCAATTACCACCCCACACAAAGCCTTCGTTTGCCCCCTTGTATGTTTCTTTCCTTTTCTTTGTATCAAAAGACCATATTTTGTTTATCTGGGTATCCCCTGATGGGCCTTTGGGTTGTCTCCACCTTTTAGCTGTTATGAATAACGCGGCGAGTGTTTCTTGTACAAGTTTTCATGAACACTCATTTCTCTTGAATCTTAAGGCGTCTTAGTCACACTTGCTGTCGCTGTGACAGAGTGACTTACAAAGAAGGGGTTAATTTTGGCTCACGGTTTTAGGACGGGCAAGTCCAAGAGCATAGTGTGTGGGCACCTGTTTAATACGTTCTGCTTCGACTCAGGGTGGAATGAGAAAGACCAGAAAAGCACAGGCACTGTGGAGGACACAAGGAACATCTTGCCTTAAAGCAACTTGATATTGTGGTAACAAGTTCAGTCCCAGGCGACATAAATCCATTCCTAAGGGGTCTAGCCCTAAATACCTTCCCGTGGGCCCTACCTCCCAACTTCTATGTTGAACTGGGGTTCCAACCTGCAAACTTGAGGGAGATCCTCACATAACAGCATAAGGACACTGTTAACTGCCAACCTGTTCCTAATCAAGGCCTGATCAGTCAGCTCTGTATGGTGGCTCAATTCTGCTCCTTATTCACACTTGGGCTTGCTGTGGTCTGATTCGGTTTGGGTTTTTGCTTTGGGCACTGAGTATTATTTTCTTGTTTGTTTGTTTAGTTTTGTTTCTTGGGCTTTTGTGTTTCTTTTTGTTTAGAGCAGGGTTTCATTATAAGGTCCAGGCTGGTCTAGAGCATGCCACTCTCCTGCCTCAGCCTTACTTTACACCACATCTGTGTTTCTGATGATGGCCATGCTAATGGGTATTTAGAATTTATGAAAACCACACCTGTGGAATATGAAGGCAGCTGGCTAGTGCACTGCATGTCAGACAACGTGGCCAAAAGAAGTGCCACGATGGCTCTTTTAGGTTTTTGGTTTGGTTTGGTTTGGTTTTTTCGAGACAGGGTTTCTCTGTGTAGCCCTGGCTGTCCTGGAACTCACTCTGTAGACCAGGCTGGCCTTGAACTCAGAAATCTGCCTGCCTCTGCCTCCCAAGTGCTGGGATTAAAGGCATGTGGCACCAACATTGGGCTGTTTTAGCTTTTTTAAGCAATGCTGCTTTCCTGGCCTTGCTAATTAACTCTCCAAGCCTTTTCCAGATGCAGTATGCATCTGGACTGCCTCCTCTTTTGCTTGGATCTCATGGTTCTCAGAGATCCCATTAGATGATAGTTCCCATGTTCTTGCCAGACTAGAACCATATATTGACCAGGAAAGCAGGGCTGGCTAGCCTGCTCTCATCTCTGTCAGGATTTTTTTTCTTTGTTTTTGTTTTGAGACAAGCTTTTACTCTGTATGTAGCCCAGGCTGGGCTTAAACTCACAGCAATTCTTCTGCCTCATCCTCCTGCATGCTGAGATTACGGGTATGAGCCATCATGCCCCATTCTTTCCATTTCTGAGGTCATGATGTAAGTGCTTCAGGGAGGTATGGGAGCTTGGACACTGAGGATGTTGGTGGCTGCAGCTCTCGTGGGGTGTCACAGTTGTCCCTTGTAGCCTCCGTCCACGCAGGCTTCTGGACAGTGCTGAAAAGTGCATTTATCGTAGAACAGAGGAGATGCGTGTAACTCAGGCTGCCTTACACCGACAGAGGTGATGCATGTAACTCAGGCTGCCTCACACCGAGCAGAATAGTTTGACTTGTGTAATATATCCAGTGTGTAACCTGCTGCTCGTATAGACCTCGGTGGTCTAAAATTATCCCAAGAGGAAATTATCTCAGTAGGTCGCCTCTTGCTCGGCTCTGCGAGTGCCTTATCGTTGGAGCCATCTCCTGGCCCTTGCCTTTCTTTTCTTCTGTTTCTTCTTCCTTCCTCTTTCTGACTGTTTTGGGCAGTTGCCTCCCATACCAGAGGTAAAAATAGCATCAGGAGCCCCCGAGGCTGATACCTTGCTACCACAAGGTCCTCCCTCCTGACAGTGCTAGGCCCTGTTCCTGTCACATGTCTGGGATGCAGATCCTGAAGCTGGTTGTTGGGGACAGTGAGCCCCAGGAGGCTGCCTGTCCATGGGGTCAGAGAGTGAGGAAACAGCAGTTCTCAGGGGTTTCCCAGTGACAGAGACATTCTCCAAACATCAACTCACATTCTGCTAGGAGGACAGTGCTGGGTAGCCGCCCAACCGAATTCAGAAGGGGCACAGGGGGGTCGGGCAGTGTTGGCACACGCCTTTAATCCCAGCACTTGGGAGGCAGAGGCAGGTGAATTTCTGAGTTCGAGGCCGGCCTGATCTACAGAGTGAGTTCCAGGACAGCCAGAACTACACAGAGAAACTCTGTCTCAAAAACC
>NW_022196905.1:116693755-116720359 GCF_008632895.1 Mastomys coucha | reverse complement strand
AAAAAAAAAAAAAAAAAAAAAAGAAGGGACGCAGGGGAGATGGCTCAGTGGGGAAGCAATTCTTTGAAAGCATGAAGACCCGAGGTTGGATCCCTGTGCCTAGGTCTTCGATGAGTAGGTGTGGAACCTATCTGTAATCCTGGTTCTCAGGTGTTAGGATCGTAGGATGATCCGGGTAGCGAAACTAACCCAATTGGTGAACTCAGGGTTCAAGTGAGAGACCCTACCTCTATGTATATGGTGCGGAGTGACTAAAGCAGACACTGACGTCAACCTGTGGCCTCCACACACACACTCACACACTCACACACATTCACACACATTCACACTTACACATATATACTCTCACACATACATACATACACACTCCACTCACATACACACTTACACATACATGCTCACACACATTCACACTCACACATATATACTCACACACACTCACACACATACACACTTACACATATACACTCACACACATACACACACACAAATACACACAAAACACACACATACACACTCATACATATACACTCACATGCAAACTCACACACATACTCACACACACATACATACTCATGCATATTCATTCAAACACATAGCCAGGCACCATACACACACACACACTCTCTCACACACACTCTCTCACACACACACACTCTCACACACACACTCTCACACACACTCTCTCACACACACACTCTCACACACACTCAAAAAGGAAAAAAAGTGTTGGGGGGAGGCATGCCCAGCTGTTCAGGCTACAACGGGATCTCTGACTGTAGGTCCTCTGCTGTTTTAAAATCAAGCTTTTGTCTCCTGGCCATCTGTTCCTTACTAGCGCCCTGTCTTTCATTTGTATAAACAGATTTTAGCATGTTTTCCAGCCTGGACTTGAACTTCTGGGCTCAAGTAGTCCTCCTATTTTAGCTTTCTTTCTTCCTTCCTTCCTTTCTTTCTTTTTTGTCTTTTGTTTTGTTTTGTTTTTTGTTTTTTGTTTTTCAAGACAGGGTTTCTCTGTGTAGCCCTGGCTGTCCTGGAACTCATTCTGTATACCAGGTCGGCCTTGAACTCAGAAGTTCACCTGCCTCTGCCTCCCAAGTGCTGGGATTAAAGGTGTACACCACCACTGCCTGGCCCTAGTTTAGCTTTCTAAGTTGTTGTTTCTGCAAGCCTGGTTCTTAGTCTGCAGTGACCTGCCTTTAAAAATAAAAACAAGAAAGTTTCTATTTCTATTTCTTTTTTTTTTTAGATTTATTTATTTATTTTATGTACATGGGTACACTGTAGCTGTATAGATAGATGGTTGTGAGCCATCATATGGTTGCTGGCAATTGAATTCAGGACCCTCATTTGCTCCAGCCCAAAGATTATTTATTATTATATGCAAGAACACTGTGGCTGTCTTTAGACACACCAGAAGAGGGAATCGGATCCCATTACAGATGGTTGTGAGCCACCATGTAGTTGCTGGGATTTGAACTCAGGACCTCTGGAAGAGCAGTCAGTGCTCTTGACCGCTGAGCCATCTCTCCGGCCCCCCCATATTGTCTTCTTTTGTTCGACTTTGTACTTAGGCAATCCATAGTATTGATCGTATGTGATCATAGATTTATTTTCACTGCTGTATAGGTTTCCATTCAGTGAATATCTCACAGTTGATGGATTCGTGATTCTGATTTGAGGGACAGTCTGGTAGCTGCCAGGCCAAAGGTCAGGTGTGGTGGCACATGCCTGCAGTCCTAGTGTTTGGAGACTGTGGGGTATGGAGTAGTATTTTGGTTTCGGTGCTATTGTTCTGGTTTTAGTGGTCCCCTCCCCCATGGCCAATGTTTTTAACCCTCCTTTTAGCCAGGCTACTACAGGTATGCAAGGCCCTGAACTTGGAATTCCACTCCCTTAGTCTCCTAATTGTAGACATGTGTCTCCGTGCCCTGCACAGTTTCACAAATTCCCCTTGTATGTATTATTGTTTTGTTGAGAGAGCATCTCGTGAATCTCCTCTGGCTTCACCTTCTGGCTCAGCCCTCCCCTTCCAGTCCCTGAAGGCTTAAAACTAGTAGTCAGGTACTTTAGAGCCCAGGCGGTGCTGTCTTTTGACATAGTTAAAATGGCGGTTTTGGCTAGGTACGGTGGCCTAGCCAAATAAATCCCAGCGCTCTGGGAGACAGAGGCAGGTAGATCTCTCTGAGTTCCAGGTCAGCCTGATCTACAAAGTAAATTCTAGGCTATCCAAGGCTGCATAGTGAGACCCTGTCTCAAAGAGAAGGAAAAAAAAAAAGTATGTTTTGTTGTTGTTTTTTCTTTTTTTTAAATTTTCTATTTGAGATGGGAGTCTTGGGGTCTTGCTCAGTGTTCAGGCTGGCTTCAAACTCTAGGCTCAGATGATCCTGAGGCAGGCACCTCTTGAGTAGCAGGACTCCAGGCACCACCACAGAGCCCACAGAATCCACAGTTGTCTGTCTTCTCATTAACTATTTAGCTTTGCTTTGTTCATTAGCTCCTGTTGCGTCTTGTTTGAGAATTTTTTTTTTTTTAACCTTCTCCATGGTCATCATGAAGATGGTCACATATTTTTTCTGAAAAATCTCCTCATTGATTTTCACATTTAAATCTTCAAGTTCATCTGGAATTGATTTTTGTGTCTGGTAAAAGATAGGGGTCAAGATCCTTTTTAAAAAAAAAACAAAAAACAAAAAACCATGCGGATGAAGGGTATCCTCTCTCCACAGCACTGGCATCAGGTGCCTGTGCTTGTGGGGGGTCTCTTTGTAGGCATGCGAATCTGTTACTTTGTCCAGCCCATCTTGAAACTTAAATGTCACTCTGACTTGGTAACATTGTAATAGTGCTTGCTATATAGTAATCTTTTCACTTTTTTGTCCTTTTTATTATTTTATATATACTTGTTACTTACTGATCTTGCGTGTGTGTGTGTGTGTGTGTGTGGGGGGGTGCTGTGCGCACTTGAGCGCCCCCAACCCCTCCCCCTCTGGCTTCAGAATGCCCAGGGAACCATGTGCAGATTAGAGGACAGCTTGCTAGAAGCAGTTCTTTCCTTCCACTATGTGGGCCCAGGGGAGGGAGCTCAGGTCTTCAAGCTTGGTAACAAGCCTCTTCCCACTGAGCCATCTTGCTGGCCTGGTTTTGCTTGTTTTTGTTTTTCAGACAGGATCACACTTTTTATCCAGGTTGGCCTTCAGCTCAGTATTTAGTAGTTGAGGCTGGCTTTGAGCTCTTGGTGATCCTCCTGCCTCAGCCTAAGTGCTGAGATCACAGGACTGTGTCAACCTATCTTCCTCTTTTGTTCTTTTTCAAGAATGCTTTGGCTTATCACTCTTTGCATTTCTATATCAATTTTTTTAAGATTTATTTATTATTATAAATAAGTGCGCTGTAGCTGTCTTCAGACACACCAGAAGAGGGTGTCGGATCCCATTATGGATGGTTGTGAGCCACCATGTGGTTGCTGGGATTTGAACCCAGGACCTTTGGAAGAGCAGTCAGTGCTCTTACCCACTGAGCCATCTCACCAGCCCTCAATGTTATTTTATTTTGCTTGTGAGGATCAACCCAGGGCCTCACCATATTGTGAAAACATTTGATCTTTGCATTGTACTTACCTGGGTGCTCTATGTGACATTTAGAATCATCTTGCTGATATTTTTGCAAAAGCTGAGGTTGGGTATATTGATGCCCTTCCTGTAATCCTAGCACTGTAGGAGGCTGAGGTAGGAGGATTGAAAGTTCCAGGTCAGCCTAAGCTACCTAACAAAACAATTGTATTCAGGGAGTGGGAGCTTTGATTTGATTTGATTTTTTTATTTTTTATTCTTTTGGTTTTTCGAGACAGGTTTTCTCTGAGTAGCCTTGGCTGTCCTGGAACTTACTCTGTAGACCAGGCTGGCCTGGAACTCAGAAATCCACCTGCCTCTGCCTCCCAAGTGCTGGGATGAAAGGCATACACCACCACCACCAGGCAGGTAGCTTTGATTTTAATCCCAGCTCTTGAGAGGCAGCAGCAGGCACATCTCTGTGAGTGTGAGACAACCCTGGTCTACAAAATGAGTTCCAGGCCAGCCAGGGCTACATAGTAAGACCCAAACTCCAAACATAAAAAGAAACAAACTGACAAATAAATATCTGAAGAAATCAAACACTTATTGTAAGTAAAGCTGGGAGCTGGAGAGATGACTAAGTGGTTAAGATTGGCTTCTTGCACTTGCCTAGGACCTGGGTTTGGTTCCTAGCACCTACTTGGGAACTCACTACCATTCAGTACTCTGGTTCCACAGGATCAAATGTTCTCTTTTTATCTCCCAGGGCTCCAGACACATTTGTGGTATGCACACAACACTTGCGGGCAAGATACCACCTAAAATAAAAGAAATACACCTAAAAGTTTTTTTTTAAATAAAAAAAACCTTTTTTTTTTTATTTAAAACTGGCTTTTTATAGTATTGAGTTTTCTAATCAGTGAACATAATGTTCTATGAATGTGTTGCACTTAGTGTTGGCTACTTTTCTATAGCTGTGACCAAAGACACGAGGGTACCACTTCACAGTGAAAGCCTTGGTTCAGAGTTTCAGGGGACTAAGCCCAGGGCCTCATGGATGGAGTGTTTGGTTGAAAATGGGTGGGTGTGGGGTATATGCCATGGAAGGATTTCACCTCAGGGTAGGTTGGAGCACAACATTACTGTAGCAGGAAGGGGCCACGGCAACATACAGTCCCTGAGAATGGGCTCTAGTTCTCCACTTCTTCCAACGAGTTCTTCCCCGTCTCCCTCAGTTTGACTGCTTCCCAATAGTCTGTCCAGATTTTTAGTGGATTAAATCATTCAACCCTCAGAGCCTGCATGATCTGGGCTGTCTGGAAATGTTCTCACAGACATACTCAAAGGAATGCTTCTATCATCTCCTAAATGTTTCTCATTCCAATAAAGTTGGCCATGAGATTAATCTGCACAATAAAAAAATAAGAGATTAATCATCAAAACCTACATTTCTTTTTTTTTGGGGGGGGGAACGGGTTTCAAGACAGGGTTTCTCTATGTAGCCCTGGCTGTCCTGGAACTCACTCTGTAAACCAGGCTGGCCTCGAACTCAGAAATCCGCCTGCCTCTGCCTCCCAAGTGCTGGGATTAAAGGCGTGTGCCACCATCACCCGCCAAAACCTACATTTCTTGTTAGACTTATTCCTAGGTAATTAATTGGCTTTTTTTTTATTGTGTGTATATGTGTGTACTTGCATGTTGCACACATGTGTGCATTTAAACATCATGCCTGAGTCTTTGGAGGCCAGAGCAGGATGTCAGATGCCTGCTCTGACATTGTCTTCCTTGTCTTAAAACAGATTCTGTCCTGAAGTAGATGCTCTCTGTTTCCTCCGGTCTGGATCAGCCCCACGTTTCTCTTTTTACGAGGATGCTGGTATTCACACTCAGGTCCTTCCCCCCGCAGAACACATGTGTGCTCACTCCCTGAGCAGCTTCCTCACCGCCTGCTTAATATTTTAAGTTAGCCAGTCATGCTATCTACTGTTAGTACTATTTTCATTATTGTTTGTTTGTTTTTTAAAGATTTAATTATTTTTGAGTATACTGTAGCTGTCTTCAGATACATACCAGAAGAGTGCATTGCAACCTGTTGCAGATGGTTGGGAGCTACCCTGTGCTTGCTGGGATTTGAACTCAGGATCTCTGGAGGAGCAATCAGTGCTCTTAACCACTGAGCCATCTCTCCAGCCTCTATTGTTTGTTTTTGAGACAGACTTTTGTAGCCCAGGCTGGCCTTTAACTCGTGGTAGCCTCCTGCCTAAGCCTTATAAGTTCTAGAACTCTAGGTGTGAATACCACCACAGACATCTCAGAATGTTTCTGGTATTTCTTCCCATCTTTATACCATTTGATTTCTTTTTCTCATCTTGTTGCATTGGCTGGATTCTTGTATTAGCTTTTCATTATTGTAATGAAATAAGTAAGCTAGACTCCTTTTGAAGAAAAGATCTGATGCTGTTTCTGACATTTGGCTTCACGCCAGTGACAGTTCTCAGATGTGTCACCTCATGGTGTATCACAATAGCTTGAGAAACATACTGGTGTAAATAATTGCACGGCCATACAGGGAGGTTGAGAGCTGGGTGGAGCCTTGCCAGGGCTTTTGGAAATGTCCTCTCCAAGACCCATCCAAGATCCCAGAAGAGTTAACTGAGCCTCCCACTGAGCCCCACAGGGTTTCATAGAACAAAAGCTAGCTTCTCCCTCCATAGGTAGTTGGGGCTGTCTTCGAACTCTCATTCCTCTTGCCACTACTTCTGGGTGCCAGGATTACAAATGTGCATATTTCATTTGGTCCTAGGTCTGAAAACCTCTTAGCATGCTTCCATCACATCCCTTCGTTGTGTTGCCATTGTAGGGCCACGCCCCTAACCGAAGGCATTTCTAGTGCCTATTTACAACAAGTTCATTTGTTTGTTTGTTTGTTTGTTTGAGGTTTTTTTTTTTTTAAGATTTATTTTATTTTATGTGTATGAATACACTGTAGCTGTACAGATGGCCGTGAGCTATCATGTGTGTAGCTGCTGGGAATTGAACTCAGGACCTTTGCTAGCCCGCTCGCTGCGCTCTGGCTGGGCTAGCTCCAGTCCCTGCTTGCACTGGCCCAATTCGTTGTAACTGTCTTCAGATGCACCAGAAGATCTCATTACAGGTGGTTGTGAGCCACCACATGGTTGCTGGGATCAGAACTCAGGACCCTCGGAAGAGCAGTCAGTGCTCTTACCCGCTGAGCCATCTCGCCAGCCCTACAAGTTCATTTCTTATCATTTGTTTATTCATTTTTTTTAAACAGAAAAAATCTCAAACTCCCCAAAAGTATTCTTTTGCATAAACATAGGCACACACATACTTTGCTGAGCTGCTTACAGATTATTTGTAGACCTCACTGCTAAATACCCCAGTGGAGATCTCCTAAGAACAGGAGAATCCTCCTATGACTTGAAAAGTGTCAGTGAGGGGGTTGGAGAGACTGCTCTCCCAGAGGTCCTGAGTTCAATTCCCAGCAACCACATGGTGGCTCCCAACCATCTGTAATGGAATCTGATGCCCTCTTCTGCTGTGTCTGAAGATAGCTATAGTGTACTTATACAAATAAAGTAAATACTTAAAAGACAGAGAGAGAGAAGTGTCAATCACACTCAGAAAATTAACACACTGTATTAATATGTAGTTTGCAATTTCCCATTTGTCCCTTGAATCTTCTTTATTGCTCTTTTTCTTCTTTTTTCTTTGATTCTAACATACAGTTAAGGTTCATATGTTGCATTTACAATTATTTGTATCTATGGGGGATTTATTACAATTATTTGTTAGTATCTATGGGGGATTTATCCTGTAAGTCCTCAATGGCTTTAAAATCTTAAGATGCTTGAATCTGCATGTATGTATAAAATGGCATAGCATTTAGAGCTAATCTGCTTATCTTCTTTGGAGTTTAAAGCTCCCCTGGGATACTTTCGTTACCTAATACAATGTTAGTGCCATATAAGGAATTGTCATGATGTGTTTGCCACAATGTAATGCACTGACAGGAAAATGAGTCTGAACACATTCAATTTAGACACATTTAGTTTACTTAATTTTTTTTTTTTATTTTATTTTTTTGGTTTTTCCAGACAGAGTTTCTCTGTGTAGCTCTGGCTGTCCTAGAACTCACTCTGTAGACCAGGCTGGCCTCGAACTCAGAAATCCGCCTGCCTCTGCCTCCCAAGTGCTGGGATTAAAGGCATGCGCCACCACAGCCCAGCCTTAAATTTTTTTTTCTGAGGGGTCCAACATAGGGCCCCAAATGCCAGCAAGCTATAGTCTTAGCCCTAAAATGCAAGTGTGAGACAGATTATCCCTATGTAGTCCAGGCTGGCCTTGAACTCATCCTCTTCTGAGTCTCTCTCGGTTGCTGGGATTTAGAGATATGAACTAATATCCCACCATAACCAGTCGGAATTTTTTTTCCTGAAATGTTTTCAATCAGAGATTGGTTGACTCTGATAATATGAACCTATGGTTGTTCTCAAAAGTGTATCAATCTTTTTCTACAGTTAAGTTTGAGTCCTATGGACTTTTGACCTGGCTGGTTTCACCTAGGGATACATTCAGAGAAGGTGACCACTGTGGGACCTAAGATTTTATGTGGCCTGTAGAGTCTCCTGGGTTACATTTAGTCTTTTGGGAGTTCGTAAAGGGGACAGAAGCGAGAATGACAGAGATCGGCATACCATATATATCAGGAAGGCCTTGAACTCAGAGAGATCCCCCTGGACTGGCGTTAAAGGAATTCCATACCACACCTGGCTTCCTCCTCCCCCACTCCCAGACTTTAGGTGTCAGGAAACGGATCTTGGAGAGATGAGGTTTCCCATGGTTATGGAGTTTGACTGCTATGCCTGTGTTAGCTTTCTCTCTAAAGAGATATTGGAACCAACTGATGCTCTTTGGCTCCCTTAAAAACAAAAAGTCATGAGAATTGTTTCTCTATATTCATTGATCTAATTATAATGTTAACCTCTTGTCTCCTCTTGAATGTTTACAATATGAGTTTGTTTTGTTCTCATCCATAATCCTGTGAATTCGTTGTTCAGTATGCTGGGCTTGGAAGCCTGAGGCTCAGAGGGAACAATTACATCATAGCTAGTGGGCAGTAGAGCTGGGTTCTAGCTAGGAGAAATGGCTGCCTACTTCTGTCTCAGGTTTAGCCCTGTGCTGGGTGGTTTAGGAGGACTTGGGAAGTGTGGGCTCTGTTCTCATTGGGGTGAGTTTAGGGGAAAGGCTATCAATTCTGATAACCTGGGAATCTGAGGTGGCTGACAACCTCAGATCTTTTTGTATTTGTGTATGCTCTGGGTACAGGCTCTGTGAGTGTATGAAGGCCAGAGGAGGATTATGGGAGTTTTGCTCTATAGTTTCCCACGTTTCATTTATTTACGCTATACTTAATTCTTTAAAATAACATTCATGCCGGGCGGTGGTGGCGCACACCTTTAATCCCAGCACTTGGGAGGCAGAGGCAGGCAGATTTCCGAGTTCGAGGCCATCCTGGTCTACAGAGTGAGTTCCAGGACAGCCACGGTTACACAGAGAAACTCTATCTCGAAAAACCAAAAAATAAAAAAATAAAAAAAAATAACATTCATTTATTGTATGTGGGTGAGTGTGAGCCTTGGCACAAGTGTTAAGATCAGGAGACAAACTGGGCAGTGGTGGTGCATGCCTTTAATTCCAGCACCTGGGAGCCAAAGACAAGTGGATTTCTGTGTTTGAGGCCAGCCTGGTCTACAGAGTGAGTTCCAGGATAGCCCAGGCTTTGAACTCACTGTGTAGCAGAAGATGATTTCAAACTCCTGATCCTCTTGCCTCTTTCTTTTTATTTTTGATTTATTTATTTATTTTATGTAAATGAGTATTTTAGCTGCATGTACACTGCATGCTAGAAGAGGGCATCAGAACACAGTATACATCATTTTGAGCCACCGTGTGATTGTTGAAATTTAATTCAGGATCTCTGGAAAAGCAGCTGGTGTTCTCTTAACTACTGAGCCATCTTTCTTGCTCTTCTTCCTATCTACCACCCGTCTGTCTGTCTGTCTGTCTATCTATCTATCTATCTATCTATCTATCTATCTATCTATCTATCTATCTATTGGTTTTCTGAGGCAGGGTTTCTCTGTGTAGCTCTGGCTGTCCTAGAACTCATTATATTGACCAGGCTAGTCTCGATCTCAGAGATCTGCCTTCTTCTATCTCATGAGTGCTGTCATTAAAGGCATGTACTACTACCTCCATCTTCCTTTCTTTTTTGATACAGATCTTACTGTATATTTCAGGCTGGCCTAAAACTCTGAATCCTATTGCCTTTAGTCTCTTGATTGCTGGAATTGTGAACTTGTACTTCATGATTGGTTCAGACCTTCCAAAGCTTTGTTTAAAATTGTAGACTTTGGTTTAATGAGTAAAGGCACTTATTGCCAAGTCTAATGACCTGAGTTCAATCCCCAGGACCCACATGGTACAGACACACATGCGCATGCATACACACACATACACAGAGGCAGGTACAAACACATGTATGAGTGTGCACACACACACACAATTAAACATAATGAGAATTTTTTGATGCAGACTTTTTTATTTGTCGGGTAGTCATTTTATTATCTGATATGCTGCGGATGGAACCCGAGATCATTTGACTACCAGGAGAATGCTTTACTGCCAGCAGCAGCTTTTCCAGTTTTAATCTGGGCAAAGGTTCTTAGCCTTCACCCTGGTCCCGCTTCCATAGTTCACAAAGGAGCACCGAGGACTGGCTCTCTGCCCGTCGAGTTGCTCAGATGGTCTGTGGCCATCTGCTTCGGATGCGGGCTTTGATTTCAGTACTTGGAAGACAAGGCCTTTGTTCCATCCCAGAGGAAAAGTGACTTGGGTGTGGGTGTAGATGTCGTTTGGTTCTAGCTCCATTAAATTTGAGCTCAGGACAGAAGTCAAGATAGGACAAGCCGTTGTGGAGAGTCCCGGCTGTCCAGGACAGAAATGCAGGCCAGGGAAGGCAGGAAGGCAGGAGCATTAAGAATCATGACCCCAAGAAAAATTGGGATTTTGGGTTCTTTCTCCAGTATCTTTTCTTCACCCATCTCACAGATTTGCTATGAAGTTACATCCCTAATCGTCAAATTCACATTGAATTAAATGCAAGGGAAGCTACACCTGCTCTCCTAGTGTCTGTTCCCACTGCGAATTGCTGTCCTGTCAGGGATAGCCCCTTAAATAACAAACACAAGTGTCTATGCAGTGACAAAAGCGTTGTAAGTGGAATGTGAGGGTCTACAATGCATCCACTGTAGCAGTGCTCCTGAACATCCCTGCCTAGCAACAGCACGCTGTAGGGTACCAGCTTCGCCATCACAGGGCTGAGTGGGGCCTCGGCTGGCCGCTGCTGCCTTCCAGAAGCATCGGATTGCCTGGGAACAGATCAAAACTTAGAATTCAAAGTATTTTTTTTTCTCTTTTAACGTGTTTTTCTTTTGCACTGCCATCCAGTAAAGAAGTCTTAAGTCTAGTAGCTGTACACACCACCGACAGAGGGATGCTATTATGTGTCTAGGGCCTCTCCTATCTTTTCTTTTTCCTGGTTTTGGGAACAGAACCCATTGCCTCACACTTGCTGGGCAAACACACTACCCATGAGCTCTATATCTCTCCTCATGTCTATTTTATAGATGTCAAACCCCAGGCTCAGGTCTGGCTGTACCTAAGCGACAGGAGTGCTTACCCAGTGTGAGTAAACCCCAGCGTGACCAAGTGAGAAAAGACATCTGAGGCTTAGCGTAATTTGTTCCTGATCAAACAACCAAGTGAAAGGCCCAAGACTGTGCTCGAACCTGCATAAACATGGAGGGTTTTCGGGCTTTTGGTTTTTTGTTTTTGTTTTTGCTTTTTAAGCCCAGGATAGCCTCAAATTTGTGGTGGTCCTCCTGCCTCAGGTTCTGAAGTGCAGAGATTGCTCTCCTACTGTGTGTTTTCATAATGTCTGCACAAGGGTTGTGACTGGCTCTCGGCCTCTGTCATCCGTGTTTCCTTGACTGGTTGCATTTAGACCAGGTCAGTCTGTCTAGGTTTGTGTCTTTTTTTTTTTTTAACCTTTTCAATTTGTGTGTGTGTGTGTGTGTGTGTATTTATGCATGTATGTATGTATGTGTTTAAATATATGGAGGTCAGAGGACAATTCTCTTTCTCTCCCTCCTCTCCTTCTCCCTCTCTCTTTCCCTCTCCCTCTCCCTTCCCCCTCCTCTTTCTGTCTCCCCCTCTTCCCCTCCCCCTCCCAAGTGATGGACTCATTCTAAGGACCAAACTCGAATTGTATGGTTTGGCAGCAAATGCCTTTACCCATAGAGCTGTCTGTCTAGCCTGCCTTGGATTTGTGTCTCGGGCGTGTTGTCCACGATGGTGAGGATCTTGAGGACGGGAACAGTCCTGGAGAACATTTGCAGAAGTTTCAAGATGAACGTGCAGAAGATTTTGGATCCATCTTACTTCACAGATGACTAGATCTATGGGGACCTTTCTCAAATCACGCAGTAGCTCCCTGGCCCTGGCCTCGTTTCCTACACTCTCCCCTTTGGAGCAGAGTCTTTGCGGGAGCCCCACTATCTGGCTTACTGAGTGCTTTTGATAGTCATCAGGGGAAGAAGGGGGTGGTCCTAGTATCCCCATTTTATAGATGAGAAACCTGAGGCCCAAAGAGGTTCAGGAATATACCCGAGGCCTCACTTGGTGGAAACTGGGGCAGCGTAGAGTATGAACCCATACTTAATACTCCGTCTGATAAATGTTACAACGCGTGAGATGGATGAGCAGGGACTTTGGAAGCAGCCTAAAATCCGTCTCTGAAGCCTCCTGCTGATTAATGGTGTTCCGGCGGAGCAGGGATGCAGGACGTGTCTGCGTTGCTTCTAAAGAGTAATGCTCAGGGAGGGTTTGGGGTCAGTTCCTGTATGCGCTTCCTGCTCGCTTCAAGGTGACTTTGAGCAGCCTCCTCCTGTCTGTGAACCTGCAATTCTTAGAGCTGACGGAGGAGCCTTCATTCAGACCAGGGGCCATGGGGCTACGGATTGATTTCTGCAGTCGCAGCAGGTCGGATTTGTGTGCTGTATGAGCCCAGATAGCCTTGAGACCCCGAGGGAGGGAAGAGAGGAGAGGAACCGGGCCACGTAGGAACCCCAGGCTTGCTCTGAGGGTCCCCCTCTAAGCCTTTGACTTGGGAACCTAAGGTCAGGTCCATAACACACATGCCTTGTTTGGCTTCCAGGGGTAGCCTGTCCTGGTTACCTGATCCTAACTGTGACTCAGTTGCCTTTTCTGTCTCTTTGGGCACTGTCCTTTTTTCCCCCCCTCCTTTCCTTCCCCCTCTTGCTCAGGCCCCTGCTTGCTCCGGCCCATAGGTTTTTTATTTGTTTCTCATTACGGATGGTTATGAGCCACCATGTAGTTGCTGGGATTTGAACTCAGGACCTCCGGAAGAGAGCAGTTAGTGCTCTTAACCTCTGAGTCCTCTCACCAGCCCAGCACTGTCCTTTCTCTGCTGAGGCTCTTCTTCAAAAAACCCAGCTCTTTTTGCTCTTGTGTCAGATCTGAGAGTGAACCGGGAAAATAAACATATTTACTTTATTTTATTTTTTATTTATCTATTTATTTATTCATTTATTTTGAGACAGCGTCACACTGTGTAGCACCTATTGGTCTCAAACTCTTCATCCTCTTGATTGCTGGGGTTACAGGCATACAGACATCCAGCTCAGGCTGACAGGCCGCCCTGTCCCCAGTGGCCCCTCATGGCTCTCTCTACCCCTCTACTCCAACTTCCTCCAGTCAGCTGATGGGAAGTGAGCTGGGTAATGAAGTAGGTAGTAGTAGGTAGTATATACTATGTAGTGCAGTATGTCAGCCCTAATAGAGGTCCTGGACGAACAACCCCACTCAATGGTTTTTCCAAGGGAAATCCCAGGAATTTGGCCCTAAGTCTGAGTCTGTCTTCCTTGTCCCACTCAAACCCAGGCTGCTTGCTTTTTACTTCTAGATCTGACTCATGAGCTCCTTGAAGAGGAGCTAAGTCCTATTGTCTTTACCCTGCGGGAGCTGGGCCCTGGAATAGGATTTGTGGTGCCCCAGGGACCATAACCTTCACTAGGGCTCTTGGCATTGTCCCAGGTGCCAAGAGGTAGCCTGGGTGCATTCTGGGGTGTGTCTTATATAGCTGTAGCTGTTCTGGAACTCCCTATGTAGGCCAGGCTAGCCTCAAACGCAGAGATCTAACTGCCTCTGCCTCCCAAACATTAGGATTAATATTGCCTCATCTTCTGTGTAGTTTAAAGAACTATTTTATTAATTTTTTGAGTATTGCATATAGCATATTTTTGTTTGTTTGTTTGTTTATTGATGTAGGGTTTCTCTATGTAGCCCTGACTGCCTCTTCCTTCTGAGTGCTTGGATTAATGGCGTATACTACCACACCCAGCTTTTGATTGTTTTTGAGGCTGGGTCTCTCTTTGTAGCCCTGTATTGATTGATTGATTGATTGATTGATTGATTGATTGATTGATTGATTGATTTGCTGTATATGACTGTCTTGCCTACAGGTATGTCTGAGCACCTTACACTTGCAGTGCCTGAGCTCAGCCTGCCCAGCTGATGTGCAGCAGCTTCTGGGGCCCTGATGCTGACACTGTGTACCCCTCCTCTTAGGGAGAAACCCATCAGCTGGGTTCTGAGCAAAGCTAAGGTAGAGAGCTGGACACAATGGGAAGCCATCTGAGGCGGAAGAGGATTTGTGGATGCTAATAGCTAATAGCTGGTTCTCTGCTGGTGGAACTCTTAGGAAGCCTGAGGGAGACTGACCTGTTCCAGGTCCTTTGACTGTTAAGGAAGAACGAGCATTGTGTTAAATGTGGCCTGAATCTTCAGCAAAGACCAGGGATGCCCCCTGGTGGATATGCACCTTCCCGGTGCAGGCACAAAGCAGCTTTCTCTTGGGTCAGCTTCCTGGCATCTTGAGGGCTGCACCTAGCCACAGGAAACTGCCATCACTCCCGGCAAGGGTAATCTTTTCACCCTTAGCATGTGATAAAAATAGGTAGTTGCAGAGGTGGCGTTTAGAGCCCGAGCCCTGGTGTAGTCTTGAATTAGCATCAAATCCCAGCTCTGTGTACTGACTGGGCATGCTTGGGCAAGTTAGTTGTCCAAGAGTCCAGTCTCTTGTGCATCCAGCAGTAATTGGAGTTCCGCCGCTGCATCCAGCAGTAATTGGAGTTCCGCCGCATAGAGCCGTGATGATGAGAGTCTGGTGGAGAGAGCGGGC
Source organism: Mastomys coucha (assembly GCF_008632895.1). Taxonomy (NCBI): domain Eukaryota; kingdom Metazoa; phylum Chordata; class Mammalia; order Rodentia; family Muridae; genus Mastomys; species Mastomys coucha. Next base: position 116,705,458 of record NW_022196905.1, on the reverse strand, counting down.
CTCTGCTGATGTGCTCGGCGGTGGCTGTAATTGGGAGAAAGAACATGTTGCTGAGTATGGGTGTCATCACTCCACGCGTAGCCATGCTTTGCTCGTTTGTAAAGCAGTCAGCCCTTTTCATGGCTGTGAGAACCAGACCCCAAATCCAAGAGATATAAGAACCCTTGAGTTGTTCTGTGTGTTTGAGGAGTTAATTTTTCTAACTCAGTCTCTGCTATGTGAGAGACCCTCCCTTTCACTGTTACTGGCCACTGGCCTGTTACAGGGCAGTTCTGTGCCCAGCTGGCTACAGAGCGTTGAAAGTGATGAGCTCTTAACTTGGATCGGCACTCGGGTTCATCCAGAGCTGTGTTTGGTGCAAGGGTCAGCAGACTTCTCAGAAAGAACCGGAGAGCAAACATCTGAGGCTTTGAGAGCGGTTCTCTCTTGGTCATGGACGCTCAGCTCTGTCACCATAGCTCGTGTGCGATACAGACTCGCTGCCTGCTGGTCGGTGCTAAGCACACTTCTGTGTGGACGTGGGAACTCAAGTTTCAGTAGCATTCGCAATTGTGAAATGCTCTTTCATGTATGCCTCTGCGTTTAGGAATGTAAACAGCGCTCCTCCAGGAATGGCACTCGGCACTCTGCCGTTTGACATACGATCATTGCATGGTTTCCTGCAACACACTTGTCAAACAAAACGAGGGTGTCCCAAACCCTGTGATAGGATTGTTTACTTTTATACCCAGAATGTCAGGAAAATGCTGAAGTCTGCGAGTGGTGTGGGGGAAGGCAGACTCCGAGCGGTTTGTGCTTTGAGACCTGAAGTCCTCATGAAGTTGTCCAAGCCAAAATACATGTGTGCTAGGTGTGTCTGTGACTGGCAGGACCAAGTGTGCTTTCAGTATTAAGGAACAGAAAATCCGTTTGAAAGTGCTGAAAGCACATACAGCAAGATACAGAAAGCAAGATAAATATGAACCTTTTTTTCACCCCTGAGACAGGGCTTCTCTGTGAGGCCCTGACTGTCCTGGAACTCACTCTGTAGACCAGTCTGCTCTCAAATTCAGATCTCTCTGCTTCTGCCTCCCAAGTGCTGGGAGTCGCTGGCAATATGAAACTTTTTCATTAAAATAATAAAAATCAAGTCTTAGCCACGAGGCAGAGGCAGGTGGATCTCTGTGAGTTCAAAGGCAGCAGAGCCACATGGTGAGGCCCTGTCTCAAAAAATAAAAGAAAATAAATCAAAAATATAATAATAATAATAAAGGAGCTAAGTATGGTTATGTGCTTTGGATTTTGATTTTGTTGTTTTGTTTTCAAGACAGGGTCTTACTATGTAGCCCTGGCTGGTCTTGAATTCCCTGAGATTTACCTGCCCCTGCCTCCTGGTGTGTGCAACCACAGCTGGTCTCATCATTTTGAGGCCAGCCTGGTCTACAGAGCAAGAACTGGGGCCAGGCAGGGCTGTACATAGCAAGATCCTCTTTTTATTTTATTTTTTAAATTTTTATTTATGTATTTATTTATTTTTAGTTTTTCCAGACAGGGTTTCTCTGTGTAGCCCTGGCTATCCTGGAACTCACTCTGTAGACCAGGCTGGCCTCGGACTCAGAAATCTGCCTCTCTCTACCTCCACAAGTGCTGGGATTAAAGGCGTGTGCCACCACCACCCGGCTTTTTTTTTTTTTTTCTTAAGATTTATTTATTATTATATCTAAGTATACTGTAGCTGTCTTCAGACACACCAGAAGAAGGTGTCAGATCTCATCACGGATGCTTGTGAGCCATCATGTGGTTGCTGAGAATTGAACTCAGAACCTTCGGAAGAGCAGTCAGTGCTCTTACCCACTGAGCCATCTCTCCAGCCTAAGATCCTCTTTTTAAAAAGGAATAAACAAGAGTCCAGAAAGTTGCAGAACCAAGCACGGTGGTCTGCCTGTGTCACCCCAGGATCTGGAAGAGTAACACAGGAATCTTGAGTTCAAGATCACTCTGGGCTATATAGCCTAATGAGACCTGTCTTTTAAAAAAGAAAAGAAAAAAAATTGGTTTATGACTGTGATCTTAGTATTTGGGAGGTGGAGACAGGAAGATGGAGTTCTCCTGGGCTACATTGTTGAGGTTACATATAGCTCCAGGAGACACTGTCTCACAAAACAAAAACAACCAGACAGACAAGCAGGCAGTGGGCTGGATCAGCTGCTGGCTCTGAGTCTCTTCTGTGCTCACCCTAGGTGAGTGTAGCTGTAACCTTGAGGGTTATAGTGAATTCATTGGTTTAACTCTGGTTATTGGTGAGTGTGTCAAAGTCTCCATCCACCATGTATTTGCCATGGAGATAATGAGGAATTAGGGTCCCTTCACACCAGATGGCGGGTTCATGCTCGTCTCTAATGTAACACGCAGGAGGTGCCAGTTTCCTTAATAAGTCACCAAGAACTTGGCAGGCTCCATTGTGTCTGTTTTCTCAGTCATATCCTCCTCCCTGGCAGACGTTCTAGAGACACATACTTTCCCATTTCACAGAGGAGTAAAGAAAGACCAAAGGTTTGGCAGGGGAATCCAAGCCAAACCCGGAGGCCTTTTGTTCCAGTCTAGTGCTGCCTCCGTTTTTTCTCTGGGGTGTTGTGAGAGGCATGGGGACCATTGCTGAGGTGGAAGGCTGAATTTAGCTGAGCAGGAGACACTTGCTCTGTTCTGTTGGGCCACCATTCACAGGTGATGTGGCGTTCCACCTCATATTTGATACTTGTTCATTCTGCAGCTGCTGCGCACGCGCATGCATCTGAGTGTGTGTGTGTGTGTGTGTGTGTGTGTGTGTGTGTGTGTACCAGGCCCCTTTGTCCAGATTCTTGTTATAGAATAGTGAGAGCAAGACAGCTGGGTGTTGCATGTAGTTTTCTTTTTTTTTTTTTTTTTTAAGATTTATTTTATTTCATTTTTATGTGTATGAGTACACTGTAGCTGTACAGATGACTGTGTTCCATCATGTGTGTGGCTGCTGTTAATCTCAGGACCTCTGCCGGCCCTGCTCCGGCCTGCTCGCTCCGCCCCGCTCGCTCCTGGGAGCTGGGACTGCGCTACCAGCTACCTTTTGTCCCACCTGACTTAGCTCTGGGATCGATCACAACCAGCCCTAACCCGGCTTCCTTTTGAATCTATGGATAAACCACACATACTTAGCTTGTCATTTTATAGCTTGTCTTCTGTGGCACAATTGTTGGGCACAGATACCTCCTACTTAGAAATGTGTGCATTTATCAATTTATTATCTTTATCCCTCCCTCCGCCCTAAACTTAGTGGCTTGTTTCAGCGAGCCCCCGCCAACATCCTTGGCCCCCACCCATAGCAGAGGCTACCGGCCGTAGCTGTCCCGAGACCTTACATAGCTGTTGCTTTCTTCTCGTCCCAAAGCAAGAAAGAAAAGCCCCTCTCTCTTTCCCTGTGTCTCCTTTTCCTCTTGGGACCCGGAAGTCCCAACTGTACCTTCTGTCCAGCAATTGGCCCCCGAGACTTCTTTATTGACAAGTCAAGAACCAATGGGGAACAAGACCTTAGCGGCAGACCCGCCCCTTACAGCAAGGTGCCTGCTCCCGTGGCGCTTAACAGAGGGGCAGGGAAGAAGGACAAGAAAGCTGCACAGTCTTTAGCCAGCCGTCCTGACCAGTGCTGGAGGTAATGAAATATCATATTCTGGACAGGTGACCCTGGGTCCTGTGACTTCTTCCTCACACTCTAGCAGAAGGGTTGGTAAGATGAAGACTGAAGTTCAAAGAAACCAAACTAATGCTGCCTTTACAGGCTATGGAGCGAGATTTGTTTTTTTCTCTCCTTAGCTTTATTTTGAGAGCGGGTTCCCACATTGTGGTCTAGAGTTGGCTATAACTCACTATGTAGCCCCTGCTGGCCTTGAACTCATGGCGATCCTCCTGCCTCACTCAGCCTTCTGAGTGTTGGAGTTACAGGTATATATTGAAACCGTTGATTTTCGAGAGAGAAACACTCTCAATGCTGTCAATAGAAAGGTCTTGTTTGTTATACTAAGGGCTTGGTTGGTAGGAAGTGTGGAGCCACCAGGGGGTTTAAGTTGGGTCTCTGCTTGAGAAAGCCCATCCTGGCTTCAGTGTCAGTATGAGTGCAAGGGGGGTAGCCTGGACAACAACTTGGAGAGCAATTACAGTAGACTGTAGTGATGGAGGAGGGAAACAGATGGTCAGGGTCTGGGATACTGATATGGCACCATGTCTCAGCTAGGGATACTATCGCTGTGATTAAAAAAAAAAAATCACCAAAGCAACTGGGGGAGGACAGGGCTTCTTATTTCACTCACAGTGCCATAGAACAATCCATCATCAAAAGCAGTGAGGGCAGGCATCTGTGATGCAGAGGCCATGGAGGGATGTTGTTCATTTGCTTCGTATGGCTTTGCTCAGCCTGGCTTCTTACAGAACCCAGGACCACCAGCCCAGGGGTGGCCCCGCCCACAATGGGCCGGGCTCTCCCACATCAATCACTCATTAAGAAAAAGCTCTGTAGCAGTGGCTCTCGACCTGCGGGTGTCTCGGGTTCCCTATGACCATCAGGAAACACAGATATCTGCGTTACGGTTCCTAACCGTTAGTAAATAGCAGTGAAAATAATTTTATGGTTGGGAGTAACCATAACAGGAGGAACTATATTAAAGGGTCATAACATTAGGAAGGTTGAGAACCACTGCTCTGTAGGCTTGCCTATAGCCTGATCTTGTGGAAGCCCGTTCTCAGTTGAGGCTCCCCCCTCTGAGGACTATAGCCTGTGTCAAGTTGACATTAAACTATCCGGTACCCACAGTCACTGGCGGACTTGGAGAAGAGGCGAGGAGAGTTAGGAGCTCTATAGGAGAAGCAGCTGTTGGTTGTGGGGCGCCCCTTCTTGGGATCTGGAGTCTTTTTTTTTTTTCCGAGACAGGGTTTCTCTGTGTAGCCCTGGCTGTCCTGGAACTCACTCTGTAGACCAGGCTGGCCTCAAACTCAGAAATCCGCCTGCCTCTGCCTCCTACGTGCTGGGATTAAAGGTGTGCGCCACCATCGCCTGGCCAGGATCTGGAGTCTTATGCTGGTCTTAGTAAACAGTGTGTACGTTTTAATCGCCAGGGAGTCGCCGTTTGGTGGATGTGATGGACGTGAACACCCAGAAGGGCACGGAGATGAGCATGTCCCAGTTCGTGCGTTACTATGAGACACCAGAGGCGCAGCGGGACAAACTGTACAATGTCATCAGCCTCGAGTTCAGCCACACGAAGCTGGAACATCTGGTCAAGCGTCCCACTGTGGTATGCCAGCGCCTTTGTTGCGCCTTCTGTCCTTGCCTGCCAGCAACTTGCTTTCTCTGAGGCCTGCCGCTAAGCTGCTTGATCTTGAGATAGACTGGCTGGGTGGGTGTGGCTGAGACTGGCCCCTTAGGGTATGCTTGGGAAATGTAGGGCAGAGTTGGATCCGATGCCTGGAAGGGTGACGTGGGAGAGCTGGAGGCGTCCAGGGACTCCTCAGGCAGGGGAGTGGTTCTTTCTGGACTGTCAGCAGGGGATGCTGGGAGTGCTTACAGTGAACTGGCTTTCAGGTGGACCTGGTCGACTGGGTGGACAACATGTGGCCCCAGCATCTAAAGGAAAAGCAGACAGAAGCCACCAATGCCCTTGCGGAGATGAAGTATCCCAAAGTGAAGAAGTAAGATGGCTTGTCTGGTGATAGGACTGGGGAAGGGCGGGACTCCGACCTGGCGAGACTTGGCAAAGGGACTTCCTGGTCCTTGAGGCGGGTCTCAGGGTTGCCTCAGAGATGAAGGGTTGACATGCGGCTGAACCATGGTAGTGACATGAGAGATGAATCCCTAGGTGTAGTAAACAAACTGCCATGTCCTCTCCTTGGGATCTAGGCCTCTGGGTCCTGTGATGGGGTCAGGCCTTTCTGCCTGTTGGCCCTGGAGCCTGCACACAACTTCTTTGGAGGTGGTGATGTGAGAGGAGTGGTGGGAACTGTCTCGGTGGCATCCATGTTTGTGCATGGGTACATATTTATCTGTTCTTGAAACCTTGGTATAACAGTGTCCCAGGAGGGGCATTTTCAGAGGGACATGTCTACATTTGGAGCATCATGGGACTGGGGCTAGTCTAATCTCTCTCTCTTTAAAGATTTCTTTAATATGTGTGTGAACGCCTGCATGTATAAATGGGCACCACGGATGTGCCTGGCACTGCAGATCTCCTGGAAGGGCAAGAAGTTATGTCCGTCTGAGGCAGGAGCTGGGAACCAAGCCTAAGCTCCCTGTAAAGTAGCAGATGCTTTCAGCCACAGGGCCGTCTGTCCATCCGTTTCTCTCTTCCTTGGTGTTGGGGTCTAGAACCTAAGCTTACTGCCACCTTAGTCATCTGACATTCACTGGTTCCCCATGGACCGGAGGGAGGGTGACCAAGGTGGCAAAGGTAACTGTAGGTGAGAGCAGAGCCCTCGTTACAGGTCACATGACCAGCGTGTTCCGAGCCTGCCGTTCAGTATGGGCAGAGGTACTTGAGAGTCTTCTCATATTAAGGGATTTAAATAATGGACCATCTGGAGGAGGAGGAGGTCACCTTGGATACTTCTGTCATTATAGACCCTCTGTTTCTCTCCCTGAAATGAGAAGGAGATCTGGGCTTCCCAGAAAGACTGGCGCTGGCAGCATGGCTCTATTAGCATCTCTGCTTAGTCCTGCTGCCAGCAATGCCCCCAGGAAATGTCAGCTGTGAACTCCTCATTCCCTCAGCCCTCTCTCTCTTCAGCCAGTGTTGAATGCAGACGAGTGCCCAGCTTTGTAAGGCAGGCTAGCTCGCTGACCCTGGATTTCTCAAATATTCTTTTGTCTCTGTCTCTGTCTCTGTCTCTGCCTCTCACTCTCACTCTCTCTCCCCCTTCTCTCTCTCCCCCCTCTCTCTTTCTCTCTCTCTCTTTCTCTCCTCTCCTCTCTCTTTTCTCTCATTAACTCATGGACATCTTTCTTCCCCTCTAAGCTAAAGTTCAATGCATTCCTTGGGTTTGTGCTGTATCAAAGGTAGAAAATGGGGTCCAGGTGCAGAGGGAGGGGAGCAGGGCTTGTTTCCAATTTTGTTCTGTTCTGATTCAACCACAGCAAAATGTTCTGAGTCGAGCAAATAAAGAGATGAGTAAGGCTAAGGGCCTCCACCCTCACCCACCCTGTAGAGAGCCTGCCACGTAGCATATCGGGCCACCACATTTCTAGGCAAAGGGAAGCAAAGGCGGACTGGTGAATCCTTTTGAGCTCTTGTTCTTAAGGAGTCTTCTTGGAGGACGGGGGCAGTTAACTTGGGGTTTATTTCTTCTTTGCTCTGTTTCTTTTTGAGACAGGGTTTCTCTGTGTAACCCTGGCTGTCCTGGAACTCACTCTGTAGATCTGGTTGGCTCTGAATTCACAGAGATCAGCCTGCCTCTGCCTCCCAAGAACTGGAATTGAAGGCAGGCACCAACATACCAACTTTTCTTTAAAAATTATTTTTTTAAAGATTTATTTATTTGTTTTATATATATGAGTACACTATAGCTGTACAGATGGTTGTGAGCCATCATGTGGTTGCTGGGAATTGAACTCAGAATCTCTGCTAGCTCCGGCCCCGCTCGCTCTGGCTCAAAGGTTTTTTTATTATTATATGTAAGTATACTGTAACTGTCTTCAGACACACCAGAAGAGGGTGTCAGATCTCATTACAGATGGTTGTGAGCTACCATGCGGTTGCTGGGATTTGAATTCAGGACTTTTGGAAGAGCAGTCAGTGCTCTTAACTCCTGAGCCATCTCTTCAGCCCCCTAAAAATTATTTCTTTTTTATTATTGTGTGTAGGTGATGTGTATGGGGGCAGGGCATGTACCACAGTGTGCACACTAAAGTCAGAGGTCGGGTTTTTGTGGGAACTGATCGCATACATGTGGCCAGTCATGTGTGGCTAGCGCTCTCTTTACCTGTAGGGCCACCTCTGGTTCCTGACTGAACTTTGGGGCTGAGAACGCTTGAGGATTGAGAAGGGATTGGGAAAGAGAAGTTGTAAAGAGGGACCGGAAGGAAGAAGCAGATCATGACTGGTCCCTTGACTGTTTCCCTTCATTCATTCATTCATTCAGAAACAGTGAATTGGGCATCTTGGTTGTGCTGAGGACACAGGGTTGGGGAACTCTGTTCAATTTGTGAGGAGACAGGTGTTAATCCAACAGTGACCGAAATACATGGAAACTTAATCATGGGTGTGAGGCTACCAACAGAACCATAAGATGTCTTGGTACTGATTGGAAGTGAATCAGCTGGTAAGAGGTTCTCAGTTGATCCCCCAATATAGCTAGCCTGGCTCACCAGATCACTTCAAAGATCCCCTGTCTCGGCCTCTTGAGGTACTAAGAACTACACACAGACTACTGCCCCACCCTGGAATTTCTGTGAGTTCTGGGGATCTGAACTCGCGTCTTCATAGGCAGGCAGGTACCTTTACAAACACTGAGTAGTTTCTCTAGTTTCAGGGGAAGATGGTTTGAGAGAGCCTCAATGTGTAGCCCAGGATAGGCTCAAAGCATATGATCCTTGTGCCTACACAAGTACTGGAGGGAGGTTTTCATCACCACCCCCCACCCCCATCCCCAATACTCCTATTCCCCAAGATATTCTAAGCAGAGCAGGATCCGTTCCTATAAGCTTATATTCTGCAAATGCTCCTGTTGTGTAGATTGGAGGTGTGAAGAGGCTGCTGCCTGGCCTACATCTCAGCAGACAAGAGAAGAGGTGATCACACCTGAGCATATATTTAGGGAGTAAAATAGATCGCGCTGGGTGATATAAGTTCATACTAAAGTCTGCCCTGCCTTTCTGAGTGCTTCATAGAGTCTGTATTTTGTGGAAAGATTTCCTTTAAATGTGCCCTGTGCATACTTAGGGACTCTCCAATTACCAAAACAATGGGGTATAAAGATGTGACTTTCTAGGCCCACATGTCTCAGATGTTTCTGTGAGACTGTATGTCGAACACATTTCCAAACTCCATCAGTGGCCATGGGAACTTATTATAGGATTTGAACCTTGCCAGGAAGGACGTTATCACCTTGGAGATAGTCCATTTGTTCGACTGAAAAGAAGGCCGATTTCAAATGTTCATAAGCAAGGTGAAAAAAAAAAAAATCCCACCATGACAGAGTCCTCCGGGAGTGGGGAATGGTTCTGTGGAATTTAATTAAAAGGACATTGTTTCTGGAAAGTACCGCGGTGCTCCCTTGCTTGAGGCGTCTGCAGAACAGACAGCTGATGGCCCTCCTGAATGGAAGGAAGGGTCGTGTAGTGGAGGGGGACATGTGACAAACTCTGAGGCTTTTTTTGCCCCCCTGCCTCTGGGATTAATACTGCTCCATTGTGGTCAGAGGTTTAGGAATTTTAATAGGTTTCTGTTGAGAGTCTGGAGGCAGGGGAAGGTGACTGGCATCCAGGTCCCCATCACTGGGGAACATGAGAGACTTGTCGTTGGGGGGGGGGTTAACGGTTACTTTTAAGTTAGTTATCACATCAGAGTGGTTAAAGCCAAGGCCCCATTCTCATGGAGTATATATTGTGGAGATGATACAATGTAATGAGTGTCTCAGTGGAACATAGAGCAGTAGGGGATAAGGGAGAGAGAGAAGGGAGGGGTGCACTGCTGAATATTGATACCGCCCCGCGTTTCTGCTGTTGCCTCCCCCACCCCTACCAGGCCAAGAGCTAGTATCTCCTGGAACTGGAATACAGTTGTCAGCCACCGTGTGTGTGCAGGACACCAAGCCTGGGTCTTCCAAAAGAGCAGCAAGTGCTCTCGACCCCTGAGCCATCTCTCCAGCCCTCCCCAGTCCTGTTTTTATATGATGTTTGGGATAGAGCACAGAGCTTCCTGCTTGCTAGACAGACACTCTTATCAACAGAGCTACATGCCCAGCTCCCCTCCCCTTTGTTTCTGTGGTGCTGAGATGAAATTCCAGGGCCCTGCACACAGGCCAGGCTGAGTGCTCTCCCATTGAGCTGCAGACTAAGCTTAGCTCTACCTCTTGAAGAGGAGAGCTTGAGAGAATTCATGGGGCATGTTTCAAAGCGAAGCTTCGGCAACCCCCCAGGTCTGGGCATGTGCTCAACCTTCTCCAGATAAGGCTTGGGCATGGTAATGCCCAAGAAAAGGGATTAGGGCGTGTCCTCCTTTCTCCTCCTGCTGGGCCAGCGGGGTTTTTGGCAGTGGGGGCTGCTATAGTAATGGTAGGCTGTGGACCCACAGTCAAGCAGCTCAGAATACCAGAAAAAAAGGGGGGGCTCAAAGAAAGCATATGTTTGCAGCTCAGATGATTGTAATGGAGCGCGCCCCTCCCCGGAGATTTGACTGTACATTTTCACTCTACTGAGAATAAAATCTGGGGTAAATATTGGGAGGGACACAGGACGACACTGTCTCTGAGCACTCAAGCGTCCTCTTCTCTGGGACACTCAGCTTGCGCTGCATGCAGCCTCTTTCTGCCCTGACTGCCTCTCTCCTGTACCGTGGGAAGACAGGAGTGCACAGCGGGTGTGACGAGTGGAGTGTGATCCCGAGGTGGGATGAAAAGTCTGCAGGGGTGGCCTCTTGGAGCATTCTCTGCTTTCCTACCAGGCCTTCTTTATATTTGCTACAGCCTCACCTACCTTTCAGTTCAAGGGTTTGCTGTTATCAGTGATCACCTGTGTCCTACTAGGTAGGGAAATGGACAGCCATGGTCTCCAGACTGGACTCCAGACCTCGAGATTCTTGGCTCTTTTCTTAACGTCTCTACCAGTTTGTCCTGTTCTGTAGGGTCACTACTCAGGCGCTGTGTTAGACACTGGCATATATACCTCAGTGACACCACTGGCGGGTGTGCTAGCTTATTTTTACAGATCAAGAGGCTGGCACTCACAGTGGGTCAGTAAAGGTCATATAGCTGCTGAACGGAAAGCGGTGGCTCATGGGCCTTGTCGAGAACTGAGAAGCTACCCTTCAGAACTTCAGCTTTAAACAAAAAGTCTCATGTAGCCCAGGCTGGCTTTGAACGGATCTTTCTGACTCTCTCTTTTAAGTGTTGGGATTTCAGGCACGTGTCTCCACACGTAGTGAAAGGGTTCTCTTAGGGGTTTTTTTTGCATAGTTAAAATAGATACGTGAGCCAGGCATAGTGGTACAGACAAGCCTTTGATCCCAGCAGTTGGGAGGCAGAGGCAGGCAGATTTCTGTGAGTTTGGAGCCAGCTTTGTCTCCAGAGTGAATTTCAGGACAGCCAAGGCTACATAGTGAGAGTCTGTCCTCCCCCTCCCCCAAGAAGCCTCCCAGGTATAATACACATGTAAACGTAACTTAAGAAATTGCTAGCACAGTTTCTTAAGTCACAAGCGTGCACACGGAGAACGTGGTTGGAGCTCTGAAATGACCAGTTAGAGCCTTCCTGACCAGTTCAGTAGAGATGCCAGCTTCCTAAAAGAGAGTCTACCCAAGGTCCCACCCTGATGACAATTTAAGATTGGTGTTGATGCTTGCTTTCTTCAAATCATCTACGGTCCTTCCATCATGGAGCAGGAGCAGATATTTGTCCCCTATAAAGTAATCGTCTCATTTGAGCTGCCTGGTCCAGTTGCCAGGTTGGCCTCCTCTGCCAGTTTTATTTCCAAATCAGTTTCTTTTCTCTTCT
>NW_022196905.1:116690437-116693745 GCF_008632895.1 Mastomys coucha | reverse complement strand
CTCTGTATAGCCCTGACTGTCCTGGAACTCACTCTGTAGACCAGGCAGGCTGGCCTTGAACTCAGAAATCCGCCTGCCTCTGCCTCTCAAGTGCTGGGATTAAAGGCATGCACCACCACTGCCTGGTTTCCAAATCAGTTTCTAAGTGTGACAAAGATTCTTGCTCAAGGACACCTCTCCAATGACTGGTGCTCATACCCAAGATAGGGAGCATTCTTTGGAGCTGTTAATTTTACCTTTCAACTGGTAAAACATATATCTGCTTAAAAAAAAAAATTCAGCCAGTTAAAGTCTAAGCTTACAGACAGAATGCTATAAGGCTCAGAGGGAATGCCTGGGTCATTGAGCACCTAGAAATGTGTTCAGTGTTTGTATACCTAAAGTGGGGGTGATGGGGGCAGAAGGGGTGACATAGGGGTGACACTGTCTTACTGGATCATGAATGTAACCATTTATAGTCTACAGTTTAGTTAGTTAGTTTAGTTTAGTTAGAACCTAATTATGTCACTGGCTTTCCACAGTGTACAGTGTTTGACCCAAGAATGGTATTTGGGCTTCTGTCTCTTCAGAGCCATACAAGCATTTGCTTCAGAGCCATATAAACATTGTGGCTTTGGAGGAAGGCTGGAGGGCCAGGGTTGGAAAGAGATTCTCTCTTGGCGCCCCCAGGGTAGGACTTTTGAGTTGAACCCTTCATTTTGCCTAAAGGCAATGAGTAACTTGAAGTTTGGGTGTAACTTCGAATTTTGGTGTTAAAGGTCGGGCCAGGTAGATCTGGGGGAGCCTGGGAGGTTCCCAGACAGGAGGTGATGAGTGCTGACCACTTGTTAGCTAGTGTCGAGGTGAGGGGCTGTACTTCCTGAACAGTTAGTTGGCTTCGTCATCGGAAATAGTGGGATTGAGTTTGCAGTGTTGTGAAGTTTGGATTGAACAATGCAGTTTGTAATTAGTAGAAAAGGCTACTGAGGGGCAGGTAGGGGAAGAGTCTGTTTAGAATGCCCTAGTTGAACTTGAGGTTACCTGCCTCTACTAAATTACCCCGAGAGAGAGGAAAGAAATTGCCCAAGGTCACACAGCCAATCTCTTTGGGCTAAACCCTCATCTTTCCCCATCACGTACTCTCCAGAAATCTTAGCTCCGGCCCTCCCTCCATCTGTGTCTAAGGGTGGATATTGAAGGCAGGTGGCTTTATATTAGGTCACCAACTGGGCAGCAAGGTGATGTCTACACTCGGGAAAACCCGGACCCAGTAGTCCTCAGGCTACTGCCGGGGAGTGCGGGAGTGGGCGAGGGATCCGGTGTGTAGCCAGGAGCTCTTCTCTGTCGCCGCCGGCCTCTCCACCTCCCTGGCGGCCTCCGCGCCGCGCGGATGTTCAGTTTCAGCGTGGGGATGAGCACAGGCTGCGCCTGTCTCCCTAAGGAAGGAAGGCGGCGCGAGAGGGCCCCAGCGTCCTGGGCTGGGGCCTCGCAGCGCGGTGGAGGGGGCTTGGCTGCGGTCGCCTCACGGGTCTGGGCGCGCGTCGAGCCTCTGCGGAAGGGGACGCCAGGGAGCTGCTCCTCGGCCGCCGAGGGTAACCTCCTTTGTGGCGCGTGGGGCGGGTGTGGGTGGCCTCTTGCCCGCGGGATGCTCGGCCAGCGTCGCTGAGCTGTTCTTTGTGTCTCCCGGGGCGGGTTGGAAGTGTGGGGCGTGTACGTTCGCGCCCGCGCGGCGCCTCCAGCCCGCCACCCGTCGCCAGCTTTCCTGGCTCTCTCCATCAGACCTTTGCCCAAAGGGATGCCAACTGGGCCACCTGGGGGAGAGTTTCTGGAAGTTGGAGCGAGAAGGGCAAGGTGGGGCCGCCCCGCCTCTCCAGACCCCAGGCCGCGCCCCAAAGTTGATGTGGCAGGTGCAGCGCTCCCCCCACCCCCTCTTGTGCTTCTTGCCTCCCTTCATCCCCGGCCTCCAACTGCTGAAAGGACTGAGCTCCTGCGCTACAGATTTTCCGCAATTTCAGCTGCGAACTTGCAGGGTGCACAGAAGCCACCTAGCGTGGGGGGTGGGGTAGAGTGTCGCGTGCCTGGCTGTCCAGCCTTGCCGTTGCGGAAGCCTGGCTAGCTGGCGGGCTGGCTGTGGCACCAAGCCGAGCCGAGGTGCCCATGTGACTGCGGTGTGCTTGGGAGGAGGAAACTGTAGAGGTCAGTGCAAAGGCGGCATGCCAGAGCAAGCAGGAGCGAGGAGGGAGCCCCAAGTCAGCACGGGTGGGAGCCTTGGGGTGGCAAGACCTAGGGTTGCCTTTGGACTGCAGGGGACAGTACAAAGCCACTGTGTCACAGCCACTTTCACTTAATAAGGGCATGGGAGGTGGGAGGAGTGGAACTGACGCCGCCGAAAGGAAAGGAAGGTCTCATTAGAGGAGGCTAGTCTGGAAGTAGTGTTCTAGCACACAGTGGGGCCCTGACTGAGGGCAGATCACTGAGGGCTACACTCGGAGAACTTTCCCTGCTCACGGAGCCAGAGGATCCCCAGTTTTCCATGTGAAGGGGTTGGGTCAGAAGGCTGAAAGATGGGCTAAGTGGGAGTGACCAGTTTCGCTAAGCAGTCCCAGGGGTCCTAGAGCTGGTCACCCCCACTTGCTGCAGGTACCCCCCCCCCTGGCATCCAGCTGCAGGCTGAGGGAAGCAGGTTCTCTTGGCTCCACCCCACACACTTAAATCGTTTTTCTCTAGTCTGTGTTTAGCTGAGGCCTGGAGGGGTGGAAACCAAGGTTAGATTAAAAAAGAAGAGAAAAAAACAAACAAACAAAAAAACCAACCAAACCGAGAGGAAGAGCTGGTTTTAGGGAAATGAGGACTAATATTTTGAAGTGGAGCCTAGAGGAAAGAGGCCAGTGTGGTCCATGAGGGTGGGGTAGCGTAGGGCTTCAGGACCCCCATTCTTTGGAGGAAGGATTTCTCAGGGTCTTAAGTCAGGGGACCTGTTTGCATCGCCTCGGGTGGGCGGGCCACCAGGGTGTAGAGCCTCAGTCAGGACTTCAGCAGCCCTAGTGCCAGCTTCGTGACAGTCCTGGGCTGTCAACTACACCCCTCCGATGGGGTTGCTAGGCAGCGGGGCTCTGATGTACGGGGAGGCCTTCTGATTTGTCAGCCTCCTGCAGACACATGGTTAAGGCTCTTTCCAGCCTATCCGGAAGAGGGACGCGGCCGCTGCTTGCATATTGCTGAGCTCCCTGGTCCACCTGAACGAGAGGTGCAGAAGGCAACCAGAAGGAGGGGGCTCTGAGAGCCCTCCAACCTTCAAGCCAGCGCAGCCCCACGGCACCCCCCCCCCC
>NW_022196905.1:116684710-116690418 GCF_008632895.1 Mastomys coucha | reverse complement strand
CTCTCCACTCCCGGGCTTGCTGCTGGCTCCTCCCGGGAGGTCCCCGCCCCATTCTATCTCTCTTCCCCAAACCAGGGAAGAGCAAAGTGCGAGGGAGGGGGTAGGGGAGGAGGTCAGTGGGGTAAACGTGTGCACGGGCCTCTCTGGAGGCGCCAAGATAAGCAAGAGGGAGGGGGGCTGCTCCTTCATGCCCCTTTGGGGTTCTTGTGGGTAGGGGTCAGTGATAGGGGGGCTAACACTATTTTATGCCATGCCCGGATTTGGAAGCCAGCGAGGTGCCCTCCTCTTACTCAGGTTCCGTGCACTCTCTAGGCCCCGCAGCATGTGGGGGTGGGTTGAACCAGAAGACGGCTGTGTACCTGCAGGGAAGGCTGCACTGTCTACTTCTTGCGGTGCTCATGAGGGAGGGCTACTGCTGTGGGTCCCTTCTCATGAACACATAACCTGTGATCCAGTCTCTGTTGCCAGAGTTCTTCACCCCTGTCGGATCCCCGGACCTTCTTTTAATCCCTTCACTTAAAAAAAAAAGAAGAAAGATAAAATAGCTCTGTCGAGATAAAAAAAAAAAATCGCGTATCATTCCCACAGAAAAAGTCTTTTTCCAGTGTGTTCAAAGAACAGCACAACCCCATCTCCAGGATCTCTTCATCCTGCAGGAATGAAACCCTATACCCATTAGTGTCATTCTGGCTCCTCCCCCAGCCCCAGCCCCAGCCAGCCCTGGGCCACCACTAATCTGACTGTGTGGACTTCCTCTTTGGATTTCCTTACCTGGGACGTTTCATATACGCAGAACCACACTGGGTGGAATTTCTAGCCTCATTGTTTTTGCTTTGCAAGCCATTGTATCATTTAACTTTATCTGTGCAACCCTCCAACCTCACAGGGGCTCATCATTAAGGGCAGGGATCGTCTGCATTCTTACCCATTTCTCTCAGTACTGTGCCTCATTCCTGGCCGGACTGCTGGCTGAATGAATGAGATGAATGGGGACTGGTAATTGGCAAACTGCAGGTGGTTTACTACTGAATCCAGGGGGCCCAGCTGCTGCAAAGGGGGCTGGCAGCTCGGGAGAACTGAAGCTGTCAGAGCCACAGAGCCAGGATGGAGCAGAAAGGAAGCCTCCGAGGTGGGCGGGGGTGGGGTAAGGGCAGAAACTGATAGTGGCCTGTGGGTTGCCATTTCTCTTGGGAACCTAAAAGCCAAGATGCCTCTGTGAGCGTCTGCGGTGGGTGACCCATGCTTGAGATTTGTCACCTGATCACAGGGGCATCCCCCAGGAGGGAAACTCCACTTCGATTTCATTTCAGTTTTTTTTTAAAAAAAAATAAGAGGAGGAAAATCCCCATCTGCCACTTTTATATAAAAGAGTGTCGGGTCAGGTGACTCTGAAGCGGTTGCTTGCCTCCTGTGATTTGGGGTTGACTTGTGTTTTCTGCCCCCACTCCTGCTCCTGCCCCTCAGGTACTGTCTGATGAGCGTGAAGGGCTGTTTTACCGACTTCCACATTGACTTTGGAGGCACCTCCGTGTGGTACCATGTTTTCCGTGGTGGGAAGGTGAGTGTTCCTGGTATCTCTGGCTTTTGTATACATGGGAAGTCTTGATATTCTCTTCCTTTACCTCTCTGTCCCCCTTGCTCAGTAACTTAGGGCCATTTTATCCCCTGGGACCACCTCCTGGCTCTCCGTCTCCTATCGGAGAGGAGGGTCCCCTATTGTCAGCTCTGCCACCAGGTCTTAACTTCAAAGTAGGGGGTTAGATAGGCCATCGCTCTGAGAAGGAAGTAGGAGGGTATATATTCAGGGTCCTCGTCCTGGGTGTGCTTTGGTGTGCGATCCCTGCACGGATGAAGGTGCTTCTTGAGGATGCATGCCCCTGTGCGCCTGGATCGACTGGGTCTTCATGTATCCTTTGTTAGAAATGACAGCATTGGGAGAGATTCTGGGAGGAAGTCAGCCCACTTGATTCCTGATGTTTTTCCCTCCTCCAAAGTGAGCACAGACTGAATTTATGTATTGGGCCAGTTTATCTTCCACTCCTTTCCCCAACCTCCCAGAGAAGCCTGTGGCTCTGGAGAAAAATGCTCTACCAGTACGGGAAGCATTCCTGCCTTGTTATTTCACCTGGAATGGAGATGCCCCACAGGTAGCCAGAACACCTCTCACTACTTTGAGCCCTGCTTGCTTGGGGAGCCCAGAGAGACAAGACAGACAAGACAGACAGACAGACAGGCAGACAGACCAGACAGACAGACTTGCCACTCTCCATGCCTCTCTCCAAGTGGGTGGGGCTCTTTTGGGTTTGTTCCAAGCCTGGAAGAAATCAGAGACTTGTGCCTAACTGCCTCCTTTTGCTCCCAAGATCTTTTGGCTGATCCCTCCAACCCTGCACAACTTGGCTCTGTATGAGGAGTGGGTGCTGTCTGGGAAACAGAGCGACATCTTTCTGGGAGACCGCGTGGAACGCTGCCAAAGAATTGAGCTGAAGCAAGGCTACACCTTTTTCATCCCTTCTGGTAGGTTCCTGGGTGGTTGGCTTGGGGTCAGTCCACCACTGGCTCCCCTGGTATTTGGAGCAGCCTCCTGCAGTCCTGTGGTCTCAGCCAGGGTTGGAGGCCAAGTGATGATTTCTGTGGGCCTTGGGCTTAGATGAGCCATTGGTGTGCCTTGAGGGGAGCAAGTCTCAGGCTGCAGAGAAAGTGTATAACCTGAGTAGCCACACATGGGAAGAAGCCTCTGGCCCCTCTTCTGGGGTCATTTGAATGTCTTTCTTGGGTCTTCCTCTAGAATAGAGGTTCTCAACCTGAGGGTCGCGACCTCTTTGCGGGTCAGACAACACTTCACAAGGGTCTCATATCAGAAACCCTGCATATTAGATATTATGATGCATAACAGTAGCAAAATTATACTTATAAAGTAGCAATGAAATAATTTTATGGGGCTGGAGAGGTGGCTCAGCAGTTAAGAGCACTGGCTGCTCTTCTGGAGGTCCTGAGTTCAAATCCCAGCAACCACATGGTGGCTCACAACCATCTGTAATGAGATCTGATGCCCTCTTCTGGTGCGTCTGAAGACAGCTATAGTGTACCTACATATAATAAATAAATAAATCTTTAAAAAAAAAAAAGAAAGTTTAAAAAATAATAATTTTATGGTTGAGGATTCCCACAACATGAGGAGCCATATTAAAGCGTCCCAGCATTAGGAAGGTTGAGAACCACTGCTCCGGAGGTTTCTGTGAAAAGATGGCCTGGTCCTTAGGTACTGTGGGCCTCACTGGTAGACTTGGATGGAAGCCTAGAGACAGACAGAGGCTTCTAGCTATAGACTGAGTTAGTAACAGAGGTGGCCAGTGACGTGGGAGACAGGGTGCTCCATGGTAGGCTGCATTAAAGAAAACATTCTACCCAAGATGGGGGAGGTAATAGTCTGTACCAATACACACATATATACACAGTGAGACACAGACACACACAAACACAGTGAGATACAGACACACACACAGACACACACGCACACAGTGAGACACAGACACACACACACACAGTGAGACACAGACACACACACAGACACACACGCACACAGTGAGACACAGACACACACACACACACAGTGAGCCAAAGACACACACAAACACAGTGAGACACAGACACACACACACACACATAGTGAGACACCATGAGACACAGACACACATACACAGAGAGACACAAACACACACACACACATAGTGAGACACCATGAGACACAGACACACATACACAGAGAGACACACACACACACACACAGTGAGACACACACACACACAGTGAGACACACACACACAGTGAGACACACACACAGTGACACACAGACACACACACAGTGACACACACACACAGTGAGACACAGACACACACACAGTGAGACACACACACACACAGTGAGACACAGTGAGACACAGACACATACACAGTGAGACACAGACACACATACACACAGAGAGACACAAACACACATACACACAGAGAGACACAAACACACACACAGAGACACAGACACACACAGAGTCAGACACAGACACACACAGTGAGGTATACCCAATGATACACAGAGACACATACAGTGAACCAAGGAGGTTGGTTCTAGTATGCCTTGTGGGTACGAAAACCAGTCTCTAGATCAGGAATAAGACCTAATTCAAGCCAGTTGTTGGTAGTGCATCCTTTAATCCTAACACTCAGGGAGGCAGAGGCAGGCAGATCTCTGGAGTTCAAGACCAGCCTCCTGTACAGATCAAGTTCCAGGACATCCAGGGCTACAAAGAGAACCCTTTTTTTGGAAAAACAGAACAAACAAGCAAAAAAGACTTAGTGCAATGTAATGCTATGTAAAGAGTTGCTATATTATATTATTTAGGTAATAAGAAAAGAAAAAGGGTCTTTGTATAGTCATTACAGAAACATTTTCCCCCCTGGGAACTTATGACTTATAGTTGATTGAATATATAGAATCAGTATCCTGTTGGACAGGCTGATAGAAATATATTTCAAAGAAAGAGTAAGCTTTATTAAGCTTTAATAGTCATGCATCTGAAAAATCTACCTACATCTTTTTTTTTTTAATTTGTTGCTTCCAGGCAACATTGAAAGATAGGAATTTTAATTTATGTGTGTGTCAGGAAGTTGAGTGTAGAGGCCACAGGATAGCTTGTGGGAATTGATTTTCTGCTTCTACCATGTGGGTCCCTAGGGATCAAACTCAGGTCATTGTCTTTGGTGGCAAGTACACTTACCTGTTGAGCCATCTTGCTGGTCCCAAGATTTAAATTTTATGCCATAGGCCTAGGTATGAATAAGCTAGGCAGGGTCTAACGTAACCTAGATTGGCTTTGATTTCACCATGTAGCTGAGAAAGACCTTTCAACTCCTGCTTCTCTTGCCTCTACTTCCAAAGTGTTGGGATTACAGGCATGTGGTATCATTATCTACCTTGAGACAGAAAATTGATATATAACCCGGGGTGGGCTAGAACTCATGATCTCCCCCGCCCTTTAAATGTTTGGACCATTGACATATACCATAATGACCAGCCTCCACAGTGAGTTTGCCTTTCTCTGCGTGTCTGTGTCTCTGTGTCTGTGTGTGTGTCTGTTTGCCTGCCTGCCTGTCTTTACTGAGAAATGAACCCAGGGTCTCATCCCCTGGGTAAGAGCTCTAACCAAATACACTCTAACGCTTCAAACACACCCTAGTGACTTTGGACGCGTGCTCTGCTTCCTTAAGCCCTAAGTGTCCTGCTCCTACCCCATTCTTTGAGAGCTCATAGGATGCTAGTGGGTTAGAGTGGTTCCACGTGCGTCATCTTTTCCTCTGGGTCTGAGTGCAAAGGAGTTGGAGGTGGCTGGTTTCTTTCCAGTCGCCATCCCTTGACAGGCCAGAAAAGCTCCATGGAAGAGGAAGATCACTGAAGATGGTCCAGGCTGGTTCAGAACTGGTTAGAGTGGACGATGACTTTGAATCCCTGATCCTCCTACCCTCGCCTCCCAAGGTCTGTGGTTAAAGCGCTTCAGGTAGCAAACGTTTCAGGTAGATCCACACTGATTTCAGACAGCGAGGGGGAGGAGCTGAGGGGATGGCCACTCTCCAGCCAGGTGGCAATTATGGTGTTTAGTCCCAGTATGGGGACCCTGTTAGGTATGCCTGAGAGCGGCTGCTTTTTTTTTTTT
>NW_022196905.1:116669072-116684700 GCF_008632895.1 Mastomys coucha | reverse complement strand
GGGTTTCTCTGTGTAGCCCTGGCTGTCCTGGAACTCACTTTTAGACCAGGCTGGCCTTGAACTCAGAAATCCACCTGCCTCTGCCTCCCAAGTGCTGGGACTAAAGCCACCACCGCAGCTTAGGCTGCTTTTAATGTATTGCTTACCTTTGTCTTGGAATAAGAACCATCTCGTGTGACCCACCCCCTCCTGAGGCAGGAGGGGGCTACTCTCGGCTGCCGGATGTTATCTTGTGTCCAGAAACATTTTGCTGGGCACATCTTTAATCTCAGCCCTTGGAGGCAGAGTCAAATGGATCTCTGTGAGTTCAAAGCCATACCGATTTACATAAGTGTTATAGGCCAGCCAAGGCAACCCAGCGTGACCCTGTTTTTTAAAAAAAAAACAAAACAAAACAAAACGAGAGACACGAACCACCTGGTGAGGCCAGTGAGTCTGTAACAGCGAATCTGAGCTCTTGATGGTATAACGTGATTGGGCCTTTGGCGGTCCACCCACTATAAAGTGGGTATAAATCAGGGTAAGCATGCAAAGCGGTGAACTTCAGAGGGTGCTGGAGGCCCCGGGAAATTTGGCAATTACTGCTTTAGCTTTGGCATTTCAGGACTAGGTAATATTGGGGCCTGGCTTGTGTGTTATCTCCACACATTGTGAGGAGGAACGTAATTCAGATTTTCAGGTAGCATCAGCCGTTTTGTAACATGAGGTAGATCAAGCTTAGCATGACCTGGGGTTAGATGCAGCTTGTAGTTTGCTAGTCAGCGGCCATAGCGGCCAGGGTGGGGGGCGGGGGGCGGCTAGGGCGCTTGTGGAATTTGTGAGGTCATCTCTACAGCAACTGCAAAAATGGAGGCAGATGTGCCAAGGGGCTTGTTTGTAGTCTGCATTCTGAGCACTGGGGTTGTGGATGAGACTCCTTGTGACTCTATTGTTTTGGCCCCTCTCAAGTCCCAGAAATCACCCAGCCAATGGCTTTTGTGGGCCACTATGTTCCTTCCATATCTGCATCTGTCCCTGGTTGCTTGGCCTGAATATAAGCCACTTATTGCCTTCATACTGCTGATGGCACACACTGGCCTCTCCTGCCCAGTTTATAACCCAGGACACCAGTTCCAGGCTTCCCAGGATATTGTCGTGAATGAGCCATCCTCAGGAGAATGGGGAGAGATGGGGTTTTGAATGCCATGGTTTCCCTTCCTGTTTTTTTTCCCCCTAAGGGCATCATTGAGACAGGGAAGCAAATGTCAGCATGGCTGGAGAGGAACTCGGCAGCCATTTTAATCCAAGGCAGTCTGCCTGACTCACCTGTGATACCCTAGGAGGGGAAGGGAAGTTGGTAGCATCCCTTCTAGCATCCCTTGAACAGCTGGCATACAGATCCCTCCCTACTTAGAGTGGCATCTGTCTTCTCTTCACACGCTGTTCACACACCAAGGTGATAGATGGAAGTCCCATGTCTCCCTGCAGGAGAGTCTGGGTTAATCAGCCCGTATTAAGGTGGGCGCTGTTCTTTTCCAAACCGATGTCAATGGTGACTGCTTGTAGCAATTGAATTCTGGCTTACCAGGTTCCCCTCAAGGAAGGTAATAGTCTTTATGTGGGCACATGAATAGCCAGAACAGGGATGTTTTCCCGGGGAGAGTCTGGAACCAAGTCCCCTAAGCTCAGGCTTAGGTAGAGGGAAGGGCGATGTCTTAGGGTTTTACTGCTGTGAACAGACACCATGACCAAGGCAACTCTTATGAGGACAACATTTCATTGGGGCTGGCTTACAGGTTGAGAGGTTCCGTCCATTATCATCAAGGCAGGAACATGGCAGCATCCAGTCAGGCATGGTGCGGGGAGGAACTGAGAGTTCTACATCTTCAGCTGAAGGCTGCTAGAAGACTGACTTCCAGGCAGCTAGGACTAGCCCACGCCCACAGTGACACGCCTACTCCAACAAAGTCACACCTCCAAGTAGTGCCACTCCTGGGGCCAAGCCTATTCAAACCGTGACAGGTAGCCATGTGAAGTGTAGGAACAGGATCTCGAGGGTCTGACACCCTCAGCCCAGTCTGAGGAAGTGTGTCAGTCTCCATCACTGTGGTAGTGTCAACAGTAGCAGACCCATGTGGTGGCTGGTGTAGATCATGAGCCTGAGAACTGATGTCTCAGCTCACCTGGGAAAGAGCTGGAACTGTTTGGGCTTGGACCCGGGCAGGAAGTTAGGCTGTGTTCCAGAATGTTCCTTTGACTGAAAGGATCCCATATCTGCGCCTGCTTGCTCTCTCCCCTGTGCCGACTTCCTTCGGTCTTTCACTCTTGACTTTTCCCACTGCTGTCCTCGGCGTCGTTGCCATTGTCCCTATGTCTCAATGTATTTCTCCCTGGCTTCCTGGTATGTTCTCACGCCTGTCCCCTGGAACTCTAGGACAGGGCAGAGCTGTTGGAAATAGCTCTTTGCCTTGCCTGCTAGCTCCTCTTTCATCCAGCAAAGGGACTCTGTGTGTGTGTGTGTGTGTGTGTGTGTGTGTGTGTGTGTGTGTGTGTGTGTGTTTAAGGCATGGTTTCTCTGTGTAGCACTACTGTCCTGCAATTCGCTGTGTAGACCAGGCTGGCCTCAAACTCAGAGATCTGCCTGCCTCTGCTGAGACTAAAGGTGTGTTGTGCACCACCACTGCTAGCAACAAGGGACTCTCTCAGCCTTTGAGCATCTGTGATTTGGAGTTACTATAAAGCTGTATCTATGCCCTCTAGCTCCAGATCCAGGGACCACATTGGTGTTTTCTGCACTGGCAAGTGTGACCAGTCTCAATGGAGGTATGATATTTGTGGACTAAAGTCTCCACAGATGAGGTAGAGGCTAACTTTTGGGGTTCAAAATACTTAACGGATGATCTCATTTTAACACACCTCAGTTCGCCTGTAAAATTATAGTTGGAAAGAGATGGCTCCTCTAAGAATTAATGAACCAAGGTGTGGAAAGCCCTTGGGGAGGTCACACGTGTGGCCCCCGCTGTTAAGACGTTGCATCATGCAGAAGTCACGCCTGCCACAGCACGTAGTACATGGGTGGGGGGAAGTCGAGATGCAGTACAAGCATCCTGTGACTTAAGGAGATGACTTGGAAATGGGCCTAGGAGGATTTTGTGCAAACAAGATGTGCCTTGGTTCCATAGTCATTCCTCTGAGCCATCCCCTATGAGCCCTCCAGGGACCAGTGTTCCAAGGAATGACTAAGAAAAGGCTGTGGAGAGATGCTCAGGAGGGACCTCCTGCCTTCTGGCTCAGCATGATGCCGGGACCAGGGCCATCTGTTCCTGGCTACAGCCAAGTCCCAGTAGGAGAGTTTGATCACCAAGGTCCTTAAGACAGGCCCTTGCCTGCAGCATCCCAACACCTGCCTTGAGTTAGCTGGGGTCTCTAGGGGTTGCTGGCTGCATCCCTCAGGCTGACTGGAAGCCTTGGAGTCTGCATCACCTGTCCTTGCACCTCCATGTTCCCTGTGCCCTCCTGCGTTCTGTCTTTCCCTCCCTCCGGTCTTGTGAGAGGAGTCAGGGCTCATCTTCCCCCTGCTCTTCCCTCTCAGGTTGGATCCATGCAGTGTACACACCCGTGGACTCTCTGGTGTTCGGCGGGAACATCCTGCATAGCTTCAACGTGCCCATGCAGCTTCGGATCTACGAGATCGAGGACAGGACCCGGGTAAGAGGCGCCTTCCTTCCCCTGCCGGGCCAGCTGGCCTTTCTCCACACCTCTTCAGTTCCCTCCCACTCCTGCTCCCTGTCTCAGGCTGGGGCCTTGGTTCTGTCCCTGCAGTGAGCTGTCAGACCATCCACAAGAACCTGTCCCTAAGACCCTGGAGTTTCTGTTCGAGGTCAGGCCGTAGGCAGACTGAATCCTCAGTGGAAAAGTTGGGCATCCCGATTGTAGGCGTCTGTCTGTAATCTCAGCATTTGGGAAATGGAGGCAGGAGGATCAGAAGTTCAAGGCCAGCCACAGCTACATGGGGGGGGGGGGCAGTGTGAGCTATGTCTTCTCATTAAAAAACAAAACAAAAACAACCCTTTAAAGAACCACTGTTATATATATATATATATATATATATATATATATATATATATACACACACATATATATATATATGTATGTATGTATGTATGTATATACCTGAACAAGTGTCCGTGTGTGTGTGTGTATCCTGAGAGATCAGCAGGAAGTGGGAAGAACCCAGGCTTTCTCCTCTTTGCTTATGTAGAAAATGGTGCTCGAAGAAACTTTCTGTTGTTCTTGTTGCCGAAATTTGCAGGGGGTGAAGAGGCCTGGCCTGGTTCAAAGTCACATCTCTCCTAAGCATTTCCTTGGGAAACTGAAGTCTGGTGGAAAGGAAGCTGGTGTCTGGCTCTCTCGTCCTGTTTCTGAGTTCTGGGGCCGAGGCTTCCCTGTGCCCATCCTAACTGACAACTCAGCTATGAAATCCCTCCCAAGAGAAGGGCCCTATGTGCCTTTTGTTCTGGAGTTTTCCCTGGATTATCTTTAATGGCTAGGATTTGGCCACCCTTTTTATAATGCTGTGACCTGACCCCATGTCACCAGGCATTTGAGACAGGTTCAAGGGTAAGCCCTGGGATAAAAAGGGCCTATTGCGTGGTAGTCTCTCTCTCTTTTTTTTCTTTTGTTTTTAATGTGGTTATTTAATTTTTTTTTCTTGGAATTGAGATATAACTCATGTCATAAAATTCACCATTTGAGATGTACAATTCTGTATTTTTAGCCTGTGGCCATCACCGCTAGTTCTAGCACATTTCACGAACCCCCTACACACACCAAGGAACCCCTGTACACCTTTGCAAGCATTCCTCTTTTCCTC
Source organism: Mastomys coucha (assembly GCF_008632895.1). Classification (NCBI taxonomy): domain Eukaryota; kingdom Metazoa; phylum Chordata; class Mammalia; order Rodentia; family Muridae; genus Mastomys; species Mastomys coucha. The sequence continues at coordinate 116,679,848 of NW_022196905.1, read as the reverse complement.
TTTCTTCAACTCCTGACAGCCCCCGATAGAACTTTCAGTCTCGATGAATGTGGCAGTTTGGGACCTTAGCTAAGGATGGAGTCATGTAATATGTGACCTTTCACATCTGGACTCTTTCACTCAGCATGGTGTTTGTTTTCAAGGTACATCCCTGGGTAGCCACTGCCACCCCATCTCATAACTGAGTAGAGTCCATGGCATGGACAGACCACATTGCCATTTCTACTTGGGATTTGCCTCAGAGGTGGCTTTTTGGCCTGGAAGATGTGTTGACGTGCTTGACCTCTATAAAGAAATGCCTCACTCTGCTCTGGTCAGAATGTATCTTTGTGGTCCTGTTTTCAGGTCTCGGCTTTCACAGATTGAGACACTGGAGTCTAAGTGAGAGGTATTGAGGAGGGAGGCCCAGGGCGTGCTTGAATTTCCCCTTTGTGGATTCACTGACTTGGGATGCCCAGCTCTCCCGTTGTCCTGGGCCAAGATCCTATGCAGACGACACCCCTCCCCCATTTCATAATAGAGCTCTTCCCCTTCCCCTCTCAGCCATCTAGGAAACTCCACACAACTGCGATCTGGAGCATGGCCTTTGCTGTTCAGGAGAAAAGTCACTGTTTGAGCACAAATAGTCACTTTTCAGTCTGCGTCAAATGCGCTCTGGGCTCCAGCCAACTGTTCTTTGGCCAGCCCTGAAAAACAGTTCAGTCTGTGAGCAGCAGACCAGCAGGTGTGGATGGAAACCCAGCGTTCTAGAAGAGAGGTCAGGCCCAGGCTTTCCAGGCAGTTCCTGAAAGCCAGAATCAGACTGGGATTTCTCCAGACTTCGGCCACTTGCTGGGTAGCTGTCCCCTCCCACGGGAATGTGATTGTGCATCTAAGTGCATCTGCTCCTCCCCCCCCCTCCATCTACTTCCCCCTCCACCCCACAGCTGACTGTAGTCCATAATTCCCAGAAGAGGAGCCTGGTTCCCCTCTCCAACTGGTGTCACTCAAGGCAGGAGCCACGGTAATAGACCCGCCCCCAACTCTCCCACTGCATCCCGGCTGTTTGCACTGGTGAAGGGTCTCGCCCCATCAAGATGCACATCAGCTCCCTCCCCCAAGGGCCCTGGTCCTTAGTCTCTAAGGGGGATTCCCATCTGGCTTCTCTGAAGCAGGTTGTTGGCCTGAGGGCTGGGGGTGGGGGTGGGGGTGGGGGGATGGCTAGGAAGCAAGGCTGGGCTGCAGGCAGCAGCAGGCATTTTAATCTGCTTTGATTTCTGGTCTTGGGAGAGGGGTTTGGCTACAAGGCCCAATTGTTTAGGTCCTAGAATCCAAAAGCAGGCAAAGGCCATTGGAGAGAGTCCTGGAAGCCAGATAAAATCCCAGCACCAGTACTCCTAGTCAGCTAGTTACAGCTCAGTTCTTCCCATCCCTATCGGCTCCTTTAAGAAGGCTATGGGCAAACCCTCTCTCGGAAAAACCAAAAATAAACAAACAAACAAACAAAAGAAGGCTATGGGCATTTAAAAATAGTTTGTCCCAGAGTGTTCTAAGACATGGCTTTGCTTGGAAACAAATGAAGGAGGCTGGTCAGAGAAAACTCAGTATGTGAGTCGCTCACCCTCTGTGTGGGTTTGATCTTAGAAAAGGTATTTATTTGCCTTTGTAGCCTTCGGTGGCGGCAGGATGGTCTATCTAGACCTAAAACCCCAAACTTCTCCCACTTGGAGGAAATAGTTTCCCTTTTCTGGACTCCAGGCTGGGTGACACTTACTCTGCAGTATCCCGAGGCCCTCCCTTAGCCGGCAGCACAAGCAGGTCCAGGCCTCTGGGGAACTGATAGCGCACCTTATCCTTCCTGTAAGTCTCCCACTCTGAGTAAAGGCGTGAGACCAGAATGGGCAGCCTGTCACAACACCCGGCACCACAACGGTGGCGTACTTTTAGCTCTGGTTAGCTACAAGGACAGGAAGAAAGGTCCAGATGAGCGCTCATCCCACTGCTGTCTTTCTTACGTTTGTCTTTTCTTTCCTTAATGGCTCTAGTGAAATCAGCTTTCCCAGGAAAGGTAACGCCAGCAACCCCTTCCGTTCCCTCCCTTTGCAGCCAGTGACTCTGTCTGGAAAACACACATTATTTACCTCCCCTCTTCCCCTCCCTCCTGCCATCGAATCTTATTTTTCCCATTGATTTTTTTTTTTTTTTCCAGGAGAAAAACAAAGTTTAAGATAGCTCTGCTCACCCTCGCACTTTAATTCCTTAAGACCTGGGCATTCTGGGAGCACAGAGGTCTATCATCAGCTCTCCTCCTGAGGCTGCTTAACTCTTGGGTAATACGAGCCTCTGAGGAGTGGCTTAGGCCAGGCAGGTGCCACTTAAACGGGCCTTCGGAACTCCAGTTGGATCCCTGAGATCCACCATTGATGAATTGTCCTCTAGGCTGGGTACCGTGACTACCTTGCCCTTTGTTTTGGACAGAGGTTGGTTTAAAAACTCAATTTGGAGCTAGGCAGTGGTAGCCCATGCCTTTAATCCCAGCACTTGAGAGACAGAGGCAGGTGGATTTCTGAGTTCCAGGACAGCCTGGTCTACAGAGTGAGTTCCAGGACAGCCAGGGCTACACAGAGAAACCCTGTCTTGGAAAAAAAAACAAAAACAAAACAAAAAAACCCCACCAACTCAATTTGGTGAGGGTCCAAGTTTGTCACCAAATAATATTGAGCAATCATATGTTTAATGTTCCCAGGCGTGTGGCTGAAACCTTTTGAAGGCGAAGGGTAGAAGGCGACAACCTGTTTGTAAGTTTATTTTTTGCAAAGTTTTTTCCTGCAGTCCTCTCTTGGAAAAAAAAAAGTAAATACCCACTCCCCCCCCCTCCCAAAAAAACACAAAAAAAACAACAAAAAAAAACTAAACCAAGTTGAATTCTTTCATTTGTATTTGTTTTCACCCAATTAGTTTCCCTTGGGTTCAGCAAAAAAGAGGGGAGATTTGCCTTCCTCTCCTGAAATACAGCCCCTTCCTCTAATTTCCTCCCTGAACTTGAAGGATTCTCTGGTGTCACAGTGCCCATCAACAGCACAGTGGCGTGGGCAGTCTCAAATTTTTTGATAAGCGAAGAGTTGGAAGTGTTTGATCCATCACGTCTTCGTTGGGAGTTGTGAACTCAGGGCTCTGTTTTCCTCCACTTGCAATTTTAGGGATTGGCAATTTGTTTCAAAATCCTTTGAGCCAGTCTCCAGCATAGGGATGGGCCTGAGCCCCTCCCCTCAAACCTTTCACCCTAGGAAGTCAAGGTCTACCTCAAACTCAAGAGCCCCTCTCCGGTGTAAACGCAGGGGCTTGCTGATCAGTGACCAAGAAACTGGGCTTCTTAGAAAGTAGCTGGAGCCAAGGAAAACGCTAGAGTATGCTCCCTCCTCTGTGCATCTTCCCAAGGAGCTGAAAAGCATGTGGCGACCATGATCTCATTCCTAAACACCGTGCATCATGGCAGGGAACTCACAGTCCGTAGGAGGAAGATGTGGAACCTGGTGGGAAAGGGTCCGAGAGCCAAGAGATTAGCTGAGGTCCCCGAGGGCCGGAAAACAGAACTGGGGAGGTCTTTTCCAGCTGGGTGCTTAGAGAATACAGGAAAAACACTTTTAAGGTCACGGAGGGATTGGGTCGGCTCATATTTGATATCGTTGAAAAGGTACCAGGTACCAGGGGAATGCAATGCTGTTAGCATAGAAGGGGCGCCTGGGGCTAGGGGATGCTTGCTGAAGGGTGAGAAAGGTCAGGAGGGAGCACCCTTGGGGATCGCTGGGGAGCCGCTTGGGGATGTGCAAGACCCACTGGGCGGTGCTTGGAGGAGAGCACCCCACAGTGGGCCATGAGCTCACCTTACTAGGCCTTACTGCTTGCATGCCCTTTCAGGGTGTAGCTTCCAGAAAGTTCTTCAGTGCTGATGCCATCTATGGGAGTATTCCTCTTGTCTTTTTTTGTTGTTTTTAAAAAGATTTATTTATTTCATGTTTGTGAGTATACTATCATTGTCTTCAGATACACCAGAAGGAAGGGCATCAGATCTCCATGACAGATGGTGGTGAGCCACCGTGTGGTTGCTGGGAATTGAACTCGGGACCTCTGGAAGAGCAGTCAGTGCTCTTACCCGCTGAGCCATCTCGCCAGCCCTTTTCTTTCTTTCCTTGCCAGCCCCTGTGCAGAGCCTGCACTGCCACCCATCAGAATTCCCTTGATGCCCTCACATTTTACAGTTCATGAATGCATTGCCTCTTTACTTGTAAGAGACAGCCAAGAGGGCCCTCTATGGTTACTCTGCCAGGAGACCTTAGAGTATCCCCCCCAACACTGCCTCTCCCTCCCCCCCCAGTGACAAGATGATGGTCACGCTGGGGAATTGTGTCCCTTGGAGCCCCGTAGTAGCAGGTATTGTAGGTGGGTGTGGGTACAGATGCTGTGAACACTCTGGAGGCCCTGCCCTTGGAAGGAAGGAGAGACTGCACTACCATTCACAGTGGTCCTCCCCTCCTGGCCTTCCTCCCAAGATTCAGGAGGATGTCCAATAGCTTGTCTGACGGAGGATAAAGACCGGGAGTGGACTTGTCTTTTCCAAAGGGGTGCGAGAGACAGCAGAGCCCATGCAAGAATATTCTAAATCGAGGAGCATCATGTCTGGGGTCAGGCAGGGCTCCCATCTGCAGCCACCCACAGTGCTGGCTGCAGGTCAGGGGAGAACTGTTTCTACACATGGTGGGCCCTGTTCACCCTCCAGGGTGGGTAGCTCAGGTCCCAAACTGTGATGCCTACCACACACAGGGCGTGCTCCGCCTCATCCATGCATGCTGCTGGCGCTTCCCCTCCTAGGCCTCTCTCTTGCCTCCCCGCCAGTGACACCTCCCATTTTCCCCCTTTTGCCATTTGTGCCCCTGCTAAGACAATGAGCTCTTCTCGAAGGAACCTCAACCGCCCGCCTTGTCGTGTCCCCCACCCCCCTATCCCCCCCCTCCTCGCCCGGGTTCCTGGAAACTGACCTCTTGCCGGCTTGCTCTCTGCTTTCAGGTTCAGCCCAAGTTCCGTTACCCCTTCTACTATGAGATGTGCTGGTATGTCTTGGAGAGATATGTGTACTGTGTGACCCAGCGCTCCTACCTCACCCAGGAATACCAGAGAGAATTACTGCTTATTGGTGAGTAGCCTGCATGTAGCTTGGAGCCAGCTGCCTGGCCAGTGCAGACATTCTTTTTGTTGTGGAGCCTGTGGGATGGTCCTGGGTCTCCTGGGATTCTTTAGAGCCAGAATCCTGGACATTAGGCTTCTCAGGAAATAGCCCGGCTTGTGAGCCTCCAGCCTAGAACCCAGAAGCCGAGAAAAGGAGCTTGTGACCCTCAGAAGAAACATGGTTGTCACCCCTTCCCTTGACTGTGCAGGGAGAAGCCTGTCACCAGAGTACTTGCTAAAAAACAGGACCATTTGACAGGACAAAGAATCTAGGTTCATTTCGTTTCTTTATGGTTGCCAGCTGCTTTTAGGGCTTTTGTCCCCATAGGAGCAAGGACACATAGCCCATAGTCCAGGACAACTTTACCCAGAAAGGAGAGGTGGATGGGGCTGGCAACACGGACTTGAGGGAGCAGGGGGATGTAGAGTCAGGGAAAGGGCATAGGCTGTCAACTGCAGTGCTCTATCCTGCTTTCGGTACTTAGAGGGACAACAATATCAACCTATCCCTTGATTCATAGATGCGTACTACGAAGTTGCTTCTGGCTTGACAGGGATCCCTGATCAATTTGTAAGAACTAGGAATTCTTCCTTCAAGTGTGGGGCAGCTAGTAGTCTGGGGGAACATTGACTGATGTCATATGGTACTAGCACAAAATACAAACACAAGATGTGTCTATCTTGCGTTCACAGTGTGTGCAATTTCTTCTGTGGTCTCTTAGTTTTTCTATCTCTCCCTCCTCCTAGTAAGTCTCTCCTCTTCTTCCCCTTGGTCTTGTCTTTGGTTTTATTTTGGGGTTTGAGGGTTTGGGCTAGGCAATCGCACACACACATTTTTTTTTAAAAAAATATTTATTTATTTATTTATTTATTTTATGTATATGAGTACATTGTTGCTGTCTTTAGACACACCAGAAGAGGGCATCAGGTCTCATTACTGATGGTTGTGAGCCACCATGTGGTTGCTGGGATTTGAACTCAGGACCTCTGGAATAACAGTACACACATACATATACATCTTATTGGCCTGGAGTCTTTGGTGCTTTGAGGTACAGCCTTGCTATTTAGTCCAGGCTGGCCTAGAACTCCCTGTGTAGCCAGACTAGTGTCAAAGCCTCCATCTTCCTGCCTGCATGTCTCCAACACGGAAGTTTCGGGTATCATGTTGGTTGATGTTGCACTGGGAATTGAACCCAGAGCTATGTGCATATGAGGGAGACACTTCTGTGCTTTTTAGTCTATTCCTAGGTATGTATAACCATCATCTTAGAACATTATTTTCAAAAGAAGTGTATCCCTTAACTTTCATCTTTGCTTTTGTTTTGGGGACAGTTTTGTGGGCCAGAAGGTGGCTTTCAGGAGTCTGGTCTTCTCCTCCTATGTAGGTGCCAGGGACTGACCTCAGGCTGTTGGGCTCGGCAGCAAGTTCCTTTACCCACTAAACCATCTTGTCAGCCCTTAACTGATTTTTTTTTTAAACATTTATTTTTTAAACATTAACTGACTGTATATATAGACATCACCATGAAGGCCAAAAGAGAGCATCAGCTCCTATGGAACTGGAGTTACAGATGGCTGTGGGCTGCTACAATGGTGCTGGGAACCAAACCTATGTCCTCTGCAAGAGCAATGATTGTACTTAACCACTGAGCCATCTGTTTACCCCTGCCCTTGACTGATTTGTATACATATGGTAAAATGCCAGGCATAGTGCATAGTAAAGCAACCTGTGTAGGCATACTGAACTAGAAAAAGCAGAGCTGGGATTTGAACCTGTGTATGGCTGGCTATTGCCCTTCTACAGGCCAGGAGGCCAGGACTGGATCCTTGCTCTTTGCATAAAAGTAAGTGGAATCTACAGAGCTTCCTGCGTTGGTTAAGTGATTATAATTATGTCTTATGATCATCCCCCACAGATGCCCCAAGAAAAACCAGTGTAGACGGCTTTTCATCCGATTCCTGGCTGGAGATGGAGGAGGAGTCCTGTGAGCAGCAGCCCCAGGAGGAGGAAGACAAGGAGGAGGAAGGGGATGGTGCAGATAAAACACCCAAGCCACCCACCGAGAGCCCCACCTCACCCACCAGCACCCAGTCAGAAGACCAGGACAGCACAGGGAAGAAGCCGAGAGCCCCTGCCTTGCGATTCCTCAAGAGGACTTTGTCCAATGAGTCAGAGGAAAGTATCAAATCCGCATCGATGCCCATAGACTACCCCAAGACACCCACGGGCTCCCCGGCCACTGAGGTTTCTACCAAGTGGACTCACCTTACCGAATTTGAACTGAAGGGCTTGAAAGCCCTGGTTGAAAAGCTAGAGTCTCTTCCGGAGAATAAGAAGTGTGTCCCTGAGGGAATCGAGGACCCCCAGGCCCTCCTGGAAGGTGTAAAGGTGGGCAGGGGCCATGGCTGGGTCGGGCATAGGGGTAGATACTCTGGGGCTGGTCTAGGAAAGCCTATCTGGACAGTGGAATCTGGGACTACCTAGCAGCTAGGCGGGGGCTTGCTCTGAGGTGACCCCAGCTTCTCTGATGATCCTTTTGGAATCTCAAGGCTCCCCTACATCCTCAGAAGGTTTAGTGTGTGTTGTAACAATGTTCTGTTGTCTCTTGGTGAGAAGGATCCCCATTCTGGGTTGATTTTTCTAGGGCACGAGTGACATTTCCAGGTATCCAATCTTATAGTCAGTGGTCGACTATGGCACCGTGCAGCAACCTAAGGTTGAGTGGTCACCATGATCTCAACTGTATCTGCATGCTCCGTGTAGGAATCAGTCCCTGAGGGTCTGGTAGAGCTGGGATTCAGATCCAGGAGGGATGCTACAGTGCCTGCTCAGCATCCCACTGTGCAGAACTGCTTCTTTTTACCATAGCTAAATCTTTTTGTTGGTTGGGGTGTTTTTACTATTTATTTATTTTTATTTATATGAATACACTGTATTTTTCTTCAGATACACCAGAAGAGTGTGTCTATCAGATCCCATTACAGATGGTCATTACAGATGGTTGTGAGCCACCATGTGGTTGCTAGGAATTGAACTCCGGACCTCAGGAAGAGCAGTCAGTGCTCTTAACTGCTGAGCCATCTCTCCAGCCCCGTTGCTAAGTCTTATGTCTGAGGTCATGGGACGTCTCCGTTTGCTCCCTCCAGGGTCTGATTAGGGCAATACAACTTGCTGTCTCCTGGACTTTAGAAAATGGAACTCAAGTTTCTTCCTTGGGAATTGGTAGTTTATCTACGCGTCATTGTGTTGGTAACTCAATGCAGGGTCTCGGGGAGTCAGGGGCAAGGCTGGGGGTCGTGGGGTGCTGAGGGTTGGAGTATGTGAAATATTGGGGCTCGGGTCCGATGGCCTAAGAGTTAGCACCAGTAGAGGGAACCGTTGGACAAAAACCACTAGTCCAGGAGCACCTGACTTACTAATTTGATTTTTGTTGCGTGTGAAACCAGATAGAGTGCAGGGTATCATACATACTGGGCAGGTCCTCCTTCACCTTCCCCACGTCCCATTTCTACTGGGTACTTTTGTAGTGTGATAAGCTAACAGAAACCTGAGGATTCTGTCCTGTGCCTCCTTTTTTTTTTTTTAATTGTGAGAGCCTGTAATGTGAAATTTTTAATCAATTCATTTTTAAATGTTCATTTTGGAACAATATTTCCAAAGTTCTGCTGGGCTGTGGTGACGCACACCTTTCATCCCAGCACTTGGGAGGCAGGGGCAGGTGGATTTCTGAGGTAGAAGCTAGCCTGGTCTACAGAGTGAGTTCCAGGACAGCCAAGGCTAGACAGAGAAACCCTGTCTCAAAAACCAAACAAACAAAAAAACAAAAAAAAAACCAAAGTTGTGAGTTTCCTGAAACTCAGAGATCCACCTGCTCCTGCCTCTGCCTCTAGGCTAAACATGGGAAATGTTCTTCACTTTAAGAGCACCCGTGCGTTGTGTGTTTCCAGGGAGTGCCCCTGGCTCCTGGCCAGGTTCCTTTCTAGGTAGAAGAATGGACTCCTTCCCTCTTCTAGTATCTCTCTGTTGCCCTCTGAGGCTGGGTTCGCCTGCTGGTGAGGAAGCCTGTTGAATCACAGGCATGGGTAGAGAGCAGAATCCTGTGCCACCATGGTGAGGCTCATACCATATCCTGAGACCAGTACTGCTCTGCCTAGCTGGCTGAGTTTCTTATTTTGATTCTAGCTGAATGACAACCTTATTCACTTGATTGGTGAAGAAAGAGGTCAGAGTCTGTGGAGAGCCCCAGAAAGCGAGTACTGACTGTCTTCAGAGGTGGCTCTTGCTTTACTTTTATTTTTGAGACACACCCTCCTCTCTCCTGGGCTAGGATAGCCTCAGAGTGGATGTAGGCCAGGACGACCTCGACATTCAGTCCTCCTACTTCTATCTCCTGAGTATGGAAATGCAGGCGTGTGCCACATGTGTTCAGTTCATGTAGTGCTGGGTCATTGAACCCAGGGCTCTCTGAGTGTTGTGAAGGGACGCCGCTAGCTGCTGGGACTCACCCCTCCTGACATACACTTATTTTGATAGCAGGACCAGGAAATCAAGATCCTTGAGTTTAGATTTGACTTACGTTCTCAACTACTTGCCACATGGCACTGGGCAGGACATTCTGCTTAATATTTTCTGGTGTTTTGTAAAATGAAGTTTTGCAAATGAAATGAAATTTCCCAACACTGGGAAGGCAGAGGTAGCCATATCTCTAGGAGATCGGAGGACAGCCAAGGCTGCATAGTGAGGTACTGTCTCAAAAAGGCCAAAACAAAACAAAGATGTTGGACATGGTGGGCTTCATCCTTCTAGGGACCAGATTCTGAGGTTTCTTGGTCACTCTGAAATACTTAGGTACTTCCTTAAGAAGTGATTTGGGCGGGGCTGGAGAGGTGACTCAGGTTAAAAGCTCTTCAAGCTTTTTTTTTTTTTTTTCTTTTTTGGTTTTTCAAGGGCTGTGTAGCCCTCACTGTCCTGGAACTCACTCTGTAGACCAGGCTGGCCTCGAACTCAGAAATCCGCCTGCCTCCGCCTCCCAAGTGCTGGGATTAAGGCATGCGCCACCACCGCCTGGTCGCTCTTCAAGCTTTTTATAAAGGCCCAGAGTTGAGTCCTGGCCACCAACCTTAGGAGCCTCACAACCACCTGTAAATGCAGCTTCCAGGGAGCCAGTGCCCTCTTCTGGCCCCTCAGGGCTCCTTAACTTATATGCTGTAACCACATGCAGACACAAATGTGCATTCAATTAAAAATAAAATTTTGGTCGGATGGTGGTGGCACACGCCCTTAATCCTGGCACTCAGGAGGCTGAGGCAGGTGGGATATCTGAATTTGAGACCAGCCTGCTATAAAGAGTGAGTTCTAGGGCAGCAAGGATGACACAGAGAGACTCTGTCTCAATAAACAAAACAAAACAAGACCAAACCAAACCAAACCTTGTCGAGCTAAATAGCTCAGCAAATAGAGGCACTTGCTGTGAAGTCTGATGACCTGTATCCAATCCCTGAACACCCATGGTAGAGGGAGAGAATTGACCTGAATGATTGACCTATCCTCTGACCTTTATGGGTGTAACCGAG
>NW_022196905.1:116668288-116669062 GCF_008632895.1 Mastomys coucha | reverse complement strand
CCCCCCCCCCCGACAAATTCACATAATTTTTCAACTAAATGTATTTTTAAAAAAACTGAAGACCCAGGTTTGCTCTCATAGAAAACTACATGGTATCCGTGATCTGCTACAAAGTAGCAACCTTCTATTACTCTCAGTTCCTGAAACTAACTCTTCTGTCCGTCTCAGGTTCCCGCATAGCTTGGCACATAGAAACTCACAAAGACACATACATAAAATCGGAACATTAATAAGTAAGCAAGTCTTCAAAAAGAGAGACAGAAAACTGAAATGGGGTCTGGCAAGATGCCTCAGCGGGTAAAGGCACCTGCCACCAAGCCTGACAACCTGAGTTCAGTCCCTGGAACTCACATAGTAGAAGCAGAATAAATAGATGTCGTAACAACTGAACTCTTTTTTTAAAAAGGCAAAGCTAAACAGCACAATGGCAGGCAACTGTGTCGTGGACTTATTTTTGAGGAACAGTGAGATTGGTTTGGGTCAGCCTCTCTGGTCCCAGGATCTTACCCTGCTCCTCTCTCCCCAGCTCTCACCTGTTCTTTAGGGGGTGGTTACCATCTTCATTAGTTTCCTAGGACTGATGACAGAGCACCGTGGGTTCAGGTGTTTTCTGGAACTGGAGACTGTGAGTGCAGACCCATTCCACACCTAAGGCTCTAAGAAGTGGGTGTCCTTGGCATTGCTTGGCTTGTTATATCCCTGCCACCTGAAGCCATGGTTAAGATAGATCATAATAGTACTCATGTTCTCTCTTTCTCTCTCTCTCTCTCTCTC
>NW_022196905.1:116661613-116668278 GCF_008632895.1 Mastomys coucha | reverse complement strand
CTCTCTCTCTCTCTCTCTCTCTCTCATATCTGTCTCTCTCTGTCTCTCCCTCTCCCTCTCTCTCCCTCCCCACCCCCACCCACCCATATTGTTATGAGTGATACCAGCCATTGGATTCAGGCCCTGATGAATCCAGCAGAAATCCAGGTCAACTTGATTAAATGTATAGAAGCTGTCCCAAGTCACGTTCTGGGGCTCTCACTGCACATGAATTTTGGGGACACCCTGATTAGCAACAATCATGGGATGAAGCCATTCACTGTAAGAAGAGATTGCCTAGCAAGGCGTCTCTGCTAGAAACATCTCTGCTTTCAGCTAGAACTTGGAGAGAGCTGTGGCTCTGGGTGGAGGGGAGAGAGGGGCGGGTAAGTATTTGAGGATGGTTACAGTCCTCAGATCAGTTCTAAGTGACTCCAGTATAACCCAGTATGTGGCAGGGCTATAAAGTGCTTTGGCCTAGGTGGATGACTTCATCAGATGACCCTCTGCAAGGTGCTTCTGTGATTGGGCAACGTGCAGCCCAACCTTCATTGACTACATTAAGCCACGCCCCCTTGGCCTGATTCCATTCTCTTCTGGCTGTCCTCACCTTATCTTGGTATAAAAAACCAACTATCCATTTGCATGGGGATGATGGGGCTGCAATAGGCTTAATTATGGGACTAATGGGAATTTGGGGGCTACACAGCTGTGGAGCTGAAAAGCATGATAGTCAATGTTTTCTTGTTTTAAAGTGTCTTTCCCTTTTTTCCTTTCCCTGTCTTCCTTTCTTTCCCTCCCTGCTCCCTCCTTCTTTCCTTCCTTCCCTTTCTGTCTTTATTCCACCCCACTCCCACCCTCCACCCCCTACTCCCTCACTTTTGGATACAGTCTTGCTCTACAGCCCAGGCTCTATGGAGCTCGGTCTGGTCTTAATCTTGTGGCAGTGTTGGCTCAGCCTTCCCATTGTCAGAATTATTGACATGAACTAACATATTGGCCAAGTGTTTGATTTTTTTTTTTCTTCCTTAACAGCCGAGTAGAGATCAGTTGTATTATTCTGACATCAAGCTCTAAGCATGAGAGGGAAGAAAGTCCTAACTTCAGAGTGCGCTTCCCAAATGGATGTCAGTTCTAAATTAGGAGTACATTGTCCGAACAGATGTTGCTTGGCTTCGAGGACAGTTGTGGAGTTGGGTCACAGTCCCTGCACAGTCCATTATGAAGCTGATGTTCTCGGGGACACAGTAAAAAGAGGAGGAGGTGTGATCTACGTCCAGGCTGAAGCGTGTAAAGCCCTAGGAGGGCCTAGAAGTGTCCCATAGACTAGAGTTCATATTGTTATTATTTCAGACACCTTGGGGTGAGAACAGTTTGTTTCCTGAGAGTTCAGGGTGTGGAGGATGGGCAGAGCCTTTTCTTTCTGTTTGGGACTTAGGGTTCTCCTCCCTGGAGCCCACCTGCTTTTAAATCTGCTCTTTTCTGGTGTTGCAATTTGCAAGACAGTGAGAGGTGTACAATCTGGATTTGGTTTTTTTTTTCCCCCTTTGTCTCTGTCTCCCCTCCCCCATCTCTCTGTCTCTCTCTGTATCTTTCCCTTCCCCATCTCTCTGTATCTCTGTGTGTGTGTGTGTGTGTGTCTGTCTGTGTGTGTGTGTGCGTGTATGTGCGTGTGTGTATGTATGTGTATGTATGTGTGTGTGTGTCTGTGTATGTATGTGTGTGTGTGTCTGTGTGTGTATGTATGTGTGTGTGTGTCTCTGTGTGTGTGTGTGTGTATGTGTGTGTGTGTCTGTGTGTGTGTGTATGTGTGTGTGTGTCTGTGTGTGTGTGTGTCTGTGTGTGTGTGTGTGTGTGTTGCTTAGAGTTGGGGCCCCAGGACCTTGGGCTTGTTGTTTGTGTGGTGTCACAGAGTCTCCTCCAGCTTTGATGACTTGGTAAAACCATCACCTTCTTGCCTACTTCAAAGGAGCCCTTTCAGAGGAGCTAAAAGGCAGGAAGTGAGCAGCCACGGGGCTGGCTTCCAGTGTGTCCCCTGCCTGGTGTCACCTCAAGAGGATGAGGGAGGGCAGAGGCTGGGGAAGAACTCAGTGTCAGGTATCAAGCAGCCAGAGGATTTAAGATTCACCTTACTTTGTAGAGACCTCTTTCCCACATGTTTCCGTTTTACACGGATTGGAATTTAGAGTTAGGACTGTTTTATGGGGAGGACCGAAATGCAGTCCACTACCGATGAAGGTGGTTTTTGTTTTTTGTCTTTCAGGTACAGATGGAATGGAGGGAGGGACTCAGAGACCCAAATAATCTGTCACCTGGTGTTCCCCAGAGCGGTAGCTCGGGCCTTGTTACACCCACTTCATGAATCTCATTGTTGGAGCTGCAATCCTAACCCCAGGCATTGCCTTATTAGTGCTGGTATTTTTAGTCACCACATAGACAGGACTTGCTGCGATTAACACCCCTACCCTGGGCTGGGCAGTGGTGGCGCACGCCTTTAATCCCAGCGCTTGGGAGGCAGAGGCAGGAGGATTAGGCCAGCCTGGTCTACAGAGTGAGCTCCGGGACAGCCAGAGCTACACAGAGAAACCCTGTCTCAAAAAACAAACAAACAAACAAACAAACAAACAAAAACAAAAAACAAAAACAAAAAAAACACCCCACCATGGGGAGCAATAGAGGCCAAATTTCTGGTTAACAAATTAAATTCATTGAGAGAAGCCGGCATGAGGGAGGTGAGGTTCCTTTGGGAGGTCATGGTGCAAGTTCCAGCAGCAAGAGCCTGGTGGGGGCCAGGAAGCCTGCTCTGGGCTTGCAAGAGGGGGCAGGGGCACTGTGGACACAGGGCATTCATCCTGTTTGTGTGCTCAACAGTCTCAGAGAATGTGTAAATTCAGGCAGAGCCTAAGGAATCCTGTGACATCATTCCCTCCGAAACATTTTTTTTTTTCTGAGACAAAAATCTCCCATTAAGCTACGCCTCCCCTAAATTTCGTCTTTACAAATGAAAATATGTCCCAGAAAGACAAGGGCCATTGTGCCCCCTAGTGGCCATTGAATGCTATACACAGACAGGAACTTGGCATTGTTTAGAGGTCTGGGATACAAGGACACCTTGGGAAAGCTTTAAAACTAATGTGTTTAATTAAAAAATAAAAAGGAGCTGGGCGTGGTAGCGCATGCCTTTAATTCCAGAACTTGAGGGGCAAAAGCAAGTGGATCTCTGTGAGTTTAAGACTTGTCTACCCTCACGCCTTTAATCCCAGCACTCCCAGGAGGCAGAGAGAGTTCCAGGACAACCAGAAACCTTGTCTTGGAAAACCAAAAAGGCTGGTGGCACACGCCTCTAATCCCAGCACTCGGGAGGCAGAGGCAGGCAGATTTCTGAGTTCGAGGCCAGCCTGGTTTATAGAGTGAGTTCCAGGGCAGCCAGAGCTATATACAGAGAAACCCTGTCTTGGAAAACCAAAAAAAGAAAGAAAGAAAGAAAGAAAATAATAATAATAATTTTAAAAAGGTATACAGAAGCAAGTAGATTTCTGAGTTCAAGGCCTGCCAGAGCTACATAATCTTGTCTTTAAGTAAGAAAGCAGTTTTATTAATACCTTATTTTTTTGAGATTTTTCTTTTATTTTTCCTTTCTTTTTTTTAATGTATGGTTGGTTGTTTGTTGATAAAGGATCTCACCAAGTAATTCTGGCTGGAACTTATTATTTAGACCCGGCTGGCCTTGAACTCCCTGCCTCTGCCTCCCACATGGAGAAAGTGAGGCTTGCCCTCTCAGAAAATCAGTCAGCCAAATGGTGACGAAGAAAATAGGATAGTAAATTGAGTAGATTAGAAGTGGATTGGATTCCTGTCTGCTCATACAGATCAGAGAAAATGTCTTGAAATAATCCTTAGGACCATCAGGATGGCTCACGAGGAAAAGCCTTGGTGGAAGAACCTGAGTTGTGAAGGTGGGGGGAAAGAGTACTAACAGTGCAGGGATGTCCTCTGAACGGCACAAGCACGCCGCGGCGTCACCACATACCAGCATGCCCACCCCTGTGCCAGTGAATGTGTACATGCACATGCAAACACAAAATAACATTTAAAAAAAAAAGGTAAAATAATCATTACCTGTGTTTATCTTTGAGCACTTCTGCTGTTCCCATTAAATGTCACTTTATGATTGGCAGTGTTCTTAAGTGTCATCCAAAGAATGCCTTCAGCTGACCATCTGGCTAAACGTTGGCAGAAAAAAAAAAAATCAGTCCTGTTACGTGTACCAGGTTGAGATGCCAACATACCACAAGGTGTTTGTTGCTTTGTGAGCAATGTGCAGGTTCCTAAAGGGTGAGCTGGAATCTTCCCAGAGTCTGGCTTTTTGCATGGTTGACTTTAGAACCTCATTCCTGTGTAAGAAGTTCTCCACTGAATCGTCTCTCGTTTACATTTGGGGGTACCGTGGCTTAGGAAGGTGTAAAAGCTTGGGGATGATACCCCCGGGGAAGGACAAACTCTGCTGTCTCCAAAGCAGACTTTACACCCATGAACTTCTACGCTCATGGCTGTGTCTACAGGGCCCCAAGAAGACAAGCCAGAAACTTGTGTTTAAGGCCTCAGACTTATCAATCACCCCCGCTGAATCTTGTCCGTGAATCTTTCAATGTAAAAAAGCCTTTTTCCTCTTTTCCTCCCCTATTCTCCGTCTTTAGGTTTGTTTGGTTTTTTGTTTTGTTTTTATTTTTTTTTTTTCGAGACAGGGTTTCTCGGTGTAGCCCTGGAACTCACTCTGTAGACCAGGCTGGCCTCCAACTCAGATATCCGCCTGCCTCTGCCTCCCAAGTGCTGGGATTAAAGGCGTGCACAACCACCGCCCGGCTTGTTTTTTTTTTTTTTTATGGTAGGGTCTCCTGTAGCCAAGGCGGGTCTCATACTCACTGTGTAGCAAGTGCTAGGATTACAGGCGTGTACCAACATGCCTGGTTGGATTTTTATTTGTTTCTTTGAGAACATCGGTGTACTTACAGACTTCAGAGATTCTAAGCTGCTCATATACCTACCCGCTTCCCAGTTTACTTGGTTAAAAGTGAAAATAGGCTGGAGACAAGTTTCTGCACTTAAGAATGTTTGGGGGGATGTTTGCGGGGCTTGATGTGGTGGCAAAGCGCGTCTTTATCCCCAGTAATCCGGAGACAGAGGCAGGCAGATCTTTGAGTTCATCATAATCTACAGAGTGAGTTCCAGATCAAGGCTACACAGAGAATCCCTATCTTTAAAAGAATAAAGTAAAGCCGGGCAGTGGTGGCGCACACCTTTAATCCCAGTATTTGGGTGGCAGAGGCAGGCAGATTTCTGAGTTCGAGGCCAGCCTGGTCTACAGAGTGTGTTCCAGGACAGCCAGAGCTATACAGAGAAACCCTGTCTCGAAAAACCAAAAATAAAAAATAAAAATAAGATAAAGTAAAATATTTGCTGTTAAAGCATGAGACCTCAGCATCACGTCGTAAAGCTGGCCGTGGTTCTGCGCATGCCTGTAATCCCGGCACTCCAGTGGGCGGGGACGGGTGGTTCTGTAGGGTTTGCTTAGCCTCAAAGCCACAAGCCGTGTGTTTTGCGTTAAGAGATTCCGTCCCGAAGGACTGAGGTGGAGAGAGGTAGTAGAGGTTACCCAGTGCCCTTCTCTGACTTCCGAATTCTCTGAGGACAGCATAAAGGCACATATACGTGAGCATACGCTACAGATACAAAGTGTGTGAGAGTCGGTGACATTCTGGACAAGTGTTTGGTGCCATAGTGATACATGATGGTACGTGCCTGGTAAATCCAGGGCAATATGGTACGTGCCTGGATCTCTGTAGGTTCTAGGCAAGCCTGAGCTACAAAGTGAAATCAAGTCTCAAAACATTTTTGGGAAGAGGGATGGATGTTGCGTATTGTGCGTCAGTAGGGATCTTAGGTGACTTGGTGGGGTTTATTTGTTTTTGTTTTTGTTTGTTTTTGGAGAGCTTGCAATTCTTCAAGGGGTTAATTTGGCCTCCTTTAGCACCCTCCGTTAATATAGATCCTCTGTTTGGCCACAGAATGTACTGAAGGAACACGTGGATGACGACCCCAGCCTGGCCATCACCGGAGTCCCCGTGGTCAGTTGGCCAAAGAAAACTCCAAAGGTAAGACCCAGCTTGCTCACGGTGCAGTGCCACTTCCCAGCTGGCCTCTACCCATCCTTTAGGGTGGGTGTCCCCCAGGATGGGAGCTGTTCCACCCCGGTTCCTGGAGAGGGCAGCCCACGTAGAGTGACTGGTTTGAAGGAAATGTTCCACTGCAAATGCTCTCCTTTTTTAAAGAGGCTCGGTTTACCGGCTCTGTAAACTGCAAGCGGTGGCCCCGGGTGGCTGCCACCTGGTCTCAAATTTCCTGTCTCAGTTGGCTCCCTCCTTTCCCCTTTCCCTCCCTATCAGAGTAACTTCTTATTCACAAAGCTAATCAGTGTTTAATATAAAAAATATCTAAACTGGGGCTCGGGAGATGGGTTAGGAGGTAAAGGGCTTACCGGACTGGCGGGGCGATCTCTAGCCACCATGCTTGGCTTCACGTATCTTGCATCCACCTGCACTTGGCTTCGGTGTTTAGACACACAAGTCATATACATTTCCTCGTTTGTTTTAGACCAGCACCTGGAATGATTCTGAAGCCTTAGGGTG
>NW_022196905.1:116660832-116661603 GCF_008632895.1 Mastomys coucha | reverse complement strand
TTTAGTAAATGTCCATACACACACACACATATATAAATGTATATATATTGTATTTATTATTTAATGTATAAGTGCTCTGCTGCACATATAGCCACCTGCCTGAAGAGGGCAGGAGATCCTCCTATAAATGGTTTTGAGCCACCATGTGGTTGCTCAGAATTGAACTCAGGACCTCTGGAAGAGCAGCCAGTGCTCTTAACCACGGAGCCATCTCCCCAGCCCCCACTCAGTGTGATTTTTATAAATACAAAGCCTTCAGAATAAGGTGCCTGTGGTCGGGACCCTCTAAATCAGTGCTTCTCAACCTTCCTAATGCTACCACCCTTGAATACAGTTCCCCCACGTCATGGTGACCCCCGGTCCTGACATTTTTATTTTTGTTGCTACTTCATGATTGTAATTTTGCTACCGTTATGAATCGTGATGTGAATATCTGTTATGTAGTGTGGTCTTTGGCGACCTCTGTGAAAGGGTCGTTGGACTGCTGCTCTAAATGTTAGCTGTTGTTGCTACTCCTGGGCACACATACTCCAAGCACTCCAGGGGTTGAGGCAAAAGGAAGTAGAGTTTGAACCAAGCCTGCCCTGCAGGGCTAGTTCAAGGCCAGCTAGGGCTCTACAGTGACCCGATCTACACAAGTGAAGCACTGGAGATGTAGCTCAGTGGCATAGCGTTTGGCTCAGCTCAAGGTAGAGCTCCATGGTGGAACTCTTTCTTCTCCAAGAAAATATTGTTATGAATTAGCCCCAGTGGGTGTTTTGCCATTTTTTT
>NW_022196905.1:116646956-116660702 GCF_008632895.1 Mastomys coucha | reverse complement strand
GCCCATTTGTGTGGTACTGTGCATGCGAAGCATGACTTGTTGTATGTGCAAAATATACAGCAGGTTTTAGAGACAGCACAAGAAAAAGTCAGCTACCTTGTTGTATGTGTAAAATATACAGCAGGTTTCAGAGACAGCACAAGAAAAATGTCAGGTACCTTATTCATTTCCATGTCATTTTAATTAGTGTTGACTGATTGTGTAAAAAATAATGCCCAGGAAAACTTGAATATCAGAGGAATAACAAATAAATTCTCTATGTGGGTGTGCTCCCAGTGTTATATGGCATACTTATGACCAAAACATTATGCTTATCTGAATTTAATTTAGGTGCACTGTGTTTTTTATTTGATAAATCTGGCAACCTAATTGAAATGACAGTTTTCTAAAGATAACAGTTTAACTGGGCTATTATTAAGGGGCTTTTTTAAAAAAAAAGATTTATTATTTCTTTATGTGTATGAGTACACCGTAGTTGCACAGATGGCTGTGAGCCATCATGTGTGTGGCTGCTGGGAATTGAACTCAGGACCTCTGCCAGCCCCGCTCACTCCGGTCTGCTTGCGCCAGCGTAATTCACTGTAGCTGTCTTCAGAAGCATTAGAAGAGGGCGTCCGATCTCATTACGGGTGGTTGTGAGCCACCATGTGGTTGCTGGGGTCCAAACTCAGGACCTTCAGAAGACCTTATCCGCTGAGCCATCTCTCCAGCCCCGGGATTTTTTTTTTTTTTTAATTTTAATTTTTATGTTGGTTTTTCAAGACAGGGTTTCTCCTAGAACTCCATTTGTAGTGCGGGCTGGCTTCAAACTCAGACATCCTCCTGCCTCTGCAATGTAGGGATTAAAAGTGTATACCACCATGCCCAGCCTTATTAAGGGGAATTTTAAATGTGTGTTTGACCAAGCTAATCTAGAGTTTACTAATCCCTGCTGGCCTCAAACTCAGAGATCTCCCGGCCTCAGCCTCCCTGCCTAGTCAGGATTAAGGGCATGGGCTACAAACAATAGTCTCAGCCAGGTGTGGTGATATAAACCTATTATCTCAGCATTTGGATGGTTGAGGGATTTGAGGCTAGACTGTCACACAGCATGTTTGGGCCTAGCCTGGGATACATAGGACTCTGACTTACAGAAACAAAGCAAAAATCAGCCGCAGATATGGCTTAGTGATAGCGAGTCCAAGGTCCAGTCTCTCTACTAGAGGGAGAAACTCAGAACTCCATCTGGGGCTCATTTTGTATCTCTGTCGCATGGCCACTGTTACCGATGTTTCTTTTCACATTGTTTCATTATTTACCCCAGAGTCTTATTTCTAAGTGTGTGATTGCTTGGGGGAAAGGGCATCCGTTATTTGGGGTTATTGAATTTCCTAAAGCCTAGGATAGCAAAAAATGAGATTCCTGCCCCCCCCCCAACTTGGTAGGAATGTGTAGGATTACAGAACATGGTCTATGTGTCAGTCCACAAACTCTTATAGACAGCGACCTGAAGCTACCGGCTGGGGCTGGGGTCATGTTACTGTGGCTCTCAATAACAAAGTAAGGCTCTGCTGTAGCCTTCCAAGTTGCCAGGATTACTACGTAAGTGAGTCTACACACGGGGCCAATAATTTTTAATTATATATAAAAAAAATATGTTTGGTCTTTTTGTGTCTCTGCCCACAAAAGCTAAGTGGTAGGTGTTCGGAGGTGAGCAGCTCAGAGAGGTGTGCCATGCGCCTCAGGCTACCCAGCTTAAGAGCCTGTTTCTGTCAGGACTTTCTGTTGAGAACCCAGTGAAGTGTGGCAGAGGGAAGTGGGAGGGAGGGGGGCAGCATCACGCTTGAGCCTATCCTGGCGGCCAGGGTTAAAAAGTTAACAGGAAAGGAAGAGATGGCTGAGCGACCACTGCCTGAGCCACACTAGGTCTCCGGGTTCCCAGGTTTGCTGTCCGGCTCCCTTCCAATTTGATGCCTGCCGGGTTGAAAGATCAAAGGTGCTCACCGAGGCCACCAGGATACAAGGCTAGGGAGCCCCGGTCTGCTCTGGGTCCGGTTACCCTACAAGTAATTAACGCTCAAGGGTGAACAGCAAGACGCGCTTTGATCTCCTACCTCCCTTCGGGAGAACAAAGCCCATTTCTGGAACTGATTAGGTGCTGTGGGGGTCCCTTTCTGGTGAGATGCCGTTTAATTCCAGGATGCCACCGATCCTCATTCATCACTCTTCCCCCAATTGGCTGTTTCCATGAGTGACATTGGACTTGTTTTGATCTGTCTGCACCCTGGCTGCTTCCTTTTATAGCCAGGTGGTGGGGTCTGGGGGGTCCTGTCTGTGACCCTGGGGGCA
Source organism: Mastomys coucha (assembly GCF_008632895.1). Classification (NCBI taxonomy): domain Eukaryota; kingdom Metazoa; phylum Chordata; class Mammalia; order Rodentia; family Muridae; genus Mastomys; species Mastomys coucha. The sequence goes on along the minus strand of NW_022196905.1, from coordinate 116,658,374 downwards.
AGGCAGGAGAGCTCTGCTTATTTGAAGCCCAGTCTCTGACTGAACTTCTGTTCACCAGCCAGAGACTTCAAGCCACGAGCTTGCCCGGTATATTCTCAAAGAAAACAGCCCAAAGAGGAGGTTGAGACCTAGCTAGCCCCCCTGGCAAGGCAGTTGTTGAAGCCTTCCCCTTAGTAACATTTTGGGGTTGGGGGTTGAGACACAGTTCCTCTGTGTAGCTGTCCTGGAACTTGCTCTGTATACCAGGCTGGCCTCAAACTCGGATAGCTGCCTGCCCCTGCTTCCCGAGTGCAGGGCGGCCACCATGCTCTCTGAGGACTTCACAGGATGGATGCAGGATATGAGAGGAAGTGACCCGTGTCACCTGTGGCTTTACTTCGTTTCTCATCCTCTTCCTCTGTGTTTAAGCAGATTAGGTATGGGATGCCCCATCTGGGGTCTTCTGGGCATGATGTGTAGTCTGTCTCTAAAAAGGGCATTTGCTCTTCAGTCAAAGGCAGGAGAACTTCCTGTGTTGGACTTGGGCAACAGAGAAACTAAGCGAATGATCTTTGGTGGAGGGGAGTGGGTGGCTCTTCATTCTTTCCTTTGTTACTTCCTAGAGAGGCTGGGTGGTGTAATGAGGGCCAGTCCTTGGGCTGGGGGCATCAGCTTCACGTGGGAAACTTGTTACAAGTAGCAAGACAACCTGGGCTCCAATGTAGGTTCAAGGCTACCTACCCTGAGGTACACAACACAACCCTGTCTCAAAAGTGAGAGGGACCAACAGGGAAAGGAGTTTCTCATCATGTCTTGACAACCTGAGTTTGATGTTCAGAACGCACATGGTAGAGAAGAGAACTGACTCCTGCTAATTGTCCTCTGACACACATACACCCTCTGTGCCTGTCTGTCTCTGTCTCTGTCTCTCTCTCTCTCACCCACACATACACACACAATGAATGAATAAATGAATGAATGAATGAATGCATAAATAAATATTTTTAAGGTCTGTCTTGGGTCCTGCCCTTGGCATTGAAAGTTCAGTAAACTCCTGCTGAGCCCTAGGAATCTCTGCTTCTGAGAGCTTCCAGATTATTCCAAGTGCATGAGCATGTGCTTTAGGGCCAAGGTCAGGCATTCCTGGTCACTGACACCTAGTTCTGCTACTGACTAGCTGTGCTCTCCTGGGTAAGTCAAAGCCTTAGTTTACATGGCTGTAAAAGGGGCTAGTGGTGTGACTCCAGCATGGTTGCTGTAAGATACTGTCTGTAAAATATCTTTATAGAAAAAAACATGTGTAGAGGTGCACTCCTGTGGTACATGCTGCCCCTGGGAGGTAGAGGAGGGATGATCAGGAGTTTAAAAATCATACTCAGCTGTATAGCAAGTTCGAGGCCAGCCTCGGGCAAACAGACGAGCCAGTGACATAAAAACCTCAGCTATAGGCCGAAGCTCAGTGATAGCTGTTCTAGTCCTGCAGAGTTGTGGCATGTAAGCTCTTAACCACAGGCTGGCGATTCTCTGTCGGAAGACAGCTGCACATGCCTGTCACGCTGTCACTCCCTCCTAGGCTGACTCAGGAGGATGTGTTTAAAGCCTGTCTACTTAACCTACACAAAGGCAGAGAGGTAGCTTTGTTGGTTTGGTTTTGATCTTCCAGTTTTTTTGTTTTGTTTTGTTTTGTTTTGTTTTGTTTTTTTAAGACAGAGTCTCATATAGCCCAGGCTGGCCTCAAGTTTGAATTGTAGCTAACTGGCTTTGAATTCCTGATCCCCCTGCCTCCACCTCCCAAATGATGGAATTGAAAGCATGCTCCACCATGGCTGGCCCTCACAGCTTAATTTCTGTGAAGTTCTTAAGGCTTTTTGTAATGAGCTGGTGTGTCCTGGTTTTCGGGGGTGGGGGTGGGAAGGAGGGTTTAAGAAGCTGCCGTTGTCTTCTTCTTCTCCTCCTCCTCCTCCTCCTCCTCCTCCTCCTCCTTTTGAGACAGGGTTTCTCTGTGTAGCCCTGGCTGTCCTGGAACTCACTCTGTAGATCAGGCTGGCCTCAAACTCAGAAATCTGCCTGCCTCTGCCTCCCAAGTGCTGGGATTAAAGGCATGCTCCAGCACTGCCCAGCAGTTACTTCTTTAGAACGAGCCCTTAGGGCCCATAGGCAGCTAAGACCACAAGCTCCTTAGACACTAGGTCAAGGTCTGAGATGAGGGTGTCAAAGGCCAAGTGTGTCAGCTGTCTGAACCTTTGCAGTTCTCTAGGAACAAGACAGACCTTATGGAAGCCCCATGGGGCAGGAACTCCCAGGCCGGGACTGAGTGGCTCCCAGTACAGCAAGGAAGTCCCTGTTAGAAGCTGCACAAGGAGCCCCAAAGGGCAGAGAAGGCAAGTGAAGGATCTAGGAGATGCTCAGCTGGGGAAGTGCCTGGATTTTTTTTTTAATTAATTAATTAATTTTTTAAAATGTGTATGGTGTTCCTCCCATGCCTCTGTGCACCATGTGCTTTGCAGTGCCCTTGGAGGCCAGAAGAACGCATCCCATCCCCAGGACTGGAGTTACAGATGGTTGTGAGCCACACGTAGATGCTGGTAGTTGAACTGAGGTCGTCCGTCCAGAAGAGCAACGAGAGCAACCAGTGCTCTAAAACCACTGAGCATCTCTCTAGCTAGCCCCTAGGCTAGAGTGTTTTAGTGTCTGTTCTGGAAACGAATCTCTGTTCAGAAAACTGTTGTGCAATATCCAGAGCAATCCCTGAACCTTGGAGGACATGACTATAGACCTGCAGCTAAAACCTGTGGCTAAGAAATAGGCCACCGTGTCAATAGCAGCCGCTGGTTCCCAGGAGCTTCCCCAGTGGCTGAGGCTGGCATCGAGTGACCTGTGCTTGCAAACACGCAGTTTTAGAAGGCAGTTTCACAGGCACATATTACACCCACCTTGAAAAACCACAGAAGTGGCTTTCCCATGGGCTCCTATGATCTCCCCAGACATGGGTTTTTATTCTGGCTTACAAGTACAGGGCTTAAACTCCATCCTTGTGGAGCAAGTCTTAAATCCAGCTGGAAGACTGTTACCAATGACAGCCAAGCTGCTATTGACCAAGCAGGCACATCCCACCTGGCATGTTGGTGGTTTAACATGCAGGCCCCATAGCCAAGCCAGGATGTTGGTGACAGCCTTCTGTCACTATGAAAGCTACCGGGGTAGGAGTTTCAAGTTCAGTCCCTGCTTAAATTCTTATTTGTTTGTTTGTTTGTTTTTTGAGACAGGGTTTCTCTGTGTAGACCTGGCTGTCCTGGAACTCACTCTGTAGACCAGTCTGGCCTCGAACTCAGAAATCCGCCTGCCTCTGCCTCCCAAGAAATCTAATGCCTTTGCCGGGATTAAAGGCATGTGCCACCACTGCCCAACCCTGCTTAAATTCTTTAGGTTCTACAGTCAAAGCACTTATGTTCAGGGCCTTCCTAAAGTCTCACTCGCTACACCTCTCATACAAACAGCCACCAGTATCAATAGCTTTTATGCTTCGTGGGGCCTCAGGTTTCCCTGGCCAACAACACACAGGGCAGAGGCCCAGTGCTGGTACCTGTGTTCATATCTAGTAACTTCACAGAGCTCTTGAGTGTCTGTTCCCACCCATGTAGGGTACCATTTGGATTTAACCTTTCAGCTGCTGTTTAATACCCCACCTTCTTTTCTTTCAATTAGCCCAGCCCACTTGGTTATCTGACAGTACCATTGCCCCTGGTTGCTTCAGCCCAGTTCTGTACATTAATATTTGTGAAATGGCTGCCCCTATCACTGTAGATTCTCCATGGACACCCAAATATAACAGAGTTAGCTGAGGCCCTTAATAGTGGCCTCCCCCTGTTGTTTGCTTGCGTGAAATGCTTGTCAGAGGCCTGGGGCTGTGTCCACACAGGTGAGGACATGCTTGCATCCCTCCCTGATGGGCAAAGGCCCCATGGGAGTCTACCTGCTCATCACTCACCGTTCAGGTTGATTTGTGTATGTGTCCCATCAGAGCATCTTCTTGTCAAGGCTGTCACTGTAAACAGTTCTCAGATGATGGCTTGAGAAATGTCAGACTGTTTCACAGGAATGCCATCAACCCTACCCGTTTTCCGACTTGTGTTGGATCCCCTGTGACCAGACTTTATATGGATCAAGTGGGCCACTTCCAAGGGTGCCTGACAGAAATGGCCCACACCCTGGCAGAGGTGTCTGCTTCCTGACTTCCAGGGAGCTTAATGTGCTGTGGGGCTGCCACGTGGAAAACTCCCACCAGTTTCTGTTGAATCCTGTCTTTTTTTTTTTTTTTGCGTTTTTCGAGACAGGGTTTCTCTGTATAGCCCTGGCTGTCCTGGAACTCACTCTGTAGACCAGGCTGGCCTCGAACTCAGAAATCCGCCTGCCTCTGCCTCCCAAGTGCTGGGATTAAAGGCCTGCACCACCACCGACCGGCGAATCCTGTCATTTCTTTCTTTCCACATCTGTTACCCCCCCAGTGTCCAACCTAGCATCCGCCATTTTTCCTTTTCCCAGTGGGGCGTCCATCAGCCAAGGCCTCTCTCTGTGCAGCCTGACTGTCAGTACAGATCGTCATAAGCCAAGCCTCTTGAGTTATCTCTCTCCATCCTCTTCCTATCTCAGCCCGTCGGCTACTTCTGCCTTCTCCTTTCCCGGCCACATGGCAACTGCGTTCTTGTGCGTTCTTGTTTGATGGGCCAGCTAGCACCGCCTGTGCCCTGGGTATCTATAGGGATGGATGCTATCTCTTCCAGGACTTCAACTGGTTTTGCTGTTGGTTCCATTCTTGGGGGCTTCTCGGTGGCTTTAAAGGACACTGGTCCTAGGACAGCCTGCATGGCTTTTGAGACACTAGGCCTTGTTGTTGCAAGTACGCATGTCACCTTGGTAGAGTTCCGTGCCACACCAGAAAGGGCTTTGGCCAGTGGGCTGTCAGTATAGCCCCCTTTATTGGGAAGCTGTTCTTACAGTCGCTGTAATAGATTCTACCTGTGGCAATCCTTTATCTGTGGCTACCAGTTGCTGTTCTCGTCCAGCGCACCTGACTCTGCTCCTCTCCGTGACTGAGACGAAACCCTTCTGGAACCATTTGCTCGGCTTACTTTTGCCATAGCCCCCTGTTAGAGTTTTCTGAACTTCCGGTGACATCTAACAGGAAGGGACACTGGAGTATTATGTGTGTCAAGTTGACAAGGGGTGGATTGTAATGGCTATTCCTGGTTGTCAGCTTGACTATATCTGGAATGAACTGCAATTCAGAATTGGAAGGCTCACCCGTGATCCTGAACTTAAAGCTGGGAGATACAAGTTTCTGACCTGGATCTTGGGATGGAGATCTTGAGGCATAGTGGCTATGAATATCAGGACATTAAAGCAATGAGATCTCTGAGTTCAAGATCATCTGGGACAAAGCAAGTCCCAGATCCAGGCATGGTGGTATACACCTTTAATCTGGGCCACACCTTCTGCTGCATGGATGTCTGCACACCATGTATGTGTAGTGCCTGCAGTGGTCAGAAGAGGGTGTTTATCCCTGAAACTGGAGTTACAGCTGTGAGCCACCATATTGATGCTTGAAATTGAACCTGGGCCCTCTGTAAGAGCGGCAAGGGCTCTTAACTGCTGAGCTGTCTCTGGAAGCAGCACACCGCTTTGTGAGACAAGTTTGCCTATGCAGTCCTGGCTAGTCTGACACTCCCTGTTGTATCTGAGGCTGACCTTGAACTCATAGCAGTCCTCGGCACCAGCTTACCAAATGCTGCGATGCCACCATGCCTGGCTTAGAGTAGCAAGCTGGGAGTGAGTCCTTGAGTCATGGGGTTTTGGAGGCTTTTCAAGTGCCCAAGAGTTGGAGTGAGAACCCAGGTCTCTCTCACCATATATACAACCGCTGACTACACGTAAGCGTGTATTTGTACCTTCTGGTGGGCCTTGGAGCAAGAACCCCAACACAGCTGCACTTTGCTGGTGGGGTAGATGGAGGCCAGATCATGGTGTGTGTGTGTGTGTGTATGTATGTGTGAGTGAGTGTGCATGAGTGAGTATAAGCTTGTATTTGTGTGAGTGTGAGCATGTGTGAGTGTGTGTGAATGTGGGGTGTGTGTGTATGTGTGAGTGTGCATGAGTAGTGTAAGCTTGTATGTGTGTGAGTGTGAACATGTGTGAGTGTGTGTGAATGTGATGGGGTGTGTGTGTATGTATGTATGTATGTGTGTGTGTGTGCGCGCCTGGGTGTGTATGTATGTGACTGTAGTTTCACCTGCTGGCTTGTGTAGTTTTAAATGTTCAATGTAAGAATATCCCATTGGGTTAAACAAACATTCGTGCTTGTTTTCAGGCTCAATCAAGCTTCATTTGTAGACTTTGGTGTTTGTGGAATCTATCTTGTATCCACTTATTTGTAGCCTCCCTCACCATATATGTTAACTCACAGGTCTTTAAGCAGAAATGTATCTAAACAAGGTTGTAAATGTTTTGATGAATTGATTAATTAATTGGTTGATTAAATGATGGATCAAGGCAAGATGTGACCAGAGGCTGAAAAGTACCTAGCCTCTTTCTCCCCTCTAACTATGATGGTTCTTTGTCAATTTTTCTTCCTCCTGTATGAATGGGTGGGTGCCTGGCATTGTGTGCACTGTGTAGGCTACTGGGTGTAGACAAACAGCTTTATCCTTTGTCTTCATGCAACTTGTAGATTATAGCACAGCCGGCCTTGTCCCATGTGGGAGGGAAGACGAGCCAGTGCTGTGGTAATGTGGTGTGAGGCTTTGTTTAGGGGGAGATGGGAAAGGCCCGGAAGTTAAGGATGACAGGGAAAGATGAGAGGGTTGGGCCCAGGAGGTGACACCAATACAGGTGAGTCAGCCAGGACCCTTGTGAGCTAGTGAATGTTGGAGATCTTGAAAAAGAATTTAAATTTGATGCTGAGAGTCTGAGAGAATCATCTGAGGGGGTGGGGCGGGACTGGCTTTATTGTGATAAAATATATGTTGCACTACAGTTAACATCTTGGGTGTGAGTGGATGGCTCGCAAGCACGGGGGACCTGAGTTCACACCATCTGTATAAATTACACGTTAAATAGGGGGAAATACAGCTCCTACCTGTATTTCCAGGCAGGGACAGGAGGATTCCTAGAGCTTGTGGTCTAGTGTGTTTAGCTGGATCAGTGAGCTTCAGGTTCAGGGAGAGACCCTACCTTAAAACCAATCCACCAACCAAATAATCAAATATAAGGTGGGACGGTAAAGCCAGAATGCACAAACACACACACACACACACACACACACACACACACACTCACTCACATACAAGCCAGGGAATGACCCCAGTGCATCATGCATGCTCTAAGCAGGTGTTCTTGATCAGTGCCATAGTTCGCCGCCAGCCTTCGATATTCTGCGGTAGGGTCTTCCTGTGGCAGCCCAGGCTGACTTCAGACGTGTGACCCCTCCTGCTTCTGTTCCACTTCACTCTAACCATTTCCAAATTTAGAGCAGTCATACTCACGGTGTTGTGCGGCCACGAGCACCATTCGTCGCTGGGGTGTTTCGTCATCACGGATGGAAACCCAGCCCTGGGTCAACTTACTTCCTCTCTTTTTCTCCCCAGTCACTCTTCTTAAAGGCTGGGACTAGCTTAAAAGTGGCGGCACCAGGGAGCTGCTAGTTAGGCATGCATAAGAGACTAACTTGGCCATGTCAGTGAAGAAACAAGACTGTTCGGTGTATTCCCAGGGGAGGAGTCGCTTCACGTTTGGGGCGAAGAGAAATGTCAGAGTTGTGTCCCAGGGATTCCATCTAGCAGGGCAGGAGGACTTGTTTCTCCCTGGAGACAGGGCCACAGTAGTTTCCAGCATCCTTGGTTTACTCCTGGGCTTCCAGGCTCAGCCCCCCTTAGGCTCCCAACTGTCTTAACTCAAGTTTCTCCGCTCCGCTCCCTTGTTAGTTAGTTCATCAGTGCCATAGAACACCATGGCTCTGTGGCTTAAGTGACAGCACTTCATTGTCATTTCTGGAGGCCCAAGACTCCACCTGCAGCTCTCTGAGTCTTAGAAGCTGCTCATGGCTCCAGCTCCATTCCATTGCAGTGGAGCCACGTTGTCGGGGCTTTCCGCTTCCTTGCCTGCCTATGCTTTCGTTATCGCCCATGGACAAATCTCTGCAGTCCACGCAACCTGGCTCCCACTTCAGCAGAGAGCGTCCTGGGCTCTACACCCCCTAACCCTAGCTCCAGGCCTTACTACAGCCTTTCTGGCATCGCCAGCGGGCTCCCCTTTCCTTGGGTTTGTTATTAGGCTCAGTGAGTTGGAAGCACCAACTCACTGGAAATGGGAAGGTGGTGGGAGACCACACTAGGGACATTCATTTCCCCAGCTTTCTCCTTGCAGGATCATCGTTGTTGACTGTGGCCACCGAAGGTCAGCCACACTGTCTACCCTAGCCTTTCCCAACTCACATCTGGTAATAGTTCCATTCATGTTAGTCTCCTACAAAGGTCGTGATGGGCAGACTGATTGCATTTCTTTTCCCCCTGGGCTTTGGCATTATGATCCACATTTTTGTTGACTATGATTATACCTGTCCTGGGGGCTAGCTGGTTTTGAGACAAGGTCTTGCTCTGTCGCGTGGGCTAAACAGTCTACATATCTGTTCCGGGAATATTAAAAAAAAATGAACCCTCCAACTCTCCGCAGTGCTGGACCAGGCTTCTGTGATCCTGCTGGCCTGCCAACTTCCCAAGGCTAGCCCCCACAGCATCTGGCTCGATTGTCCCACGAGCCACTAGTTCCCTCTCTTCTACAATACCCTGTAACCAGCAGTCCCATACGCTTGTAACCAAATAGATCTGCCATCCTCACAGTTTGATAACACAATACCCCAGTAACATAAAATCCGACTCTTAATGCTTAATTAACCAATCAGATTTATGTATCAATAATATCACAATTTATAAAATGCTAAGATAGTAATTTCAGGACCAATTGATAATGATCAAAGCATAATCTCAATATCTTTAACCTTGTGAAATCATAGCTACTTGTGGCTGGAAAATGCTACGCAGGTACACATCTCCCACTATGATTCTTCCCCTCTTACCCACAGATGCTCACGTGCCTGTGCGTCCTCTCTCTGTCTCTCTCCCTTTGTCTCTCTGTCTCTGTCTCTCTGTTTCTCTCTCCCTCTGTCTCTCTGTCCCTCTGTCTCTCTGTCTCTCTCTGTCTGTCTCTCCCTCTCTCTCTCTCTCTCTGTCTCTCTCTCTGTCTCTGTCTCTCTCTCTCTGTCTCCCTCTGTCTCTCTCTGTCTGTCTCTCTCTCTGTCTCTGTCTCTCTCTCTCTGTCTCTCTGTCTCTCTCTGTCTGTCTCTCTCTCTGTCTCTGTCTCTGTCTCTGTCTCTTTGTCTCTCTCCCCCTCCCTTCCTTCCCCTGCCGCTCTTAGCTCTGCCTCCCTTTTCCCTGTCCAATCACAGGCCTCCCCTGCACTAATGTAATTGGACTGGGAAAGTCCTGTGACAAGTAGCTAGTCTGGCCTCAGACTTACAGCAGTCCTCCGGCCTCTGCCTGCACTAGCCTTTTGACACTAGAGATGGTCTTATTAATTTTCTCAGCATCTATTTGATTTGACTTTTAGTTTCCTGAGATAGAGTCTCTCTACATAGCCTTGGCTGTCCTAGAAGTCAGGATGTAGACTAGGCTGGCCTCAAACTCACAGAGATCTGTCTGTCTTTCCGTCCTGAGTTCTGGGGTTGAAGAGCCAATACTCCTAGATATGTTATTTTAGGTTGATACAAGGTCTCACTCCGTAATCCTGGCTGGCTTAAAAACTCACTCTGTAGACTGGGCTGTCCTTGAACTCCCAAGGGCTGGCATTAGAGGATTGTGTCACCATGCCTGATTCATGCATTTTATTAACTGGTGTATCCAAATTTTCCCCAGATACCAAGAACCTGGGAAAATTGTTGGGGTCTTTTCCCTCATGATTGTTGAATGAATGAACCCAATAGCAAAAATTTCCAGAAGTTTCTAAAGATAAAGTTTTAGCCATTTAGTTTCATTCCTTTGATCTCTTTGACCTGCTCTGACCAAATGCTTCAGAGCCCTAGGGTGACTTAACTGACTTCTGTCTCTCGCTTTCACGTAACGGTCATGGCGAGCTAAAAGACCAGTAACTGAAAGAGGAAGAAGGCCCCAACACTCCGTCAGACAGAGGCAGCCCCCTTCAACCCAGGAAGATCATGCCATGCTGGCATTTGTCAGCGTTTATTTGTGTCCTTTAGAAATAAGTCCTCAGTTATTGGAGCCGTAAGACAGCGCTTGGCTGAAATAGCCTGCAATTAAAGTCTGTAGCCCAGGCTTTGGCTTGAGCCTGACAGATAACCTGAGCGGCTGTGTTAGTAAGGCCTCAGACAGGTCCTTGGGAAGCAGTTGAGGTACCAAGGGCCGGAGCCTTTGGTGAGGCCATTTGGGAAGTCTGGCAGGCAGTAAGTGATCCTTTGTCCATCGCTGCTCTTCTATTTCCAGAACAATGACCAATCTTTTAGGCTTCAGCTATCAGGTGCCATCATATGTTGCAAGTGACTTTTCCTGCCTCCCTCTCTTTCCTCTCCTTTCTTCTTTCTTCTTCTTTTTAATTGGTCATTTTTAGGAATGTTTGGGTACATAATCCCCTTAGATAACTCATCCTTCCAATTTAGGAAATCTAGGGAAAAAAATAGGGAAAGATTGGGTGAAATTTCCTTGGTTCCTGGTGCTGGGACTAACCTAAAGCATCCAGCATGCTAAACACACATCTTCTTTCTCCCTTCCAGTTAATTTTGCTTTGTGTTTCTTTTCTTTTCTCTCTTTCTTTCTTTCTTTTTTTGGTTTTTCGAGACAGGGTTTCTCTATATAGCCCTGGCTACCCTGGAACTCACTCTGTAGACCAGGCTGGCCTCAAACTCAGAAATCTGCCTGCCTCTGCCTCCCAAGTGCTGGGATTAAAGGTATGCGCCACCACCACCTGGACACTGTGTTTCTGTTGAGGTGAGGGAACCCTTAGTTGCACATAAAGAAAGTAGGTAGTGAGGCTTGGGAAGCAAGAGTGAAGTCTAGTTTCCATCATGGCCAACAAATCCAGATAGTAAGTGGGAAGCCTGGGACCACTTAGAGCTACAAAGTGAGACCCCGTCTCAAAAGAAAAACGGTGGTTAGTTTGTTGGTTGCTTGGTTAGTCTGAGTTAGCATAAAACTGCATATCATAAACTGGCCCCAGACTCCTGGCAGTCCCCCTGCCTCACTTCCAAGAGCTGGGATTACAGACCTGTGCCACCACTAACTTACTAAGTAGCTTATTTCATTACAGATAATGAGTCCAGCCGGATGGTTGTGGCTCATGCCTCTAATCCCAGCACTTGGGAGGCAGAGACAGGCAGAT
>NW_022196905.1:116634817-116646946 GCF_008632895.1 Mastomys coucha | reverse complement strand
ATGAGTCCAGATGTCCTTTTGAGGCTGAATTCCACCATGTGTATATATACCACAGTTTTATATATACCACATTTTGCTTAGCTATTTGTCACTTGACTTTCTTTTAATGCGATGGTTTTTTTTTTAATTTTTTTTTTTTTAAATTCTTAACTGTGTGTCTGAGTGTTTTTGTCTGCATGTGTCATGTCCACCATGCTCATGCCTGGGTACCCAGTGAGGCCAGAAGGCGGCATCAGATCCCGTAGGATGGGAGTTAAAGACAGTCATTACCCAATGTAGTACTAGGAAGAATCTAAGTGTGTCTTGGCCCAGGCCAGTGGGATGGTTCAGTGGTTAGAGGCACCTGCTGCCAAGCCCAGCCCCTTGCGTTTGCTCTGTGAGAAGTATATGATCGGAGGATAACACAAGTTGTCCCCTCATCTCCACACCTTTGGCATGCTTAACCCTACATGCAAACTCAATGAGTAAAAGTAATAAGTACAATTTAATGTCCATTTCCTTTATTTTTTGCTCTTATATGATCAACTCTTTCTTCTTAGAGCAAACCTGTTATCTTTAACGTTACCACTTCGAACTGTCCTGATAATTATAATGTCTTTTTTTTTTAAAATGTATACAGTACACTGTAGCTGTCTTCAGACACACCAGAAGAGGGCATCAGATCCCATTACACATGGTTGTGAGTCACCATGTAGTTGCTGGGAATTGACCTCAGGACCTCTGGAAGAGCAATCAGTGCTCTTACCCACTGAGCCACCTTCTCCAGCCCTCATAATCTTATACTAGTCAAAAGTACTGCAAGAAATGTGCGCTAAACAGTGATTCTGGGTTGCAAATGGGGGTTTGTTGTCACGCCTGTCCTTACACCTGTGTCCACGGGTTCAGGCACTTTTTAAAGTGATTGGTGGGTCTCACACCTATAATCCACTCAGTGGGAGGCTGAGGCAGGAGGATTGCTAGGAGTCCCAGGCCAGCCTGAGCTATAGTGTGAAACCCTGTCTCAAAAGCTTTAAAAATAAAGCCGGGTAGTGGTGGAACACGCCTTTAATCACAGCACTTGGGAGGCAGAGGCAGGTGGATTTCTGAGTTCGAGGCCAGCCTGGTCTACAGTGTGAGTTCCAGGACAGCCAGGGCTACACAGAGAAACCCTGTCTCGGGGAAAAAAAAAAAAAAAAACAACCAAACTAACAAACAAAAAACAACAACCAAAAACATCTTTATAAATTAATAATTAATTAATTAATTAAATACCCAGTGTGGTGGTATGTTGCACATCTTTAATCTCAAATTTAGGTAAAGGCAGGTGGATTTCTGAGTACCAGGCCAGACAGGACTACATAGTGAGACCCCTTCTGTAAGAAAAAAGAAAAAGGGAGGGTGGTGTGGGACACATTCTTGAGGCAGGGGCCAGCAGATCTCTGTGAGTTCAAGTTAACTCACAGAGCTATTGAACTCAATCAGCTAAGGGTTATTTGGCTTATTGGCTTTGACAGGTGAATTTGGGCAAGACTTCTCTGTAGCCTTCCCTGTTTGTTTGTTTGTTTGTTTGTTTCCTGTTTGAGGTATGATGATTACTTTGTGGATTTTCATTGGTCTGGGAGATGCAAATTTGCTCCATAGACCCATTTTCAATGATGTAGAACAAAAATGGTAAATAAGGGACTGGAGAAATGGCTTAGCAGTTAAGAGCACTGTCTGCTCTTCCAGAGGTCCTGAGTTCAATTCCCAGCGATATGGTGGCTCACAACCATCTGTAATGGGATCTGATGCCCTCTTCTGGTGTATCTGAAGACAGCAACAGTGTACTCACATAGAATAAATCTTTAAAAAAAAAACCAAAAAAACAAAGTAACTAAAGAGTCTCCTGGTTAGAACAATGTATTCACCCACCCCTATTTTGAGTGTCTGAGGTAGTTAGCCTCCTGTGGTGATGATTTGCAGCTCTTTAAGTGGTAGTTGGTTTCAAAAGGCCTGCAGTCGCAGAGAGATTACCTTTCCTGGGCGGGATCTGAGGTCACTGGAGGAGTTGACAGATCCACCCTTGGAGAGCAGAGAGAGTCTATCAAATGTCTGCCTACCAGGGTGGTGATCGGGGAGGCTATTTTGTACATGCATTTTTTTTTTTTTTGGAGGGGTTGGGGAGGGGTTCAATTTGACTAGTTTAGCTATCTCAAGGAAAAGATGGCTGATGAAGAAGGTACACATATATGTATGCTTAAGCAGTTTGTTTTCTTGAGGCCACACCTCTCACTGAACCTCTCAGATTCAGTCAACTAGCTCGGATGGCCAGCCACACTGGTAATAAATGACTCCAGCATCCAAGAACCTGAGGCAGGAGAGTTAAGAGCACAAGATCAGGGCTGCTGAGAAGGCTCAGCAGGTAAGGCTGCCTTCAAGCTGGGCCTCATGACACTTAGTTGCCTTTAATCTAGCACTCAGAAGGCAGAGGCAGGGAGATCTCTAAGTTCAAGACCAGCCAGGCTACACAGAGAAACCCTGTCCCTAAAACTAAAAGGAGGGAAAAAAAAAGTTGTGGTACTTACCTTCAAGCCTACACAGCCTGCATTTGATCCCAGAGCTCCATGTGGTAGAAGATCCAACCTACAATCTGTCTTCTTCCTTACTCTATACGCCACGATTGCAGGTTCATCATCATCATTATCATCATCATCCACTAGGAAAAATGTAACAGAACTTTAAAGGGCAAGCCCAAGATGGGACTTGAACCAAGTATCGAGTTCCAGGGCAGGCCTGAGCTACAGAATGAAACCCTGTCTCAAAAAGGAAGGAAGGAAACTTTAAGAAAGTTTTGTTGATTGTATTTTATGTGTGTGTGTTGCCTAACTGTGTGTCCCAGGACAGAGTACATGCCTGATCTCTGTGCGACCCGGAAAAGGATTCACTGGATCCCCTGGAACATCTTTGACATGCCATGTGATAATGGGAGCTGAACCCAGGTCCTCTGGAAGAACAGCAAGTGCTGTTAACCACTGAGCCATCTCTCCAGGAATGATTTTTGAATTGGGGTAGATGTTGAGAAACAGCTATTACATATCAGTTCCAGTCCCCCACGACCCTCCAACCTTTTTTTTTTTTTTTTTTTTTTTTTTTTGAGACAACTGTGTAGCCTGGCTGCCCTGTAACTTACACTGTAGACCAGTGTACACAGATAGCTCTGCCTGTCTCTGTCTCCAGAGTGCTAAAGGCGTGGGACACCTGGCTTAAATTAATTTTTTATAAAGATTTGTTTATTTATTATTTATTTATTTATTTATTTGAGCACACTGTAGCTGTTTTCAGACACACCAGAAGAGGGCATCAGATTCTATTACAGATGGTTGTGAGCCACCATGTGGTTGCTGGGAATTGAACTCAGGACCTCTGGAAGAGCAGTCAGTGCTCTTAACCACTGAGCCATCTCTCCAGCCCTAAATTAATTTTTTTTTTTTTTCGAGACAGGGTTTCTCTGAGTAGCCTTGGCTGTCCTGGAACTCACTCTGTAGACCAGGCTGGCCTTGAACTCAGAAATCCGCCTGCCTCTGCCTCCCAAGTGCTGGGATTAAAGGCGTGCGCCACCACCGCCTGGCCAAATTAATTTTTTTTAAAGCATCTTGTGCGTTGTCTCAAATCTTCCAGTACATGTTAATCTTTCCAGGTTGATTTTGTTAAAGTAAAGAGGTACGATTAAGAAAGAAACCCTCATTTAATGGAAAGCTGCAGTCTATTGTGGGTACCCATGTGATGAATATATGTGGTTTTTAAATGCTGTAGAGTGTTTCTTGGGGGAGTAAATAAAAAACCAATTAAGTAGCATTAGTAATTTTTGTACCTGGAATTACTGCAGCCTTTAGTTTGTCAAAATGATGTTCTCTAAACCAGTTTTACCAGGTAACCCTAGACTCCTAACTTGGTATGTGGCAAGACTCACAAATGCTTTTTATTTCTCTTAAATGTTAAAAACGACTCTCTAAAATATCTTTTGCTAGGCAGGCATGGTGGTACAAGCCTGTAATCCTAGCATTGGGGTAGCTGAGGCAAGAGGAGTGTTAATTTGAGGCTAGCCTGGGCAACATAGCAAAACATTTTGCTATTACCATTAAGTGAGGCAAAGATTATTGGAGTGACATTAAAAACACCTGTAGCATACATTTGTTATTGCTACTAAGCATAAATTATCCACCACACCCAGATGGCCCTCTACAGGCAAGCTTGTCATTCCTTCTTTTTTTTTTTTTTTAAGATTTATTTTTATTTATTTTATGTGTATGAGTACACTGTAGCTGTACAGATGGCTATAAGCCATTATGTGTGTGGCTGCTGGGAATTGAACTCAGGACCTCTGCTGGTCCCTGCTTGCTCTGGCGTAATTCACTGTAGCTGTCTTCAGACGCACCAGAAGAGGGCATCCGATCTCATTACGGTTTCATTATGTCCGATCTCATGTGGTTGCTGGGATCCGAACTCAAGGCCTTCGGAAGAGCAATCAGTGCTCTTACCCGCTGAGCCATCTCGCCAGCCCTCCCCCCCTTTTTTTAAAGATTTATTTATTATATGTAATGTCTTCAGGCACACCAGAAGAGGGCGTCAGATCTCATTACAGATGGTTCTGAACTACCATGTGGATGCTGGGATTTGAACTCAGGACCTTTGGAAGAGCAGTCAGTGCTCTTAACCACTGAGTCATCCAGCTCTCCAGCCCTTTGTCATTCCTACTAACAGGCATGTTCACAAATGGTGTTCATCAGCTCAGGAGGGGACCAGCTGTTGCTCCCAAGGACTCGACTCTATACTGGAAAACACTGTGGAAAATATTCCTAAGCTTTGCCTGCGGCTTTTGGGATATGGGCACCAAGAAAGGGGCCTTACACCGGGCAGGACCTTCACCCTTACCTGTAACCAGAGTCCGTGTGAAAGGTGGACACATTCCCACTGTGATGTCCCTCTGCCCATTTCTAGAAGTGAGAAATTGAGGATGATGGTTGGGAAGGGACATCAAGGCTGGGAGTACGGTGAATAATTGAATATTTGGCTAGCAGCGTGAGACCCCAGATTCCTTTTTGGGAAATAATCACAACAAAAGAGAGGGTTCTCGGCCTTATTTTCTGCTGTTCATTTCTTTAACTCATTTTTAAGCAAACCCAGAAATATTAGTTGAGATTTTACTGGGAGTAATCCATTGAGCCTTAAGACTTTATAAAAGGAGATGAGACTTTGGTTTATAACTCTGGGCATAGATGGAAAGACTTGATTATAAGGGCCAGGATATAGCTCCTTCATGGTGTATAACATGCTTAACTAGCTATCATGCACAAACCAAATCACCAGATGACACTGAAATAAGCAGGAGGCCTCCTAATAGCAGTGTGAACTAAAAGCTATGTGATATCAGAAATGTTGTCCCATAGGATGGCTGGGCCAGCCCTTGTGAGAATGGTGAGGGAAATCATTTCTGATCACCATCCCTTGTTTTCTTACTGTTGGTTCTTGAGATAGGATCTTGTGTATCCGAGACTGGCCCCGAACTCACTATATAGCTTCTACTGGCTTCAAATGCTCTCATTCCACCTTCTCCCAGCCTCCCAGCTGGTTATTGGCACGAGTCACCATACCCTTCTTCCATCTTTTATTCTAATCATTCCTTTACAATAATTATTTGAGACCAAGTCTCACTATATAAGGCCAGTACTAAAATGAAAGGCACGATTTACCATGTCCAGTGTATGTATACTTTTGATTTTTGACACAAGCTCTTGCAAATTTGCTCCAGTTTCCCTAGAACTGTAGCCAAGGCTAGACCTGGAATTTATCTTCTTCATGCTTCAGCCTCCCAAGTAGCTAAGTCTGGACAGAACCAGGGAACATTCCTGAGGTCTTAGAAGCTGATAGGTACAGAAGGAATATTCAGTAACACCCAAAGAACAAGAAAGAGAGCGGGTGGCACCTTGACCTTCGAGGGCTTGGCACCCATGTGTTTTTGTTTACTTCCTTGTCCCATGGTGAAAGTTCTGGACCCCCTTGACTCAAGGCAAGCATGGTCTGGCTAGGCTGCATGGGCAGCAGCTTCAGCCTTTGAAAGCTTTCTCTTTTTTTGTTGGTTTTTGTTTTTTTGAGACAGGGTTTCTCTGTGTAGCTCTGGCGTGCCTGGAACTCACTCTATAGACCAGGCAGGGCCTCGAGAAAACTTTCTAAGAACATAAGGAAGTTCTGGCTACACGGAGCAAGGAGAGGGTTCAGTTCTTCAGGGTCATTCATGATGAGGCCAGGCCAAGAAAAGCTCAGCCACGGCACAGTGGAAACAATAGAGCTTCAGGTAGGAGTTGTGCTGGGCAAGGGACATCGCACTCTCTGCTTGTATATAGCCTAAACCCTATCAACACAAGCCACATGTTGGATAATTGTACCAGTTAGCTAAAGGAAATTTGGTTAAGAGAGATAGACGAAGCCCCTTGAAAGAACCAGGAGAGGATCCCTGGGAGGCCTTTGGACTGTGGTTGGCAGGTACCTTAGTGTGTTTGGAAGAAACCCCGACACAGGAATTACTTGGTTTCAGCCTTCCTGGTAAGGCCAGACGTCGGACCTTACCAGCTTCCTAGCTACACCTTCCTTCCTTAGTTTTGCATTTAGGCTGGGGATTCACAATTTGTGAAAATCCAGCATGATTAAGTTATTGTAGCAGACACCTAGCATTCTTGAACTTGAGAGGCTGAGGCAGCAGGATCGTTTGAGACCCCACCTTGGCTACAGAGCAAGCCCTACGCTCGCCAAGGCCACATACAAAAAAGACTCCTTTTCAAAACAAAACAAAAATCTAGTAAGAGGGTGTGTGTGTGTGTGTGTGTGTCTTCATTTCCTCTTTGCTTCAGCCAACATGTCTGTTGGGTTGTGACAACCAGGCCTAGAACTCCATATGTAAGACCGACCGACCTTGAATTGACAGGAGCTCCTTGTTCCTCTGCTCCTGAGTATTAGGCTCAGAGGTATGTGCCACCAAAACTGGCCAGGTGACAAACCAGTCTGTTTTATTTTTATTTTTTTTTTTTGCATCTTCTTTCTTGGACTGGGATCAGATCAGAATGGAATCCTTTCACTTCCTAGCAGAATCTCACCTCCATTTCTTCATCTGTACAGTGGTGCATGCACATCTGGCAGAACAGCAAACCATGCCTATCCTAAGATCTTAAATGAGATCATGATTCTTGGGCATGATGAGCACAGCGCCGGCACGGGGGATTCCTCCCAATTACAATGGCATTAGATAAGGGATTCTCTAACTATCCTTAACCCACCTGCTCTGAGCTGCTGAGATGAAAGGAATGATTTTTCTCGGGTAGCCGCACTCTCCCTTTCTCCTGCCTGAGCCATGATAAGAGAGCTGTGTCACTTTACTTATTTAAATACAAAAGTGATCTTTTTGAGAGTCCTCCAAGGAAATCATCCCGAAGACAGTTCTATTCAATAGACTTGTGCTTCTGATTCTTAACAGAGGAGACATATGAGGGTGAAAAATATCCCACTTGCAGACTATGCTTGATGTATTATGCTTGTTTGGGTGTCTCTGTCCTTGTGGGTATGACCAATGACAAAGAAAGAAACCAGCTGTTTTCCTCCTCCTTTTTCTCTTCCTTCTCTTGCTCTTCCTCCTTTTTCTTCTATGTTGGGCATATATATCCTAGACACTCTACCTCTAAGATACACCTTAGTCCTATAGTTAGCATTCTTCCCCACCTTCCTTCCTCTTTCTAGTTTCTTTATCTGGCTTCTTCCTGGGTGGAGCATTTCCTAAGGGCTTATACACGGGCAGCTTTGTGGGTAGAGGGAAATGTGTGTAGGGTCATCTTTTGCCATGTTCCCCCCTCTGGTAACCTCGAATGGATTATAAGAAATAAGAACTAGAAGGAAGAGGAAACTGAACACAGAAGTGTTCAGAAAAGAGTAAGTCAGCAAGGAGGGAGTTTTTTTTTTTTTCCAGAGCATCGGCAACGTGGTGTATACATTTCAGAGACATTTAAAATCCACTTACTAAAACTGACATCCCAGCTTGCTGCCTCTGCTGGAAGCCTCCTGAGCTTTAAGTTATAAGGTCTCCCAGGCCATAACAAATCTGCCAGTGCCCCCTGTTCCCACTGTGGATGTCCCGACCAGTGGCCTAGATGAGAGTAACAGTTGGATACCCCGATGACAAATTGGTCAGCTGACTCTGCAACTATTGGGGCATATTCTCCAGAGAGTCTCTCAGTAAATCGCTCCCATTTTACAGATGGAGCAACAGCAGGTACTGGTATGCATAGTGCCACCTCAGATAGATGTGATATATGTTCGTCAGTTGCCTAGCTAAATTATCCTCACGCGTGGTAGTTTTATGTTTCAGTAATTTTGGTGCCTGTGACAACATTGGTTGGTCATCTGGGCTAAAAGTCATTTAGCTGATCTTTCAGGGGAAGGGTTGTTGACACAAATGCCAGTAGACTTTTTGTTGGAGGATGAAGGTCAGTCTGGATTTCTAGCAACGATGTTCTGCAGCGTCCGTCAGTTTCCGGAATTAAATTCTCCACTGTTGAAGAATCTAGAAGCCTATACCTTTCCTGCCCAATCTCCTAGGATTACTGTGCTCTGGTCTCGTAGCACCTGCAACCCCTCTGAAGTCAGCTCCTGGGCACTAGAGAGTAGTGGTTCTCTCCAAGAGGGTGGGATGAGCACCTCCGTGCCAAGTCTTGGGGAATTCTCTCTGACGAGCTCCTAGTCCAGCAGCTAGAGGCTGCACCACCTCAGATTTGATGCTGAAATTTCCACCTGGAAAGGCGAACGGAAGAGCAGAGAGGACCCAGGCCCCAATTCTTACTGAGGCCGACAGGCCTGCGGGCTCTGAGTTGGGGGCCTCTGGGACTCGCGGGCATCAGATCCCGATCTCCGAGCTAGCACACGCAGATCCTGCTGCGGGAGACCTGGGAACCCGTGCCTGGCAGTTGCATATAGGGTGGTCCCCCATCCAACCCCCCGTGGCCATTGGATCGGGACTCACAGAGACGCCCCTAGGGACCACACAAAAGACCCCACCCCAAGACCGGTGTGCATTTCCTGTGGCAGCCGCGGGCGGCTGTGGCGTGGCGGTGGCGGCACCGTGCAAGCCACCTATGTGTATCCCGCAGCGCGCAGCTCACGGACCCGTTCGGGCGGGGCGCGGGGCACGCCCCCACGCAGCCCCGGTCCCCCCGCGCTCCGCGCCCCGCGGCCTCCCTCCGCGGGTCCGCCCCCGTGTCACCACAGGCCGGGCTCCCTTTGTGTGCGGGCCGAGCACCGCGGCCGCGTCATTGGCCCGCCCGCCCGGGGGGCCAGCCCCTTCCTGGCTCGCCTCATGCATATGCATGAGCACCGGCCCCGCCCCGCCCCCTCCCGCGCGGGCGTGCGAGGCGCGCGGTGGCGGCGGCGGCTCCCTCCTCGCCGCGCGGGAGCCCGAGCGCTCGCCAGGGCGAGCCGAGCCTGCTCCCTGCGGGCGGCGACGGCGCTCCAGCCATGTCAGCGCGCGCGAGGCTGGGCCCACCATGAGCCATGGCCATGTCCGTGAGCGCCGAGGACGACGACTATGAATCGGAGCCCGACCAGGTCGGCGGCCCGGGGTGGGGCTGAGGGAGGGGACCCGCGGCTCGACCCGGCGAGCTCCTGCCTGCCTGCCTGACGCGCCGAGGCGGCCGCGACCGCCGCGCCGAGGAGGAGAAAGTTTGGCGGCCGCCGCGGCCGGCGGGCCCGGGGCGGACGCGGGCAGGGGGCGTGTGCGGCGGGACACGGCGCCGCGGACAATGTGGGCCTGCGGGCCAGGCCGTCGGGTGGCGCGGGCCCCGGGCCCCCGCGGGTAAGTTGCGGGGCGCACCGCGCCCTCCTCGGCTCGGTAGCCCCGCGGCCCACGCGCTTGCGGAGCGCAGCGGGCCCCGCGGCGCCGGCGCCTCCTCGCCTCCCGCGGGCAAAGTTGCCTCGGGGCTGGAGGACGCCCCGCGCGCGGCCCGTGGGCCGACGGCCCGAGCTTTTGTCTGGGCGCCGCCGCCGCGCGCTCGCCCGCCGTGGGGTAGCCGAGACAGGAAGGGGTGCGAGCCGCGGCCGGCGCGGGCCATCCGGAACCCGACGATCGCCCTTGGCCTCCGCGACCAGGAGGAGTGCGAGCACCTCCCTCGGAGCGGAGAGAGACCGGAGTAGAATTCTGCCTGTAAAACAAAGCTCTAGGGAGGGTGTTTACCGGGAAGCTTTACTTCAAGGTTCGTGTTTAGGACACCCGGGAAGAAAGTTGAGGGGTGCTGCTGCCTCTCCAGCGAGCCCAGCGTGTAAAATAGCCTTTGCAGTAAGACAGGCCAGGTAGACATGTCCAAGGAATTAAGACTGGGATGGGGTCACCTTAAACTGCTGGCTTTGGACGGCCTGTGCGAATAAGATGCTTTCTATCATGCTGTGTGCGTTTCCTCGGTGGTGGAATAAAGATGTCCCAGCGAAAACGTCGGAACACCCCCCTCCCCACCCCCAACCTTAGGCGGCAGTGAGGAAGTGAGCCGAAGGGCTGCAACTGGAGCGGTAGTGTGCGTGTGTCGTTCTGTAGTTTGATTTAACAGAGATAGAGTTCGGTGTTCTGGGTTTGTTTGGTTCTCCTGCAGGGCTTTCGACAGGCCCACCCTCTAAGTGTTGGTAGTGAGTCTCACAAGTTTTTCAGTTGGATGAACCCAGGGACAATTCAGGAGGTTTTTGGCTTGGAATGTTTGCCTCAGGTAGCTCCCCCCTGTGTAAATGGCTCCCAAATTCTTGCTATCTAGTTCATGCCTCAACTCATGGTTCAGTTTAGGTCTGCCTAATTAATCCTGCCAACCGTTTACCGTTACCATGGCATCCGGACATCTTAGTATTCAGTACAGGCTTTGGTCCATCTGGGTTGACGTTCCTCTTAACCTCTTTTTTCCAATTTGACTCTATCTTGTGGTCCAGTGCCTTTGACAGGACTCAACCATCTCTTAGCTATTTCTTTTGTTTTGGCTCCTGAGACTGTTAATATAGTGCTCACTACTTAGTTCGGGGTGGCCTCTAACTTGTAGCAGTTTTCCTGCCTTGGCCTCTCAAGTTCTGGGAGTACAGGTGTTGAGTCACCACACCCAGCTTGCCCTGGGGCTTTAAGAGCACATTTTGAGGCTCTGTTCTTTCTGAGGGAGACTGCTATTAGGAAGGGGCCTGCACGCCCATAGCCAGGTAGTCTTCTAGTCCTCTTACTATGGGTCAAGCCAGGTAGTCCTCTTCGTATGGGTCAAACTTTTTCTGGAGCAGTTAGCAAGAGAAATTAATTCTCTCTGAGTTTTCATTTACACTTTAAAGTTCCCCCCCTCCCCCTCTCGCACCGGTTTACTAGGCAGACAGTATTCTAAGCCAAGGCTTACAGAAACTGATGTCAGCTCGGGCATTTTGCATTTTGGGGCTACTTCAGGCTGTGGCTCTGTGCCCTTTCCCTCCCTTCTCCTCCCCTCTTACCACATTTTTTATCGGTTTTGTCAGCCCTGGGCTTCTCTGTACCTGAGAAGCATAGATGTCCTAAGGACCTTTCTAAGCTCGCTAGCCCTAGGCCCCAGCTTTTCTGAGTTTTTACTTCTGGTACCTTATCCTTCTAGCTGTATGTGTTCAGCACCTCCATGGGGAGGGCGCTAGAGTCCTGACATGGAGATATCAAGTATACTTGGCCACCTGTAAAACTGAAGACCTCAAGGAGGGAGGCCTTGTTGGGCAGCAGGTGTTCCACTGGTCAGATTGGGGGGGAAAAAGCTGCTACAACCCTACTCAGAGTTCTGGTTACCCCCAGACTGTCAGCCAGGCCTGAGCAGGCTTATGTAGACCTGTCCTACTGGGCACATTGGCTGTGAGATGTCCCATACAGAAGGTACCAGGAAATCTGTCTGTCTGCTTTCCAGTCTGAGGAGGGGTCCCTTAGAGAACAGTTGCCAGTAAGAGTCTTTTCTGCTTGGACTATTTATTTTCTTCCTAATGAAAGTGACTACAACTGGTTGAAATAGTACTTAGGAAATTATAGAGAAAAACTCTCAAATCTATGTGATGATAGTTACTGTATTACCGATTGTACTGTTGAGGTTGTTTTTTTTTTTTTTTTTTTTT
>NW_022196905.1:116633201-116634448 GCF_008632895.1 Mastomys coucha | reverse complement strand
GCCTCGAACTCAGAAATACTGCCTCTGCCTCCTAAGTGCTGGGATTAAAGGCGTGCACCATCACTGCCCGGCTTTGCCATGGTATTCTTGTTGTGTGTCTTAAGTGTGTGTGTGTGTGTGTGTGTGTGTGTGTGTGTGTGTGTGTCTGTGTGTGTGTCTGTGTGTGGATGTGTAGAGTTCAGAGGACAACCTCTGAGAATTGTTTCTTTTTTCCTTTCTCTGATGTGAGACCAAGGGGTCAAGCACAGGTCACTGGGCCTTATCGGTGGGCACCTTAACCCACTGAGCCATCTTGCTAGCCTTTAAATAGTGAAATTTCAGTCTTTCTTTTTTTGTACCTCTCTTCTCTCTGCCCCTCCCCGCTTTTATTTGCCTCCTTTTCTTTCTTGACATCCAGCTCCACTAGTAGCCAGGAGTGACTGACCTTGAACACCTGGCCCCTCTCTCCTGATCTAAGTGTTTAAGTTACAGGGGTGGTCTACCACATCCAGCCCAGCTCAGTAGTGACATTTCCAGGCATGTCCCTGAACCTCTCTGAAGATGTATGGGAAGTTTTGGCAACTTTGTGGCTGTGTGTGTTTTTCTAGAGGAAAAGTCCTTAGCTTCTTTAGATTCTCCAGAGAGCCTTCCATCCCTTGGGTGTTGTTTTTTTCTCTTACGCCTTACTCACAGTACATAAACAAACGCAGAACCTTCCTGTAGCCTGCAGGTATGATGTGTTCCTGGTCCCACAACATTGGTCATATGTATGTAGCTTCTTGTAGGTGGCATGTTCCTTGTGTTTGAGAGATTTGAAGCTGCATATGGTTTTTCATGCCAGCTTGGCTGTATTGAGCATCAGAATGCAATTTTAGTATACTTGAAAAAAAAAACCAAGCCCCTTACAGGGATAAATGGCGTAGGTATTCTTTGTGGTAGATAGGTGGGAAACTCAGACCCGTTTTCTTACCTACAGCTTTGGGAATTGAACCCAGGTCATTGAAAATAGTAGGTAGACTCTCTACCATTGAGCCACCCAGTCTTCCCTTTTAAAATTATGTTTAATCTGTGTGTACACACAAGTGTGGATCTACGTGTGGCTTAGCATGTGTGAGGGTGTCAGAGGACAACCTGTAGGAGTGGGTTCTCTAACAGGATCAAACTCAGGATATCAGACTTAGTGTCTTTAGCCACTAAGCCATCTTGCCCACTCGCTCTACTTTTTAATTTCATTTTTCTTTATTACTATTTTCTTTTTTTTTTTTTTT
>NW_022196905.1:116624056-116633177 GCF_008632895.1 Mastomys coucha | reverse complement strand
TTGAGGCAGAGCCTTACAAAGTTTCCCAGATTGTCCTTCAACTCAGTGTGTAGGCCAGACATGCCTTGAACTTTTGGTCTTCCTACCTAAGCTTCCCAAGTAACTATGAGCCCCACCAAACCTGTAAAACTGTCTTTTTGGTTTTTCGAGACAGGGTTTCTCTGTGTAGCCCTGGCTGTCCTGGAACTCACTCTGTAGACCAGGCTGGCCTCGAACTCAGGTAAAACTGTCTTAATTGTAGAAACATGTAGTTACGTTTTCTTGTTTTTCCTCAACTTGGCTACTGTTGACTGTAGAAACTTTCTTTTTCTTTTAAGAATAGGTTTATTCTGTGTAGTCCTGACTGTTCTGGAACTGACAGAGATCTGCCTGCCTCTGTTTCCTGAACACTGGGATTAAACCGAACGCCACACAACCAACCAGTAAAACTCAACTGCTCCTTTCCATTTTTGTTTGTTTTGTTTCATGTTTGAGACAGTTTCTCTGTCTAATAGCCCTGGCTGTCCTGCCTCTACCTCCTAGTGCTGGGATTAGAGGTGTGGGCTACCACACCCTGCCCCCATTCCTTAAGGCTTCCCTGACCCTTACTGAGAGCAACTTTCTGCTGCTTTTCCTGCAGCCCTAGTATTTCTGAAAGGATCAGTCTCCCTAGGTTCTATGTATTGTTTTCAGTTTTAGGGTTACTATTAGGCTTTTCCTCCTGGCTGTCCCACCCTCCCATCCCTGGTCGGTACAGCTTTAGCACGTATGTGATAATTCCGGGATGTGGATCTTTGCTTTTGGTTTGCTCCCTTAGGCTCTGCAGATTCCCTGAACCTCTGTTTCCTCTACCTCCTAGGTGTCCTTTCTCTGCCTGTACCCTCATATTCTACCCTTTACCAGGTTTCTGAATTGTCCCCTGCTGTCATTGTGTCTGCTGCTTTTGTTCATACCCTCATAATCTTCAGCTGATCTCTGCTTGTATTTTGTCTTGCTCACTGCCCATGAAATCTCCATTACCCACACTGTTGCCAGAGCACAGTCCTGCTGTCCCTGTGTGTGAAGTCCTGCACATACAGGGTATGTTTCCTTAGCGTGGCCTAGGAGGCCCTGCACATTAGGTTCCTGCTACCTCAGAACACTTTTTCCAGAAGCTTTGCTGAGCTGTTTGTAGTTCTCAAATGTGTCATGCACTTTCACATCTCTATTTTACTCTTCTTTCTGCATAAGCTGTTCACCCCCTAGCCCCACCCTCACTGCTGTCTTATATAGCCTTGTTCTCCCTCCTTTACCCATGTAATCAGCAGCTACTGTGGTCTGCATTGCCCTTTTCCAACCTGCCTTTCCCAGAAGATGAGGCATCTTTTCTGGGTTTGCATACCAGAGCCCAGACTTTAGAGCTACTGACTAGGCTCAGAGCTTAGTTCTCTTATTTATCAGCAGCGTGACGCTGGGCAGCCTACTGAACTGCGCTGTCCACAGTTCCTTCATTTGTAATGGAGGTGATAATTCCTACCTCATAAACTACTGGTACAAATATTTTAAAAACTACTAGCACTTCATAGTTAGCCCGCAGTATCATCATGCTGCATTTACATGGTTTCTGTATTTCTCCTTCCAGACTGTAACGTTTTTACGAGTAGGCCACACAGCTTACTCATCTCAGTAGTCCTAGAATTTAGCATTGAATCTGGTTCATAATTCAGCCAGAAAACACTTGGGTGGGTGGATGAGTGGGTGAATATGTGAATGAGGGGGTTAATGAATGAATCCCAGTGCACATTGCAGATACTCAGTGCTAGTGATGTTGAGCGTCTTGTCCTTGTTTGTTGGCCATTTGTGTATTATATATAAAAGAAATAGCTCTTAAAATCCTTTGTCCGTTTAAAAAAAGATTTATTTTTATTTTACGTGTGTTTTGCATGCACATGTCATTATGTGCATGCAGTGCCCACAGAGGCCAGAAGAGGGCACCAGATCTTCTGGAACTGGGGTTACAGGTGGTTGTTGAGTCACTTGTGGGTACAGAGAACTGAGCCTGAAACCTGGAAGAGCAGCCAGTGCTCTTAACCACAGAGCCCCCTTTTGTCCAATTTTAAAGTTGACATTTTTGTATTTTTATCCTTGAAATGTTAAGAATTACTTATTCTGTTAACCAGGAGAGGAGCCATCTCCCAGCCAAGAATTACTTATTCTGTAGAGCTCTTTTTTTTTTGTTTTGTTTTTGTTTTTTGGGTTTTTTTGTTTGTTTTTGTTTTGTTTTGTTTTTTGAGACAGGGTTTCTCTGTGTAACCCTGGCTGTCCTGGAACTCACTCTGTAGACCAGGCTGGCCTCGGAACTCAGAGATCTGCCTTTCTTTGCCTCCCAAGTGCTGCTGGGATTAAAGGTGTGCACCCTGACTGCCACTTATTCTAGATCCTAGTCCTTTACTGTGTAGATGTATGCAAATATTTTCTACTGGTGTCTTTTGAAACACAAAAGCTTTAAAAAAAAATTTTTAAATGACTTATTTCCTCTGGAACTGGAACTAGACCGTTGTGAGCTGCCATGTGGGGACTGGGAATTGAACCTAGGTCCTCAGGAAGAGCAGCCAGTGCTCTTAACCACTGAGCCATCTCTCCAGCCCTCCTAAAGCTTTAATTTTTAGGAAGTCTAATTTTATGTTTTCCCTTCAATATTTTTGCTTTGGTTGTCATGTCCAAGAAACTATTTCCTATCGCCTCTGCATTCCTTTAGCTTTATGTTTAGAGTTCAGGTCCATTTTGGGATTGTCTTTTGTATGTAGTATGAAGTGGAGTCCTGTGTTCATTCTTTTGCATGGAGATTTCCACTTTTCTCAGCACTGTTGGAAAAATTTTTTTCTCAAAATGAAAATTTTTGGTACCTACCCCTGTTGGAAACCATTTGGTCAAGAAGAAGCGGGCTTATTTCTGGACTCTCAGCTCCTTCCCAGCTGCACACCTCATCACTGCCTTCTGTAGTGAGATTTGCAGCCAGGAAGCTCTCCCAACTTTTCCTTTACATCCTCATTGGTTCTGAGGATCAAACTCAAAAGTCTCACGCATGGTATGCACATACCTCAGCTTGCTCCTGAGCTCATGTCACATAGACGTGGGCCTCCTGAGAACTTACCCATGAACTCTGGAAGATGGAGATACTCATTAAATATTGAGAGAATAAAAGTGAACCTCCTCTTTGATGGGCGTGGTGGAATACTTTGAATCCCAATACTCAGGAAGCAGAGGCAGGCAGATCTCTTGAGTTTGAGGCTAGCCAGGGCTGCATAGTGAGACATTTCCTTTTAAGGAAGGAGCTTTTGAATTGGTCCTGGGGAAAGAAGTATGTGTGCTTCAGGTTTTAATAGCCGTTTTTAAGTGAACCAGGGATATAGCTCTTGCTTGCACTGATTAGATCAACTAGTGGGCCTCCGCCTCTCAGTTTATAGACTGCTCACCTAGCATGCACAAAGCCCCGCCTCAGTCCCAGAGCTACGTAAACCAGAGAGGGTAGTGAATGCAACCGGTAAGTAAAAGCATGGGGACCCAGAGTTTAAGGACACCCTTGCTACATGCTAAATTCAGTGCTAACCTTGGATTAAAAAAAAAAAATCAGTAAATGTCCTTGAAATTGGCTTGCTTGATGCTGTTGTTCCATGTAGTAGAATAAGAGATAGAAGTGGAGTTCAGAATCGGTGTTTGAGGCTTTGGGTAGCACACACAAGCTTCATGGATAGGTAGTGGCTTTTGCTAGTTTACCTTCCTGGTTTCTCTTTATACATGTCTAGATTCTGCTGCTATGAGACTTTCTGGTTGGTTCTTCAGAGTCCTAGTTTTGTTTTTTTGTTCTTTAAGACAAGGTCTCTCTATGCAGCCCTTGCTATCCTGAGACTGCCAGGCTGGCCTCAAACTCACCAAGTACTGAGGCAAAAGACTTGTGCCACCATGCCCAGCTCTAGTTGGAGTTTTAAGTTGACTTCCATTGTTTTTCTTCCTCTTGGAGACTTTTTTCTGTAGTGTTTATTAGGATCGTGAGTGTGTTGGTTGGTTTCCTCCTATCAGGCCAGCTGGTAAGCATAGCCAAAGCCTGTCTCTAGCTGGATTTGCAGAGAGGGCAGGGATCAGGGTCCTGGGAAATAGCTTCTCTGAAGGTGTTATCTGTCATTTACTCTGCCATTTCCCAGGCTGTCTGTGGTAGTTAGGTCTACCTGGATTCACTTTCTAGAGGTAGGAATGTGCTTTTGGATGCAAGCAAGTCTGCTTTGGAAAGCAAGGGAAGGTAGGCCCCTCTGGTCTTGCTGGCCTCTGATAGCCAAAATAACTTTGGATTGAATTTCCTTAGTTTTTTCACCAAAGAGGCCAGTCTGTGGTATTTCCTGCGCCACGGTCCCAGGACACGCCCTCTTTCTTGGTTGTCCCTTACAGACGGGTGCTGTGGTCTCCTCTGTACCTAACCCGAGGTATTCACGTCACTGCCACTTTTTTAAGAGTTTGATGAGTGATCTGTGAGGACTCTGGTCCCATGGCAGAAAGAGCAAAAGGCACAGTGCAGAGAAGAAGGCACCTTCCGGGTTCTACGATTCTAGGGGCCTGTGTCCTGTATATCTCCTGCTGCACCTTCAATGAGTGCTCATGGCAGTTGTGGTGGATTTTGTGAGGCTGGTGCCACATCCCTGTAGGCTTTGCAGTCTTGGGTGAGCCACTTGACCTTTAGCTTTAAATATTCATCTGTAAAATGGGAACAATAAGGCAACTGTCATGGAGTTATCACTAGAAAACTAGATTGCATCATATGTAAAATGATGGCCACGGTCTTCATGAATTCTGTTAAGAAAACACCTACCGTTACAATTACTTGTCATCCTTGTCACAGAGCTCTGGACACTAGTTGTGATATACTTTCTTGATAGCAGACATATAACTTGACCTGACGTATATAGTGTGAATGAAGGGTGGTGTGTCCCACTAGTGATGTGAGCATTGTAGAACTAGTCTTGTGTGTGTTTAAGGGAAGCCCACACTCTCACTGTAAGGACAATGAGCAGTCTGTGGGACCCTCTGCCACTTGAAGAAAGAGTGACTTAGTTGGGGGGGGTAACCCTCTAGAGTGGGCCCCACTCATCCTTGTTCCTCCCATCACAGGGGAGATGATAGTGCATAATTAGGTTCAGAACAGATAGAGTGAAGATATTATAGACCTTTTATCTTAGCGCTTGGGCCTAAAGAGGCCTGGCAACTTCCTTGATTGTCTCAAGCTACTGGGAAAGTTGGAGAGGAGGTAGTAACTGATGTGATTCATGGAGAAAAGTAGATTTGTTTTCTTCCTAATGTGTATCCTAATGGGTGTCCTAGGAAGCCCCTGAGGTCATGGGAGGTTTCTATGATGGGAAGGGGGGGTGTACAACAACAGCTCTTCAGTCCTGTGACATAGGATTCTCCATGCAGACCCAAGGATGACAAACTACACATGTTCACTGAAGATAGTTGTTGCCTTAAAAGTGACTTTAACCATTAGGTGATAGTTAGCTAGTAGATTTGAACATGAGCAGTGCCCTTCCTAGCAGAGGGATTGTCCCAGTAAACTCACCCTCCAAAAGGATGCTGGAGAGCAGTGCTTCTCAGCCTTCCTAATGCTGTGACACGTTCATACAGTTCCTCATGCTGTGGTGACCCCAACCAGAACATGATTTTTGTTAATACTTCATAACTGTAATTTTGCTACTGTTATGAATCTTAATGCAAATATCTATGTTGTCCAATTGTCTTAAGTGGCCCCTGTGAAAGGATTGTTATCCCCAAAGGGGTCGCTACCCACAGGTTGAGAACCAATGCTTATACAGTACTACCTGCCATGCTTGTTCATCCTGTCTCAGAACCTTGGTCGACAGTGACCCTCAGTAGCTTGGCAGGTCCACCATGCATCTTGGGTTTAGCAGAGGGTCTGGGCCTGGGGACTAGAAGCAAGAACTACAGCTTCTTGTTTCACTGTTGAGCACTGCTTTATTTTTATCTAGTCTGTTTTCTTTGAAGTCAGAGGGCCTTCCTTGTTCAGGGTCCAGGGTCCTGCCCAGTTCTCCTGGAGTTATCTGGGTTGCAACATCTCATGGCCATGCAGTGTTGCTTGAGTTAACCTATGATGTCAGTTCTTCTGTGTCTTGTCTCAGAGGAACCTCCAGTTTGATACATACTCTTATGAGTGCTAGACCCCTGAACATCCCTCAAAATGTGTGAACTGGTCCCATGCAATGTGTTTCTCAGCGAAGTTCAGAGAAGAGAGAGCTGGTATTTTGGCACAGGTATTAGAGGCAGCCTGTGCCCTGCTGCCCCTTTTCACAGGAAGTATAGATTAACTGTGGGTAGGAGGAGATCAGAACAGCCATCAGGGCCCAAAATGTCTGTGTGTAGCCAGGGCGGCTGCCAGTACGGCCAGATTGCTTCCTATGGTAAAGTTACCTAAAGCTGTAGTAGTAGAGGGCTTAAAACTACAGGCTTTAATCACAGTTTTAGAAGTCCCAAAGTCACCCTTGCTCTAAAGGTTCAAGTTGAGGATTCTTTCTTGCTTCTGGCTTCTGATGGTGGTCTATAGTCCTTGGTATTTCTTGGCTTCTAGAAGGATGGCAGTCAATATGGCACTTTTCTCTGTCTTCATACATGCTCCCACATCGGCCTGTATCCGAGTATCCCCCCTTCAGAAGGTTACCTGTCATGTAATTTGAGCTTACCTGACTTGCCTTCCTTTTGCCTAGTTGTCCTGAATCCCATCTCGATATGAGACCCTTTCTGAGGTATCACCGTTGCCAACTTCAGCATCTCTTGCTTAGGAGTACAGCTCAACCTGACAGCTTCTCCTAGGTGCTCGACTGCCCCTGAATCCTCCCATCTCACTTGTTCCATCTGTTCTTGACCAGAACCGGGTGGTGGGTCGGCCTAAGGGCAAGTTGGGCCCGGCCTCAGCGGTGAAGTTGGCTGCCAACCGAACAACAGCAGGAGCTCGCAGGCGCCGGACGCGATGCCGCAAGTGCGAGGCCTGCCTGCGGACGGAGTGTGGAGAGTGCCACTTTTGCAAGGACATGAAGAAGTTTGGAGGTCCTGGGCGCATGAAGCAGAGCTGCATCATGCGGCAGTGCATCGCGGTGAGTGCACAGAAGGCACAGGCAGGGCTTCTGCAGAGCTCCCGGCGGCCCTGCTAGTCTGCCCTGCCCTCCTGCTCTGTGGGACGAGGGGTGTTTTAGGTGGCTCTCTTTCCAGTCACCCTTGCCATGCCGTCAGACTCCTGTGTGCTCTCTGGTGGTCTATAAGTCTTCGCTTCCTGAAATAGCTGAGTACTTTGAAGTCCCCTTTATTAGAGAGGTCAGGGCAGCCTGTCTTGACAGTGACCCTGTTACCATCGTTGTGGTCCAGGGTCCTGGGCCCTTCGTCTTCATGGTCACAAGTTTGGGTGGACAGTTAGTTTTGCCCTAGATACGGAGAGGTGATATATGGCATGGAGGAGCTGGGCCCATGGAAAACTTGGCCAGCCGCTCCAGACTCTCCATGCTTCTTTGGCAGTTTGAGACAGTCCTGGAGGTCAATTTTAGTTCCCTCCTCCACACGCCTAGACCTTGCCCTCCCTGAGACACTGCACCTTGAAGGCCCAGTGGTCTTCTTCCTGACTCCTTGCAAACCTGGCTTAGCTGGAGTAACCAGATTCCTCCACCCTGGTGAGCTGGTCCCTGAGTCCAGCATGGTATTGGTGAGTGAGCTCCTTCTCCATAAATGCTCTGCCCGCCCCCCCCCCCAGCACCTACGCCTTGGGCATCTCCTCCTCCTCTCTGTACTCACACAACCTTCTTGTTACTTGTGGTCAAAAATACATGCCATAAAATTTGCCACCTTAACTATTTTTAAGCATGTAGCACACAGTGTTAATTCTGTGCACAGTCGGTGGCTGGTCTCGGGCATTGTCATCTTCTAAACCAAGCAGAACTCAAGCCATTTTCCCAGTTCTTAGAAGTCACTATAGCGTTTTCAGTTTCTGAGAGTTTAACCACTGCAGAGAGCATGTTTATGAGAAATTAGACAGTGTTTGTCATTTTATGAGTTGTTTATTTTACTTAGGATAATATGCTCAAAGATAACAATTGTTCTACCTGACAGAATTGTTTAAATTTAAAATTTTTGTATGCTTGTTTGTTGTGCCATGGTGTTGTTGCTTTGTAGCCCTACTGGCATCAAACACAAGCAAGTCCTCTTGCCTCAGCCTCTCACCTGGATAATTTGTTAATCTTGGGTAATATTAGATTTATGTGGATATTTGAATTGTTTCTGCTCTTGGCTTTTTTGAGTAATGCTGCGGTGGGCATAAATGCCTTTTTGAGATCTGGCCTCTGTGGGCAGCAATGGAACTGTTGGATCATAATTCTAGTTTTATTTTAGTTTTTGAGGAATTTGCATACTGGTTACCATTTCACATTACACGAGAAGTGCTGAGATTCCATTTCTCCACATCTGGGCCACATCATTTCCTTGAGTTGTCGGTTCTTTGTTTTTAGCATACTACCCTAATGTGTATTGGGTAGTGTCACACTGGTTTTTAATTTGTATTGCCCTAATAATGATTGATACTTGTTCATGTATTTGTTGTTAGCCATTTGTATGTTTTTCTTTCAAGTCCTTGCCCATCTTTAAATTGGATTTTTTTAGTCTTTTGTTTTGATTAAGTTGTAGAAATTCTTTATATATTCTGTATATTATTCCCCAAAATCAAATGCAAGGTTTTTTGTTTAGATTTGTTTACTTTGTTTTATGTTTATGACTTTTGCCAGCATGTATATACACCATGTGCATGCATTCTATGAGTGTTTTGCGCGCGCGCGTGCGTGCGTGCGTGCGTGCGTGCGTGCGTGCGTGTATGTGTGTGTGTGTGTGTGTCCGCATGCACACATGTGCATGCATGCCTAATACCCACAGAAGTCAGAAAAGGGTATCAGGTGCCCGACTACAGTTACAGACAGTTGTAAGGTACCAGGTACATGGGTGCTGGGAATTGAACTGGCATTGTGCCTTTAATTAATCTCAGTGCTCAGGAAGCAGACAGATCTCTGAGTTCAAGGCCAATCTGGTCTACAGATAGTCCAGGCTAGCCAGGACTGCAGAAAGAGACCTA
>NW_022196905.1:116617819-116624046 GCF_008632895.1 Mastomys coucha | reverse complement strand
TTCTCTGTGTAGCCCTGCCTGTCCTGGAACTCACTCTGTAGACCAGGCTGGAACTCACTCTGTAGACCAGGCTGGCCTCGAACTCAGAAGTCTGCCTGCCTCTGCCTCCCAAGTGCTGGGATTAAAGGCGTGTGCCACCACTGCCTGGCAAGAGACCTATCTTTAAAAAATTTTAAAAAGTCATCTTTTATCTGAAGTTGTGAACTAGACATCAGGTATACATTCAAACAACATGAAGAGAGTGATTATTCTGCAAGATACAGAAGGGTATGTGATGAGGAAACAGCTGCCACCTTGGTGTTTGGTAAAACAAAGACAACTCACTGAACTCCAAGGAAAAGATGTGTACAGGACAAGAAAGGCAGAAAGGACTCTGAGGAGAGCAAGGTCAGAGGAGCTGCACAAGGAAACTGCCAGCCTGGGAAGAATGGTGGGTCAGGGCATCTATGACAAGGAGCTCAGCTTGGTGTGAATAGAGTAGACTAGGCTTGGTGAGAACGGCCTGTGGAAGCAAGAGGAAGGTCTGAGGTTGACGACTCTGAGGCTACAGAGGTGAGGCTGCTCAGAGATCCTGGCGTGGAGATGAGGTTGGGCAGCAAGGGGGATGTCTGTGTCTGCTTATGAAGCCACATGGAGACAGGGAGCCTAAAGGAGGGAGACTCCATACACACTGGGGGAGGAGCAGGGCATATGGGTCACATATGGATAAAGGTTAGAGGCTGAGGCAGGAGGATTGACTAGGATTGTGTGAGGCCTGCCTGTTCTCAATGCAGCAATTGCCAAATGAGCCTGGGCTACAGAATGCAATATTTTTTGGGGTGGAAAAAAAAACGTTTAGCCAATTCAGGAAGCCATGTGTTGATAGGGAAAGCCAGGAGACACAAGAGTCTCCAGCTAACAAGGCTGTGTGCGCAAGGAGCCACCTAGCCGGGCACCTGCAGAGATAAAACAGCATACCACACAGGTTTCCTCTATCTTTCTACCTCTGCAGATAGTCATGGGTCACTTCCAGTGTGGTAAGGTCTAGGAGCCACTATGTTCCAAACCAATAGTTTCCACAGACAGGTTCCTTAAAAGTGTGGGTGGTTTGTGACTCCGTTTTAGTCTTCCTGTAGAGCATTGGCTGGCCTTGGACTCAGGAGACCCACCTGTCTCTGAGTGCTGGGAATAAAGGTGCTTGTTAGCATACCCAGCCTCACAGAGCCTTTTAAACTCTTCTGAGTAACATATGTATCCCAGATTATTTTGAGGTCCTTGCGAAGCACTTTGATTAAAACTGATGGTACTTCCCCTGTGTAGTAGGCACTAATTGGCACAGGAAGGCTGAAGATCTAACTTGGCCCCTGGCCTCACTGTGTATCATTTATAGGAATTTTCAAATAATGTGGTCTTAAAAAGATCTTATCAACCTAATGTTGTATTTGAAATTACAATTGAGGAATTAAAAAACTGGTTTAGGTTTATTTTAAAAATAAGTATGTTCACAAATGACACGTTTTTATGAGAGCCAAGTCTATATTTTCAAAAATAAAAGTAATTAGTAAGGGGAAATAATGATATTATCTCATGTTTCTATAAATCTCTTGTATCTGGCTCATTACGACTTGTGTTTTCATATCTGCTTCTATATACCACCAATTAGACATGTTGATTTGGATGGAGGCTGAGGAAAAATCCAGCCTCCCACAGATTGTGAGCAAGGGAGGAACAGGCCAAGAGCTCCTGTAGATAAGCCTGGGTCCTTTGAAGAGCCACCAGAACCCACAGGTTCTTTTATCTTTATTTTATTTACTTACTGTTTTTTGATTGGTTGGTTGGGGTTTTTTGTTGGTGGTGGTGGGGTGTGTGTGTGTCTGTGTGTGTCTGTGTGTGTCTGTGTGTGTGTGTTTGTGTAGCCCTAGCTGTCCCGGAACTCACATAGTAGATCAGGCTAGCCTTGAATTCAGAGATCCTCTTGCCTGCTGAGTGCTGGGATTAAAGGTGTGAGTCACTGCCCTGGGGTAGCACCTTAAAGTTAGTGAGTGGCAAGATGGAATCTGAAATTGTAACTCAGCTTTTCATATTGTTTCATTAAAAGTTGTCAGTCTTGGCCTTGCTCCTGCAGTTGTTTGTAACTTACACACTGGTGACTGAGGCCATTCCCCATCAACTGCAGCGTGCTCTAAATATATGTACATAAATCACACTTGATAGTATTATTATCATTCTATAAGAAAGCCTGTTCCTGGCCATAGAAAGAGTACCAGGTAAAGGAAAATTTCATTAGCTCTTAGTCTTGAATTTTGTGTACCAATTGGCAAATTGGGTTTTTTGGTTTTTAATGACAGGATCAGATCTTAAGTCTTCAAGAAAATACAACAGCAGCTACTGTTTTTTCTACTTTTTCAAATAAAATTATATTCCAAGCTAGACATGTTAGCTCACGCCAGTCTCTGTAAGAAGACTGAAGCAGGCAGGTCATGAGTTTCTAGATATTCTGGGCTACGTTGTGAAACCTTGTCTGTAATTAATAAATAGCAGAAAAAATAAAATAAAGATGTTCCATGGAGAACCTGGTGGTCAGTTGAGCACAAAGCATAGTCACATGCATTTTTTCTTTGATAACGGTCCCAGGCATGGGGAAGTATTGCGTGCATATTTCCTGTGTGAAAAGGATGTGTGCTCAAGGGCTGAAGGTTTTTGTGAAGTTAGTAATCAAAGACCTTAAGTAGAACTGACGATCTTTTCTTCGGTATGCATGTGGTCCTGGGTGATTGACTGGTTGACAGGGTGGTGAGGCCTGGCACTTTAGTGAGGTCCCAACACTTTCACCCACCCATGCTTCCCCTGCTCCGAGACAGGGTTTCTCTGTGTAGCCCTGGCTGTCCTGGAACTCACTCTGTAGACCAGGCTGGCCTTGAACTCAGAAATCTGCCCGCCTCTGCCTCCTAGGTCCTGGTATTAAAGGCATGGGCCACCACTGCCCAACTCACTCATGTTTTGGTACTGTTATCGCACCCCGTGCTTTGGTGCTCTTATCACAGAATGCAAATCACATCTTGCTCCTTCTCAAGTTGGGAATGACCGGAGTCCTCTTTTGAGGTCTTGCGAACTGAGGCTGTGGATTGTGCTTTGATAACAGTGGTAAGAAGAGCTCTAAGCCCTCTGTGGATACACTTAGAGTTGTTGATATGAACAGAGTATGTTCTTCACTTTGTCTGCCTCATTCCTCTAAAAGGTAAGCTCAGGATACGAGAAGTTTTTATCCGTTTTTGGTCATTGCTGTATTCCTAGATCCTGTAGAGTACATACGAGAGGTTTTTATCCGTTTTGGTCATTGCTGTATTCCTAGATCCTGTAGAGTACATAACACTGATAGTATAAACAGGTGAATACATTTGCCTGAGCAGTTTTCTGATTGCTGGCAGGTCGAGTCCCCAGGGGCCTGTCTCCACTCCCTGATGACTTGCTTGTTTTTTGGGTCCTCAGCCAGTGCTGCCCCACACCGCCGTGTGCCTTGTGTGTGGCGAAGCAGGGAAGGAGGACACAGTAGAGGAGGAAGAAGGCAAGTTTAACCTCATGCTCATGGAGTGCTCCATCTGCAACGAGATCATCCACCCTGGATGTCTTAAGGTAGCATCCCTATATGCTCTGGGTACCCCAGCCCATCCCCCATGCTTCAGGGTCTGATAGTTCTGATGGTTCTGATGTGGCAGCTAGGTTCCCTCCTTAGAGATTGCTGCTCAAGTGGTGAAGATACATGGGTGGTATGCTTAATTCCTAGAGAGCCCTCAGTTCTAGGGCATTCTTTGTCAGGTGCCAAGTCCAAGACAGGAAGAGTTTGAAGTAGTGTCCAGACTGAGAAACTCGGTTCATTCTGAACACCCAGTAGAACCTCAGAACTACAGCAGGTTCTCACCATCTCAGTAGACAGAAACCCGTGTATGACACCTGGGGCCTCTGGGAGAAAAGAGCTTGGGCCAAGGAGGGCGGGCCCTGAACAATAGGTGGTTCTTCTCCTGTGCATCCGCACCAAAAACCGGTTCCTGTGATATGCTAGGGCAGGAATGCCTTGTGGGTGACCTCTGTGCCTGCCTGGCTCAGGCAGCTGATTCCACCTTAGAAAGGAAGAACACATTCTGTGCTGGCACATGTCTCTGTTCCAGCCTTCATATCTGTGGGCTGCAAGGGGTGAGGGCCTTCGTTCCCTCGCCACACCCACCCGAAGGGGGTGCCATGCCACCCGTGGCTTTGGAAGCCAGCCTCTCCTGGTAATTATTGCTTCACTATTTCTCTTGAGCTCAGCTAAGATAAATGGCACAACCACGTGGTGGGTCCTTCCTTTTAAGCTAGGCACAAGATAGACACGGCTTTAGAGAGGGGTGTTGAATGCTGAGGTATGCGGGCTTTGAAGTGACCTTGTGTCCTTGTGGACCCTCTGAGCACCCTTCCTTGTCCACTGAGTCCTGTCTTGTCCTTGCAGATTAAGGAATCAGAGGGTGTGGTCAACGATGAGCTTCCCAACTGCTGGGAGTGTCCGAAGTGTAACCATGCCGGCAAGACCGGGAAAGTGAGTGCGGACTCCAAGTCCCTGGCTGGGTCGGGTTGGCAGACAGGCATGGGCTGGGCCTTGCCAGGACCAGCCTGTCCCCAGTTGTCAGTCAGGTGGGGTGCAGCGGGCTGGGAAAAGAGGAGCAAGTTCAAAGATATACAGTTGGATTGTTGTTCTCTCTTTTTGGCCTATAAGCAAAAGCGTGGCCCTGGCTTTAAGTATGCCTCCAACCTGCCTGGCTCCTTGCTCAAGGAGCAGAAGATGAACCGGGACAACAAGGAAGGGCAAGAGCCTGCCAAGCGGAGAAGTGAGTGTGAAGAGGCTCCCCGTCGGAGGTCAGACGAGCACCCCAAGAAGGTGCCTGCAGATGGCATCCTCCGCCGAAAGTCTGATGATGTGCACCTGAGGAGGAAGCGGAAATACGAGAAGCCCCAAGAGCTGAGTGGACGCAAACGAGTACGAACTGGGAAGGCCCGGGTAGCAAGCAGAAGGGTGGTGTGGCTGGTCCTTAGGTATGGGGTGTGGGGTGGGGATCAGGGAAAGTTAATGGGTACAATTCGGGATCCTGGCCTCTTATGAGCTGCCCTGAGCAGGTCACCCAAATCCTGAGAGCCTGGCCCAAAAGAAAGAGAAAAGCCAGCGAAGTCACTCCTCTTCCCACCCCCTTTAGGCCTCGACGCTTCAAACGTCCCCCGGTTCCTCCTCTCACCTCTCGCCGAGGCCCCCTCTAGGCAGCAGTCTCAGCCCTTGGTGGAGATCCAGTCTCACTTACTTCCAGCAGCAGGTGCTCCCACGCCCCACCCTCCTGAGGCCCTGGGCCCTCCTGAGGTCCAGGCTGTCCTCCTCCCCACTCCCCAGTACCCTTGGCCGTTGCTGCTGAGGCCAGCAGAGGCTCTGAGGTGGAGAAGCTCTGTTGGCTGGGGAAGCTGCAGCTGGGAAGAAAGATCCTGGTAGCCGTGCTTTGCTATGGGTCTTGCCATTAGTAGCCACAAGGTGGCGCTGGAGAAGCTCCCGGCTTAGGCTTGGCTAGGGTTTCTCCTGCCTGGTCTTCAGCTCTGGGCTCCTTCAGCCATGACACTGCTGTTAGTGGGCAACTGTCATGGGCAACTGCCATCTCTGGTCTATTTCAGGTGGGAGGTCAGCTGGGTGGGAACAATTGACCATCTTCCATTATTTCTGGAAAAGATCAGGCTGTCTGTTAGATGTGAAAGACATGGCTTTATAGAAAGATGTCCGTCTAGCCCTTACTGAAGAGACTGGGCTTGTGGTGTGGTGGGGTGTAAAGGGGACAATTTTTCTCCAGTCCAGAAGCAAGCTCTTTGTCCTTTCTTCCTATGACAGCTAAAACCTGGCAAAGAAGATAAGCTTTTCAGGAAAAAGGTACCACCCTCCCTCCCTGTGTACCTGCAGCCTGCTTAAGCCGTCGGGAGCCCAGCTAGAGCCCATGATAGGGTTGGGAAACCTGGGGTGGGGGCCGCCCCAAACTGAGTAGGTTAATCCCAGGCCATCCATCCTCACCCTTCCCTCTCTCCTGCAGCGGCGGTCCTGGAAGAACGCTGAGGATCGTCTATCGCTGGCCAACAAGCCCCTTCGGCGCTTTAAACAGGAACCAGAGGACGATCTGCCTGAGGCGCCTCCTAAGTCCCGGGAAAGTGATCAGTCCCGTTCCAGCTCACCCACTGCAGGGCCCAGCACT
>NW_022196905.1:116608369-116617220 GCF_008632895.1 Mastomys coucha | reverse complement strand
CTTCAGCTACCTCAGCCACCAAGACCTGTGTGTGTGCATGCGGGTCTGCAGGACCTGGAACCGCTGGTACGAGACAGCCCTGTGTAAGAGGGTTTAGGTTCCAGGTCAGAAAAGTCCATGGAAGCTTGAATTGCTTATGGAAGCACCATTTTGCTTTTCTAATGTGGAGAACGAAGGGCCATATAGAATTCCCTGTCTAGACTTAGCTAAAGTTGACTGTGAGTGTGCCCATATTGACTAATTCCAGCCGGACATTTTCCCATATTATAGTTTTAGCCGAGTTTCTGACCTTCCATCATTAACAGGAGGATCCAGTACCTCCACCGGGGTTGTTAAGAGGCATTTTATGGAGAGTTCTTGCTGGCATCTTCTGTGTAAGCATGTGACTGTCAACAGAGGTGCCCAGATGTGGGCAGGGTGGATGCTGAGTAAGTTAGAGGGCTGAATCTTAAAGGAACTTCCTCCTTGAAGATGGCAAGCAGGAAGAGTTAGTGTAGCCAAGCAGGCTTTCCCTGGGTGAGACAACTCTGATGATGTTTCTTTCCTGTCTGGCTCAACTCCCAGGTGCTGCGATAAGCGGTTGTGGACCCGCATCGACCTGAACCACTGCAAGTCCATTACACCCTTGATGCTGAGTGGCATCATCCGGCGACAACCTGTCTCCCTTGACCTCAGCTGGACCAATATCTCCAAGAAGCAGCTGAGTTGGCTCATCAACCGGTTGCCTGGTAAGCTTTTGGTAAAGGATCCCAAATGTGCGGTACTGATGGCCTGGATTGTCACCTGACTCCTACCCTCTTCTCATCTCCTAGGGCTCCGAGACTTGGTGCTGTCAGGCTGCTCATGGATTGCTGTCTCAGCCCTCTGTAGCTCCAGTTGTCCATTGCTCCGGACCCTGGATGTCCAGTGGGTAGAAGGACTAAAGGATGCCCAGATGCGGGATCTCCTGTCTCCACCCACAGACAACAGACCAGGTGAGGTGCCAGGCTGGGGCTGAACCCTAAGGGTCTGCCTCTTGCAGGTGAGGTGTCCAAGGTACCCTGTCCGCTTTGACCACTTCTTTCCCACCCTCCGACCCCAAGGTGTATGTGTCATCAGCTTTCTCTGGCCTCAGCCCTTTGCTAGAAGATACAGGGGCAGCATATTCTTAGCTTGCTTTGGGTGTGAGGGTAGGATCCTAGGTCAACTGCCTGGGTGCCTCCCAGTCACCCAGCTAAAGCTCAGATGGGTACATCTATCAGGTGAGGTGACAACAGACAAGGACAGTGGGCCACTTCTGTACCATCTGAATTATTATTTTTAGATGAAATTTAGGCTCTCCTATTTTCTGCATTTTCTTGATGGTAAAGGCAGAGACTAGCTTGGACTTGGTACTGCTAGAGTGAAGTGTAGTCTAAATAACCACAGCTTGAGGACAGATCTTCCACCCATGTTTATGAATTCTGATTTCTCTAGAGAATCTAGAAATACAAATTCTGATGTGGAAGCTTCTAATGCTGAGATTCCGGCTTTGGTGTAGGGCATACTTCATGACTATGGGGTTTTAGATCAACAGCAGGACTTTATTTCCCTATTCAGGTTGATGGGTTACCTCTCTCCCATCTGTCCCAACAGGTCAGATGGACAATCGGAGCAAGCTCCGGAACATTGTAGAATTGCGCCTAGCTGGCCTGGACATCACAGATGCCTCCCTGCGGCTCATTATTCGCCATATGCCCCTGCTCTCCAAGCTCCAGCTCAGTTACTGTAACCACGTCACTGATCAGTCCATCAACCTGCTCACTGCAGTTGGCACCACCACCCGAGACTCTCTGACAGAGATCAACTTATCAGGTGAGGTGGGCCCCATACCTGTGGGACATCTGGGCACTGGATATTTATAAGAACTACTGCCTGGTTACAGTGCTTTAAAATACAAGTGAATGAGACCACCAACTCTAGAGAGAAACCTGTGCTAACATTGATGAGGGCATATAACAGCGGTTCCTGATCCAAACTGTAGCCTAGGACACCTCAACCAGTGTGTGGGCAACAGCCATGGATGGGCTAGGAGGCAGGGTCAACTGAATCCAGGGTTGACCATATTTCTGCCTGTGTTTACATGTCTCGTGTGTGCTATGATCCTCTATCAAGGATCCCATTGTTAGAAGTGAAATCCCTGTAGATAGTTCCACTGCTTATGTCTGTCACATCTCTCAGAATCCTCATTCTTTCCATTGTTCTTTGGCTGGAGTTTATTCTGAGAATTTGGAGCTTGGTTGCACATATAGCAAGGTAGACAGTGGCAAGATCACACTCAATCAAGTTAACAGTGTTTTCTGATAGCTTAAGATAGTCTGGATTGGAATTGTTATTTATGTGAAAAAAAAAACCACAAGTAAATACAAGGGAGAAAGTTGCGCTTTCTCAAGAAATTAAGGGAAACCCTCACTTCACTAAACTTGCACTTGACACAAATGCATTCTGTTCCGTTGTTAGGACTCACGTTATTTCATTGTTTACCTGTCTTTACAGCCATAGCCACGCCACCCACCAGGTGCTTAGGGTCCTTAGAAGCTATTCTTCCTCATTGTAAAGATTTGATAGCAGGAAATTACTATAACAAACAGAGAGACAAAGAGCTATGCTGAAGTGAAATTTCACCACCATATATATAACATGCAGCATATCATCTGCACAGGGACCCAGCTGAGACTTGAAGAGTGCAGAGCTGCCAGCATCTGGTTCTAAGCTCTTAATTATAGTAAATCTTGTCCCATGTTCTAGTTGTTATGAAGGTGCAGTGCAGTTCAGGAAATGTGTGGGAGTGTGTATATAAATCATCTATATTTTATTTCTTTATCACAGCATACTGAGATCGTTTCTCAGGACATATATACCTACCTACATTTTTTTTTTTTAAAGATTTATTTATTTATTATATGTAAATGTACTGTAGCTGTCTTCAGACGCACCAGAAGAGGGCATCAGATCTCATTACGGGTGGTTGTGAGCCACCATGTGGTTGCTGGGATTTGAACTCATGACCTTCCGAAGAGCAGTCGGTGCTCTTTCTCACCAGCCCTCCTTTTTTTTTTTTTTTTTTTTTTTAAAGAAAGCCAGTGGTTTCATAGCTCCAAGTACTCAGAGGATGAAAGGCAAAGGCAGTATAACTAAATTTCGGTCCTCTGCTACACAGCAGATTCAAGGCCTTCCTGGGGCACAGTAGAGCCTAGCTCAAAACAAGTAAAGAGTTACTACGTATGTTAAGGCATGTCTCTATACTCCATCTCTCCTTGTTTTGTACTTAATTCTCTTTAGAACAACTGAATTAATGATCAAGTGCTATATGATGGCCACATTCATATGGCTGGAGGATCTGGCAGCCAATTGTTGCATTTCATCCTAGATACACAGATCAGGTGCTCAGGCAGATTGGACCTGGCTTTTTTCTAATCCTTACCGCTTCAGGCAACCACTAGTCTCCTTCATTGGGGTCCATTTTTCATCTATGTATTATTAAATAGTGGTCATATGCTACCATTTCCATTCAGATGTGTATGTACAGTGTAAGGATGTGTTACTTGCATCCTCCTGTTACTGATTTCTCTTTCCTCTCCATTTTTCCAGTTTTTAAAGTTGGTAATATTGACCTTAGGTCTTGTACACTTTGGTCACTAATCAAGCCAAATAATGTATTGAGTACACTTCCTTTCCTGCATGACTCTTGAGTTTTGCTAGTTAATAATTGCCTTTTCAGTTTTGTTTAGCTTCTGAAGCAAACTGTACACCAAAACTGGATATCCCTTACAAACGTACTAGTCACATAATTAGTTTCTGCAGGACAGTATCCTCATCCCTGGCTTTTTCTTTTTATTCCTTCTCTACTGTCTCTAAGTTCTCATCTGAATTAGCTGCCATCACTGCACTGCTGATATTCAGAGGCCTCACCACCAGCTCTGTTCTTATTTATTACCCTTCCTCCTTGACTCCATTATTTTCCTTCCTGGGTGGTCTCTTGTTGTGTGGAGTACATAAAACTTTGTGTATATTCACATTTAGTTGATAATTAAATATAAATCCATAGTTTGCAAGCCACATTGCTTCAGCAAATAAAATGTTTTCTCCCCTGGCTTCTGTAACTCCCAAAAACGGAAATAAAAATCTATTTAGTGCTTTATCTATTACTTATCTTTTCTTCCAGTTTTGTAGAAGTTGTCTTTGTCTCTAATTTTGTGTGTGTAAAAAGGAGAGGGGAGGGAGTTGGGTCTCCTTGTGCTGCACAAGAGATGATAAGTCACCAAATAAATGTAGGTACTGGGAATCAAACTTGGGGCCTATGCAAGAGCAGTACATGCTTTTAATTGCTTAGCCTTTTTTCCAACACTCTAATTATTTATGTGTGTGTGAGTGATCTCTAAAGCCATGAAGGTTTTTCTCCTATATTTGTATGTGCCATGTGGTGTGGTCCAGTTACATTCTTTTTTGCATGTAGGTATCCAGTTTAATTATCCCAGCACCATTTGTTGAAAAGGCTGTCTTATTTCTTCACTGAAATGTATTCAGTGCCCTTGTCAAAAATCACTTGAGGGCCCACAAAATGGCATATACTGCCAAGCCTCATGACAAGTTTGATCCTTACGTTCCATATGATGGGAGGAGTTGACCTTCAAAAGTGTCCTCTGATTTCCTCCTGTGCAACACAAATATATTTTAAAATTATTTGAACTAATCTTACAGCCAAGTGTGGTAGGTCACACCTTTCCTTTTAGCATTCAGGAGGCAAAGTGAGGAGGATTTCTGTTTGTTTGAGGCTACCTGATCTACTTAGTCTCAGAACAACC
This sequence comes from Mastomys coucha, assembly GCF_008632895.1. Lineage (NCBI taxonomy): Eukaryota > Metazoa > Chordata > Mammalia > Rodentia > Muridae > Mastomys > Mastomys coucha. Next base: position 116,612,397 of record NW_022196905.1, on the reverse strand, counting down.
AGGGCTTTGTAAAGAGATCCTGTCTCCAGTAATAATAATAATAGCATTAATAGTAGCAGTAGAAGTTGTTATTCTGTATTATCATATGGTTAATAATTGATAGTTTAACCAATAATTGATTATTTAACCATGTAACAATTTTTTACCTTGATTCTGTTCCTTTATATAAGTTTTGATGCTGTTAACACCAGTTTTGACTGCTTTAGCATTGTAATACAGTTTTCAATGAGAAAATATGAATCTTCTGACTTCAAACAACTTGGAGTCTATTTACTAAGTTTCAAAATGGGCTTTTCTATTTTTGCCCATCTTACATTAACAATAGTAATATGCTAATATTTTAATCTTCTAGTCCATGAATTTATGTTTTCCCATTTATGTCTTATTTTGGTAGGTTTTTTGTTTTTTGCTTTTGTTTTGTTTTGTTGTTTACCATTGTCAGTAGACAAGTCTCATTCCCTTGAATTTACTTATTTGGGATGCCATTATGCATGGGCTTGTAATTTTTTCATTGTTCTCACTCAGAAATGGAACTGTTTTTTCTAAGCTTTTGGCAGGTGTGGGAAAGCACTCAATTTTTTTTTTTTTTTTTTTTTCATTTTTCCATGTGACATATGAGGCCCCATCCCATGTTATCATTAATCCTGGATACCGGACCAGGAATGGAGATCAGTGATAAAGCACTTGTTTGTTACATAACAAGGCTCTACCTAGCTGGATTCTATGCTAAGACCACAAACACAAACAGAAGCTCACAGTTTACTTCGAAAATGTTTGCCATTCAGTTAGTGAACTTTATGGTGTTATTTAGCTTGTACTCCATCCAAATTTTTATTTTATTTATTTATTTATTTATTTATTTATTTATTTATTTTGGTTTCCTGTGAACTCCAGGTTAAGGCCAGAGTCTGAATAAGTTAAACATTTTTCTTTTGATAAGAAAATTTCCTTGATAATAATTGCACTTTGTCTCCTTGCTATGAAGAAAATGCCTGTGATTGTCTCTGGGTGAGTTCAGTCATGGATATGCTGGCTAGCTAGTTTGTTCCTCTACAGCCCTAGGGACCCTTCTAACTGAACCTCTCCTCCTAACAGCTGTCCCCATCTCCAGAGCTCAATCTCACTCCTCTCAAACCTCACTTCCAGCACCAACCCTGAGATAAAAAAGAAAAGAAATGACCTGAAACAATGTCTCCCATGTAGACAGGGAGCCTCGCAGCTTTCCCCCGAGGACCTTGCTGTCCAGGTGGCTCCCTGATTTGACTTGAGGCCATTGGGTATTCATGCTTATCTTGGCACCCTCTTGGCACTTACCTTGTCGCACCAGTGTGACCAGGATTTCCAGATGGCTCCTTTTCCAAGTTGACTTTGGGGCCTGGCAGCATTGGCCTCTTTGGTGTTCCCTGGCTCTTAATTTAAACAACAATGAACTAGCTTACACCTGGAGCTTAAAGACCTCTGTCTGGGAAACTGGAGGGGAAGGACCACTCTGTGTGGGGTCTCTTGTCCTTGTGCATTAAACTTCTCTATAGCCTGGTTCCTCACAGCTTCCACAGGTGGGTACTACCTGTTGATGGATGATCCCTGTGATAGTCTTTAGCCAGCCAGCTTTGATTGAAGGTAATCAAGATAATATTAAAAAAAAAAAACTTGTTCAAATGATGCTTCACATGACATACTGAGTTTTTAAAACACGGAAAATGTTTTTACACCAGCAAAATCTATCCTCTATAAAGTGAATCAAATACTGAGTTTTAAGTAATTGTGTGTGGACATCATCAGCACTTGTATTTCTGATTTTTGCAATAAGATTTATAAAGGCAGTGGTGGCACACGCCTTTAATTCCAGCACTTGGGAGGCAGAAGCAGGCGGATTTCTGAGCTCCGAGGACAGCTAGGACCACACAAAGAAACCCTGTCTGGAAAACCAAAAAAAAAAAAAAAAAGATTTGTAAAGCAGATTAACAGCCAGGTATTGTAGTGTCCATCTTTAATAATCCCAGCACTTGGGAGGCAGAAAGATCTTACAAGGCCAGCCTGGTCTACAAAGCCAGTTCCAGGCCAGCCAGGGCTACGTAAAGACCCTTTTTTCTAACTGTAGCTGTCTTCAGACATACAAGAAAGGGCATCAGACCTCATTACAGATGGTTGTGAGCTACCATGTGGTTGCTGGGAATTGAACTCCAGGACCTCTAGAAGAGCAGTCAGTGCTCTTAACCGCTGAGCCATCTCTCCAGCACCAAAACCCTTTCTCAAAAACGTCTGCAATATACTTAAAAGATAGTGTCTTGGAAGCGTCTTTGCTAGCATTCTGCTCCCTTTGGTCTAACTATTCCCCCACCCTCATTTGTCGATGGTTCAGACTCAACCGTGTTTATATTCCTACTATCTTTGAGAGGTTGGGTTATCCTCACATGGTCCACATTATGCATCCAAGATTGGTGAGCACCGTATTCAGGGCTTTGTGTAGGCATGATGGCCTGTTTGGCAGGACTGACGATGCACAGGTGATCAGTGCCTTCATTACTGTCACTGTTACTGCATGTTACCTGCTGGCCCTGATTTTTATTCAAACGTGGTAGTACAATTTAATACCCCTTACAGGATGATAACAGTCATTTTCTCATTTATTTGATCCACCCAGAAGTCATTTATCTTGCTTAGTTTCAGTTAGAAATTGATTAGCCAGTTGACTAGATTCAATTCTATAGTAGTAGGGTTTAAGGAAAGTAAAGAATGTTGAAAAAATATGCAATTATCTACAGGATATGGTGAATTGTTTTGCTGCGGGCCGGCCGATCTGGGCCTCCCTCAACCTGTGGGAGAAACAGGGGTTCTAGTCAGGTCGACAAGGCGTATGCGAAGAAATGACGGCAGAGACGACACATGAAGTATAAGATCTAAATGTATTTCTTAGAAATGGCATCAGACTTTTACAGTCATTGTAAAAGAGAGATGGTAAATCTGGCAGCTCAATAGTTGAGTTACATCTGAGGCTATCTGAAATATACTGGGTCTAAAGCAGTAGCTATCTCCTCTGGACTGGTACTGCATCCCCCAGGCCCAAGTGCTCTGGGCCCGGGGGACTGCGAGAGATACATGAATCTGAGTCCTAGCCCATCTAAGTTCTAGTGCTAGTCCTGCATGTGAGTCCAAGTCCTTCTTCCCCCAGTCCTAGTGCTAGACTGAAGTCACTAGGCAAGTGACCCCCACACCAAGGTCAGCAGAGTCTGGTAGCTAGGTGTGAAGCAGGAGGAAGAGGGGTGGAGCCCTCCCTGTTGAGGTATTCTAATGTTAATACTCTGGTTCTTGTTGGAGGCAGGCAGAGGAGAGTCCGGACCTAACACTTTTAGCTAATGTCCTAGAGTGAGGGAAACCCTTCAATTACCCTCTAATATAAAACATTAAACTAAAATCCTTTATCAGGATTTTATCCCCGATATTTTGGATATGACTGGAGTAGACGAGTGTGCATAACATTGTTTCTTTTGGACAAAGTCTTTCTTCAGTCTCTGACTTTAGGGACTTCACTCTGATCTAGCCATATCCACTAGGATATTTATCTGAACAGAGTAGTCAGATAAAAGGGATAATCTTAGGCACTGTGACCCTCTTTGTAAGATAGAGGGTTTTGTATGTAACTATATGGGAAGAAGCAGCCCTGTTGTACAAGTAGTTTCTACCCGATAGAGGGTTCAGAAAGGGTGGGGGACTACTGGGGTTGGAGACGGACAATGTTCCAAACAGAACCTTATTTCTTCACACTACTGACAAAACACTTGTTACACCTTTCAGGAATACATTATTTAACTTTTTGCAATTTGTTAGGTGAAATTATCCCCGTTTGGCGACATCAAGGGCTGGATTACGCTAAAGATCTGTTTTCTATCTCTATTACTGGACCCTTGAGTTTACTTAGACTTTGTATCTTCTGTCCCTCACATGGTTTCTTCTTTCCGGCAGACTGTAATAAGGTCACTGACCAGTGCCTGTCCTTCTTCAAACGTTGTGGAAATATCTGTCATATT
>NW_022196905.1:116596543-116606316 GCF_008632895.1 Mastomys coucha | reverse complement strand
TTAAAAAAAAAAAAAAAATCCACTTCGTGTTTGAGGGTTTCTGTTTTATGAGAGGGTTAAAATGTAATTGGAATATCCAGGGTAAATGTAATTTCTCTGCCATCTGAGAAATACAGCAGTCCCGAGACACATGATTTTCTCCTACAGAAAGAGGGTTGTTTCTAACCAATAAAGGTAATGGGAAGAAACAATACTACAATGAGGGCCACCAGTGGATATTAGGAGCAATGGCTCACCTGCTGTCTGTACATCTACTATACCTGTACAAAAGCAATTTCTATGCGTGGCCACTGTCTATCTTACTCTGGTACTGCTGTGATAAACTACCAAGGCAACTTATAAAAGAAAGTTTAATTGAGCTCACTGTTCCAAAGGGTTAAGATTTATGTAGGTGGAGAGAGGTACACAGCCATAGCAGCAGCTGAGAGCTTGTATATCTTTTTTATGTGTATGAGTACACTGTAGCTGTACAGATGGCCGTGAGCTATCGTGTGTGTGTGTGTGTGTGTGTGTGTGTGTGTGTGTGTGTGTGTGTGTGTGTGTGGTTGCTGGGAACTGAACTCAGGACCTCTGCTGGCCCCGCTCACTCTGGCGTAATTCACTGTAGTTGTCTTCAGACATTAGAAAAGGGTGTCAGAGCTCATTATGGATGGTTGTAAGCCACCATGTGGTTGCTGAGATCCGAACTCAGGAAGAACAGCCAGTGTTCTTACCCCCTGAGCCATCTCGTCAGCCCAGAGCTTGTATATCTTAACCAATCCACAAGTGGGAGGCAGAGAGAGGCACACTGGGAATGACTGAGTACACCTTCAGGTACTCACCTCCTGCAACAATATCCCTCCCCAACAAGTCCCACCATCTCACACAGGCCTATGTAGCATTACACTCTTCTGAAAGTTTATTTAAGTCCAAAATCTTTTTTCTCAAATTCTAGGAACAGTGGCTTCTGTGTTTAACTCTGAGGAGTAACTTAACAACACACTTGTTTGTTGCAGAGATGCAAAGGCCATTTTTGTGTTAGTTTTACTTCTCTGAACCTCCAAATGAGAGAGCTGCACCCTGCTATTTAGAAAAGTCTTCTTCAAAAAATCTATTCTCTATATAATGTGAATCAAATACTGGGTTTTAAGTAATTGCATTTCTAATTTTTGCAGTAAGATTTATAAAGCAGCTGGGCAGTGGTGGCGCACACCTTTAATCCCAGCACTTGGGAGGCAGAGGCAGGCAGATTTCTGAGGCCAGCCAGCTACATAGAGAAACCCTGTCTCAAAAAAAGAAAAGTCATCTTCTCCCCTAAGAACTACCTTCAGGGCAATTTTTTTCCACACAAGCAGTGCCTGGTAAGAACCTGGCTTCACACTACTATAGGCGAACAGCAGAGCAAAGATACAATGTACCTCCATCTAGTAACACCTCTCAAGGATTACTGAACCACCAAGGAAGATTACATCCCAAAACAAATTTATAGTCTCTGTAGGTTTTTTGTTACATTTGTATATGTGATGTTTATGGACCTTGGCTTACATGGGTAAGTCCAAGGACTACATATGGAAGCTGATAATCCAGTTCTAGTCTTGAGGATCATGGCAAGTGCCTTTACCTACAGAGCCATCTCAACTGCCCTCTCTATAGCTTTAAACAAGCTTCAGATGAGGACAACCTAAACCACATGTTTCAAAAAGGTGCTCCAAGGTGGAGCTTTACCATGGCTAGTCGTGGAAAGACCAAACCTGTTATGGTCAATCTAGAGCTTCCAAACAAAAGTGAGGCACCAGTGGATCAAGAGAACCTGATGTCTGCAGAGGGAGATACAATGTGCTCAAATTATATTCTTTTCTACGTGAAGACAAAAACAAGACTTCATTCTGTTCTGCTGTGAACTTTTAGAACCTTCTCCATTTGACGTATTGCCTGTTATAGTATAACTGTTCTGGCATGCCAGTAAAATATGCGGCTTGCAGAAAAAGTTACCCTCTGCTTAAAAAAAAAAAAAAAACAAAAAACAAAACAGCCATCCCTGGTATTTACCATGGACTGGCATTAAGAACCCCCTGCCCTAAAATCTAGCATGCTTAAGCCACATGCATGGTATAGTATTTGCAGATGACTTAATCTGCATAATTCATATCATATCCAGATGACTTAAAATACCTTATACAATGTAAAGTTCTCAACTGAAGAGAAAGCTGACCCTTCTGTGTAAGCTATTGATCTCAAGTTCTCATTTGCTGTATGCCCTGAACTTAAAGTCTGTTGTCTGTCCCCTCCACCATCCCAGTGCTGTGATGTGCATGGGGCTACTAAAAACAGTATAATCTCTAGCCATCAGCTATACTCTTAGTCCAATATATAAATAGAGAGAGAAAAAGAACTAGTTACTTGTTAGCTAAGATTTTAGATAAAGCTTTTAACTTCTCAAGAGACTTCTGTCTCCATCCAAATGAGGCAGTATCTATTTTAGAATGATAGTAGGGTCGCTTCATAAAGCACCTAACACACCCGTCACAGTAAACACAACTATGATGAGCAGCAAAGATGGTCTCTGAAGGTGTTCACATCTCTTCTGAAGAGAGGTGCTAGACCAGGATCTTGATGCCTGTTCATGCTATGTGCAAGTAAGTTTGAAATGTAGGGAAATAATATTAAACTACAGCAGCCTTTTAATTTAATTTTATTCCTAAAGTTGAAATTACTAGCAGGTAGCACTAAAAATACACCTTCACTATACAAAACATTGTAAATTGATTACATGTTAATAAAGAATTTAGCACACATACACTTCTAAGATAAGAAGCTAGATGCAGCCCTTGCTATTAAAAGCTGTACCCGAACAAAAATGGACATATTTAGTCTAAGGCCCTGGCAGTTGACTATAGAATGTCAATTGTCTCCCAATTATGTTTAAATGCAGAAATAGCAACAATGTTGAAACTTACATTCATTAAATATTAGCATTTAAAATATACATGGCTCATCAGGTGAACGCTCAGAGCAGTCACAGCTCAGGAGCGTCCACACTAGCCCAGGCAGGAATAGTGAGTTCATTTCAAAGGAAACAAAACTTTCAAACACAGGTAAAGTAAGCAACAGGCGAGTGGCCTCCATATCCACACTGAACAGTTTGCTCAGGGGCGACAAGTGATAAAACCCAGCAGAACCTGGGAAGGCCGTGTGTCCACAAGTAGATGGGCCTATGAACCTGGGAAAGCCATGTGTCCACAGGAAGATGGGCCTATGGCACTGGCCAGGGTTTCTTCAACTTGGGATTAACTTTCTGTCCCCAGTTAGTAATGAGAATACTTTTTGAAAATAGCTTTTGCCTTAGAACAGTTAACTTTCCAGTCCCTTTAGTGCACTGAAATGTTTGGGGTAACATCATGTGAGTGTCCTACTGCATGGGGCCTCAACTTCATGACTTAAAAACATGCACAGCTCGAACCACATACTGCCTGCAGATGGGACACTCACTCATGCGCTTGCCACACTTGGTGCAGGTGACCATGTGCCCACACTCCAGCAGGACACAGTCAATGACCGCATCCATGCAGATGCGGCACAGGCTGTCATCCTCCTCATCCTGAAGCTGCATCCGCTCGCCATCTGAAAGGAAATCAAGAAAGCTGAGCTAAGGGCCCTGGACGCAGCTGCTGGCCTTGCTGCCTGCTCACAGCCAAACAGCCATCTTCTGAGCCCACCACAGGCCCAGGTACCATCCCAGTGCTATGCAAAGAGTAGTCCCTTAATCTCTTCATGACTTCTAATTCAGGGTTCTGTGAACAAGTATGTGCCTTGGGGCCAGCTAAAAAAATGTTCAATAAATGTTGGCTACTTATTGCTGTTTTACGTCATGATGTATTAGGAGTTTATAATGTGGATATATTTATTCTGTATTTAGAAGAGACAGTGGCTGGGGGTATAGCTCAACTGATACAGTACCCACCTAGCTTGTGTGTCTTGGGTTTGATTCCCAGCACTGCATAAACCAAGTATAAAATACGCACCTATAATCCTGGCACTTGGGGAGGTAGAGGCAAGAGGATCACACATTTAAGGTAATCTTCAAATACAGAGTGAATTTGAGGCTTGGGCACAGGAGACCTTCCAAATATGTGCCACTCAGTAGTTGGGCCACTAGTGGACATTTAGCTCAGTTGTTCTAGATGTTTGGCCATAAAGATGCACGAGACTTTATTTTGTGGTCTTAAGACCAATAGCATGGGCTGGTGAGATGGCTCAGTGGGTAAGAGCACCGTCTGCTCTTCTAAAGGTCATGAGTTCAAATCCCAGCAACCACATGGTGGCTCACAACCACTCATAAAGAAATCTGGTGCCCTCTTCTGGTGCATCTGAAGACAGCTACAGTGTACTCATTTATAATAATAAATAAATCTTTAAAAAAATATATTTAAAAAAAAAGATCTCTTATCTCTCTCTAGATACCTCTGACATGAGATCTTTATCTGCATATTACCTAATCCTCTTTAAAAAAAAAAAAGATGCAAGACTCATCTCATTAAAAGGGACTTTTAATGAAATAAATAAGAATAAGGATATCTGGAAAAATAAACTCACATGACTTTTGGTTTTCTTCATTCTCTTTGTACAGCCGGTTGACTTTCTCTACCAGCTCCCATTTTTCACAACAGCCAGAATAGTTGACAAAATTCCGAGCCAGGATCTCCTTCAGCTGGCGCACGCTCATCCCTTCTACCTCTTCAAGGCTTGACAGGTCCGACAGGGAAGCTCTCACTTTCTTCTTAGAGAGCCCGGGGTTCTGAAATCAGAATATCTGTTACCTTTGTTCCCATAAGCCCAAACTGCCTGGCCTCCATTGGTCCCTGTGGCCCTGGGTACCCCCTGCAGATTTCTCCGCTGCCAGAAGTGTGTTTTAACACATGTGCCCTAAAGGAAGCACTGTGCTAGCCTAAAGCAAGTCCTGCATCTTTCCTTTCTGCCATAAGCATTCATCAGGGAAAGCAACTTTAAAGGAATTTCACCTGTTCCTCCTCCTCCTCTTGTTCATCATCATCATCTTCATCATCGTCATCATCATCATCGTCATCATCATCATCATCTGTGTTTGCTGAAGCTATTTCACTTTGTACCTACATACATGACAGATCCAATTATATTAGTAATCAAGTTTTTCTAATTACCAACCACATAGTGAGACCGTGCCTTAAAAAGGAAAAAAAGAAAAAAAAAAAGAGTACTAGGGCTGGAGAGATGGCTCGGCAGTTAAGACCACTTACTGCTCTGTTCTGCAGACCACCTAGGTTTAGTTCCCAGCACCTACGTGGCAGATCACAACCATCTTTAACTCCAATCTAGGAGGACTCAATGCCCCCTTCTGAACTCTACAGAGCACACATGAATTTGACATGCCTACCAGGGCACGAGTACATGCAAACAGTCACATACACATACAAGAAATCAATATTTTAAAAAATCCCTAGTAAATAGTTCTCTTTAGGAAAACAGACATTCCTTCCATTTCAGATTATATGCCTTCTTTATATCTTTTACATACTTTCTCGTTTAAGACACGATGTACAGCCTGGGCTAGAAGAACTCATCTCCTTCCTGCCTCCACATTCTCATTGTTGGAATTGTAGGTGTACACCGCCATCCTTAATGACATCTTTTGACCATAGCATACAATAGTCTAGGCTGCTTCCAGTATCACAGTTTACCCCACAGGTACCACACTGCAGCACTGTGCTGCCCACATCTTCCCCAAATGGTACCCAAGGTATAAGTCAGTGTATGTTTATATGATTATGAAATTCTCAGGAGAAAATCATACACTCCTGCGCAGACACACACATCCTCTTACTTTAAGGTCATCGTTGGCTATATAGGGCCCTTGAGGCTACAGACCCTGTCTCAAAATAAATAAAACCAAATCAGAACAAGTTCCCTCCAACAAGGTAATATGGTCACTGAGCTAACTGCTGATGTTTCTGTGGTCACTGATACTTTTGCTTATTACTTCAACAGTTAATTGCAAGTTATTTAATATGGACAAGAAACTCATGAGCTACTTCAGACTGGATTCCAGGCACTAGCACCTAAGCACCAAGGCTATATATGCATCAGGCAGGCGTGCAGATGCCTTCAGCTGGGGATGGAATCTCTACTCTACATGGTCAGCACTAAAAGATCCTGACCATGTATGGCCAAGAGTGAGCACCCTAGGCACTTGGGGTCATCAATCCACACCACCCTACCTGTGCCAGAACTTCTGATCTGAAGGCGCCATCTCTGTCCATGAGCTCTCCCTGGAAGGAGGACACAGTAGCAGAGGGGGGTGTATAATTTGAAAAAAAGGATTGTGTAAAAAAACTAGAAGTCTGGGACCTTGAGGAATTCAGGCTACTTGAGTCCAGCTCATCCCCTGAGCCTAGTCCACGATGACATAGTACTAGATCCACCAAGTCTTCCTTCTCACGACAAGTGTCGGTTGGTATGTTTCTGAGGAGGAGATACTGCCGCAGGTCCTTCACTTTTAGTCGCATCAACTGAGGGCGCTGGAAGGCCGTCTCTTGTAGTAGGTGACAAGTAGAGCATCTACGGAGGTTTTCTTGTGAGACTGAGCAAAAGGAGCAGAAGTCCTTCTTGCAGTCACAGCAGACATGCTGAGGACAGAGGAGATGACATAACACTTAAACCATTATGCAAACACTCTCTTCGGTTGTCCTTTATTAAACCCGAAACCTTGCTTTATATGAAGTACTCAAGCAGCAGACTATTCTCACAGAACCAGTCCCTGCTAGGGCAGCTTAAGAGTCTCACAATTTCAAATACAGCACTTTTAAGAAAAATACATGCTCTTGTGTTAATGAATTAAAATGTTTCCACCCCTTGGCATAAACATGTAATTAGCAGAACAGTGCTGCCTTGAACCGCATGGAACAAACAGAGCACAGCCACAAGCACTCCTCCTGGTCTTTTCCTATGTGGATAATTTCCCCAGCAATGAAGAGGAAAAAAGCTCAATACAAAAAGGAAACTGACCTCTTCCAGCTCGACCCAAGGACAGAGAAGACCCACTAGTGCAGAAATCTGTACCCAGCATAGCCCAATTACACTGTAAGCCATCTCAGAAGAGAATCTTTAAGAGAACACTCAGGTATGTCCAGTTCTGTGCAATGCACGGCTCCCATAAGCTAACACTTTAAGAGACCACACTGATCAAACTACAAGATGCCCCATTAAAGTTTTAGGGTAAGTGCTTTATGTAAAACCTCCATAAACACTAATTATTCATTACATTTCCCACCCCCTCAAAAGCTTCTCTTACTGTAGCTCAAACTGAACACTCTATGTAGCCTAGGCTGGCCTTGAACTAGCAGCAATGCCCTTATCTTAGACTCCCCACTGCTGAGGTACAGATATGAGCCAATGACATCCAACTTCCTTCTTTAAAACTGAAAAAAAATCCCAGGGCTCCAGGACAGCAAGAGCTATACAGAGAAACCCTGTCTCAAAAAACCAAAAAAAAATCAAAACAAAACAAAACAAAAAAAAAAAATCCCAGGGCAAGATAGCACAGTGGTTAAAAGCACAAGCTTCTAGAGGACCCAAATCTAGTTCTCAGCACCCATGTCTGATAGGTCACAAGTGCCTAGAACTCTAATGTCAGGATAGCTGGTGCTCTCTGACCTCCTCAGGCATCTGCACACATGCTAGATCCACTCAGAAACTCACACATAACCATAAAAAAAGGAGAGATGGTCAGAGAGCCGGAGACAGCTCAGAAGTTAAATGTGACGATTCCTGATCTTGGAGAGCCTTTGTTTGCTTCGCAACCCCCATGTTGGGTAGCTTACAACTGCCTGTAACTCCAGATCCAGGGGATTCAAGACCCTCTCATGGCTTCTGAAGGCACCCCCACTCAAGTGGCATGCATACACATACATTCTTTTTAAAGAATACAGTCAGGATTTAGGTGTGATGTCTCATGCTATAATATAGTACTTGGGAGGCAGAGGTCAGCTAGGAGTTTGAAGTCAACCTAAGATACATTTAAAAAACTAATGAAAGAACATGGTCAAGAATAGGCTAGGGAGCTATACTGGGCTGTGGAGTGGGAGAGGGGGCATTTGCTAGCATACATAAGGCCTTAACCTTCATGACAAGCTCTGCAGGAGACAAAGTTAAATATTTTTAAAACATGGTACCTGGCTATAATAAATGATCACTGCACAGCAGTGCAGCAAATTAAACAAAACTGCACAGCACTTAAGTCTCTTGCTTCAAAAGAGAGTGTCATCGGGAATGAGGTTTCAGAAGCAAAGATCAACGCAGCACGGGAAAAGCAGCAAGGACTACTAGGAAAACGTGACAGAGTTAGAATCTTACTGTGTAGTTTCCCAAATGGGACTAACTTTTTAATATTTTTATTAAATGGACTGTCTATTGAACATAATGTACAAGCCAAAGGTGGAGCACACCTTTGATCCCAGCACTCTGGAGGCAGAGAGGTGGATCTCTGAGTTCAAGGTCAGTCTGGTCTACAAAGTGAATAGTTCTAGAACAGCCAGGGCTGTTACATAAAGAAACCCTGTCTTGAGAAACCACGGGGGAAAAAAAAAGAACTAAGATCTTTTTCCTCCTATGTGTTACTTGTATGCAGTATTTGATCCAACTCACCTTCTTTCTAAAGACTGAAAATGAAAGTCCACAGGCTTTGCAAACTATATTGGGTCCTTCAGTAGCTGCTGGTGGGTAGGAGGGGAAGTCAGAGCTCGGTGTAAATCTGAATGGGCCAGTGCTTCCTGGAAATCCCGCCTGCTGGCCTCGGACAGCTCCAGTTCCCATGACTTCATTCAGCAGCCCACAGCATGAAGCCCACATAGAAGTAGCACCCGCCTGAAAGGAAACATACAGGCCACCATTTAAAGCCAAGCAGAGGGGCTGGAGTGATGACTCAGGTTAGGAACACTGAACTTCCAGAGGACACAAGTTTAAATCCCAGCACCCACAAGATGGCTCACAACCATCTGTAACTCCGTCCAGTCCCTGATGCTCTCTTCTAGCCTCCTAGAGAACTAGGCACACATGTGGTACACAGCTATACATGCAAGCACAACATCCAAACACAGAAAATAAGGTAGGCCAGGAGGGGTGGCTTTTATTCATTTACTCTCTCATTTACCTATCTCTGTCTATCTACTTATCTTTTCATTTCTTCATCTATCCATCCGTCTACCAATCTATATCTGTCTGTGTCTCTATTTTAGGCAGGGTCTCTCTACATAGCTCTGGCTGTCCTGGAACTCACTATGTAGACCAGGCTGGTGAGAGAGAAGCCAGATTGCATCAGTCAGCTTGGAGAGGAGTTTGAGCCAGAACAGCTGAGTTGAATAAGCTAGCCAGAGCTCAGAAAGAACTAGAAAGGATGATCTTATACGGCAGTCAGTCTTAGAAGCTGAAAACCTTCTAGGCCTAGATAAGACTGTACAGAGGCTAGAAACTGCCAAGACTAGGCCTAGGTTAGCAGACAGAGGTATTAAGCCTCAGAGATGACAACTACTTCAGGTGTATAAAAGATATATTATTAACATTCAAGTTACCAACATTTCAAGTCATTTAGAAAGATAATTTTCTGTCATTTCCAAACAAAAGATACATGGTAAAAGGTTTACAAAAAAAAAACCCAAAAAAACAAATTGCCGGGCAGTGGTGGCACATGTCTTTAATCCAGCACTTGGGAGGCAGAGACAGGCAGATCTCTGAGTTCGAGGCCAGCCTGGTCTACAGAGTGAGTT
>NW_022196905.1:116596130-116596472 GCF_008632895.1 Mastomys coucha | reverse complement strand
CGGCACAGTGAGAGGCCATGGAAGGCCATTGGTGAAGGTGCAGCCTCAGTTTGCAATTGATGGCCCAGAACTGAAGATGTCATGCAAAGGAGTTGAGGCTTGGCACTGTGAAGACAGTCTGAGAGGCTATTGGTAAAGCCTAGTTACAGCAGTGTTTTGGAATGGCAGTACCAGGCAATGACCACCAAGGACAGCAGCAGCAGTGGAGTACAGGCGTCTGGAGTCCAGAAGACAAGCTGTGTGCTGCAAAGGGCAGAGCTGGATAAGTGACCGGTTAAGCCCTTAGAGGAGCCCAGAAGATCGTGAGTTGGATCCCAGATATTGGTTTTGCTTTTGATTGTG
>NW_022196905.1:116588065-116596120 GCF_008632895.1 Mastomys coucha | reverse complement strand
GAAGCAAACAAACAAACCTGTGTCTAGAGGCCCAGGCCAACCCAAAATTTGCAATTCTCCTGCCTCAGACTTCTAAACGCTGGATTACAACTCTGTATTCTACTACACTGACTCTATGTCAGTCAAATATCTCTTATGTAATTTTTTTCAAAGATTTATTTATTATTATAAATAAGTACACTGTTGCTATCTTCATATGCACCAGAAGAGGGCGTCAGATCTCATGATAGATTGTTGTGAACCACCATGTGGTTGCTGGGATTTGAACACACAACCTTTGACAAGCACTGTACCAGACGGCTACATCTACAGCTCATCCATCACCTTTAATAAAAATTAAGTCTCACAGGCAGTGGTGGTGCATGCCTTTAATCCCGGCACTTGGGAGGCAGGGGCAGGTGGATTTCTGAGTTCAAGGCCAGCCTGGTCTACAGAGTGAGTTCCAGGACAGCCAGGGCTACAGAGAGAAACCATGTCTTGAAAAACCAAAAAAAAAAAAAAAAATTAGTCTCACAAATGTGATAAGCAAGCCTGTCTGAAATAGATACAAATTTTCAAATATTAGGCCAAAGCGATTTTCCCATGCTTAAAGAATAACGGAGATAGTATTTGGGACCAGTAGGAGGGTTTTTTGACCCCATATCCTACTTCATAAACATATTCAAGAACCTAGACAATGTGCTAGGTAATGGAATTCAATGTACCTGAGGTATTAGCTAAATGACACCAGATAATAAATACCACAGTTCCACTTATTTTTATATCAAGTACTACTTGCTCATGGAGCTTAAAGGCAACTTGGAGAGCTGATAATAATGCTGTTTTCACTATCCAGAAGATGTTCAAGAGAAGGAGAAAAGAAAAGTTGTATACAGGCTTCAACCGTCTTTGTACCTTCATCACCAACTCAGGTATCAGGTCTGTTTCTCAGGATAAAGCTGCTTTCAAAAGCCAAGTAAAATAATAAATGGCTCCTATCTTAGACTCTAGAATCATGGTTGGCTTATTCACAAAAGCATGTAAACTAGGCTAAAAATGATTGTTCATTAAGAAAAGAAGTCTTCCACCAGTCTTCCAAAGGAAGCTTGCTCTCATCACACCCCAAGCCCCTTCCCAGTCTTTGAGACAGAGTTTCTCTATCTAGTCTTTGCTGTCCTGGAACTCATTATGTAGACCAAGACACTTTGAATTCAAAGACTGCCCTGCCTCTGCCTCCTGAGTACTGAAATTAAAGGTGTATGCTACACTATGTCCATCCCAGAGAAATCTATCTAAACTGAAACTTTTAAATTTTATTTATCTATTTCACTTTTTTGTGACAAGGTCTCACTATGTAACCCTGGCTTGCCTGAAACTAGCTCTACAAACCAGGTGGCCTCCAATTCATAGAAAGCCACTTACCTCTGCCTACTGAGTGCTGAGATTAAAGGTGTATGCCAACACATAACTGACAAAATTCTTTTAAACTATATATATAAAAAACAGGAAGCCAGGCATCATGGAGAACACCTTTAGTCCCAGGACAGACCTATATGATGAGTTCAAGTTCAAGGACAGCCTGATCTAAAGAGGTAGTTCTAAGACAGCCTGAGCTACACAGAGCAACTCTGTCTCAAAAAAAAAAAAAAAAAAAAAAAAAAGAAAGAAAGAAAGAAAGAAAGAAAGAAAGAAAGTAAAAGCAAAAACAAAAACAAAGGAAGGAAAGAAAACCTTTTGTGGTGGAACTATCAAGGAAGGAATCCAACCTCTGGCTTCTGAATACAAACATATGTGCAAAAATAAACACATCAAAAAATGTATAAAACCAAAAAGCAAAAAACTAGATAGTTCTGGTGGAGGGAACCAAGGTCTTATTTGAGAAATCATGTACAATTTCTAGGTTGATACCATTATTAGAAGAAAACAATATAGTCCCATTCCCTAGTGTTTCTATGCAAATACAAGAATTTCTTTTACATCCTCCAGGAAGAGAATAAAAGAACAGAGTGCAGAGAGATAACTCAGTAAAGCGCCTGCCTACAAACATAAAACCTACATTCTACAACAAGAACCCACCAAAAACCAAAAGGCCAGGTGAGGATGGGGCAGAAGCCTAGAATCTCAGCAAGAAGACTGGGAGCTCAAAGTCATTCTTGTCTATATAGTAAATTGAGACCAGCTTGGCTTTAAAATCTGTAATCCCAGCACTAAGGAGGAAGAGACAGGTGGATCCCTGGGGTTTGTTGGCCAGTCAGCCTAAAAGTCTTGGCAATTTTGAGATCACAAAGTGCCTTCCTCACTGTTCTATTGCTGTGAAGAGACACCATGATCATGGCAACACTTATGAAAGAAAGCATTTAACTAGAGGCTTGCTTACAGTTTTATTAGAGGTTTGGTCCATTATTATCATGGTGGGGAGCATTGGCAAGTGCGAGCTACATTCTGATCCATAGACAGAGAGACTCTGAACTTGGCACGGCTTTTGAAACCCCAAAGTCTACCCTCAGTGATACCTTTCCTCCAACAAGGCCATACCTTCTAATCTTTTCAAATAGTGTCATTCCCTGATGACTAGGCGTTCAAATACACGAGCCTGTGAGGGTTACTCCTATTCAATTTACCAGAGGAACAACTCCCAGTTTCCTCTGACCTATAAACAAGCATACATACTGAGAACAGAGAAAGGCTGCTTTTAACTTAAGTGTTTCATTATAAAAACAAAAAAGTCCCAATAGCTTCCCAGTCAAAAATATGTTGCTGTAACCCTACTTAGTACAATGCAGGTATTACTATTTTCAGCCACAGACCATAACAGAAGGAAAGAAAACAGTGAAAAATCTAGGTTGCAGCCTCATTAGGATCTGAGAACTTTGGTCAAACACATCTACTAAGAAAATAGCTCTTACACTAAGAGAATATTCTTGGCAGCACAGGAAGGGTAAACCCCCAATGCTGGCTTCTCTGAGAACAGCATCTATAGTCTTCAATCTTATTTAACAGTTCAGACAGGTCTGTATGTGCTCCTAGTACTGACTAGAGTATCTTCTTCATTCCCACCAAGAGTATATGAAAATCATTTCCACTTCTGTATTAAGCCCCGTGTGTTCTGACACCCCACAGCTGGAGTGATCTCTTTAGTGGCCTCCACAGGTGGTTTTAGGTCCTTACTTTTTTTGTGGCTGCTCTAACTGCAACATGCTAAGTAATTGCCACGGCCTGTGCAACTGACCAAGACTACTGTTCTCTGCATGTTAGACTCACTACAAAACCTTAAAAAAAATCACTCACACCTGACAAAATGAACCTAATCCCTGGGCCCATACACTAGAAGGAGAGGACCAACTCCCAAGGTGTCTTCCGAATGCCATGCAGTGCTATGAAATACACATACAGAAATAAACATAATTTTAAAAGTTTTTAAATTCTGGGGACTTCTGTTTTTGCTACTCTATAGAATAGAGTTTGGGCAACGACAACAAAAAATTTTTTAAGACTCACTTTATGTATTCAAGTGTTCTATCTGCATTTACACCCATACTCCAGAAGAGGGCATTATATCACATAAATGCCACCATATGGTTGCTGGGAATTGAACTCAGGACCTCTGGAAGAGCAGCCAGTGATTTCAACTGCTGAGCCATCTCTCCAGCCCCACAAAAGTTTCCCAAGTGATTCTGATATACAACCAACGCTCACAAGGTCAAGGCTTTCTGGGTCTGAATGAAGAGTCCTTCCTGCTTAAATAATTTTGGAAAGAAAGCAACCCTAAAAATTCCTGAGCAGGAGCCAAGACATCTAGTCTAGCCATGTGCTCACCCAAGACCTGCCAATGGGGGTGTGCCTCTACTGTTCTACTTCCCTCTACAGGTCTCCAAGACCTTTTTTTTTTTAAAGACTTATTTAATTTAAATAAAATATGAGTACATGAGTACACTGTAGCTGTACAGATGGCCGTGAGCTATTGTGTATAGCTGCTGGGAATTGAACTCCAGCCCTGCTTTGCTCCGCATCAGAAAAGGGCGTCTCATTATGGGTGGTTGTGAGCCACCATGTGGTTGCTGGGATCCGAACTCAGGACCTTCGGAAGAGCAGTCAGTGCTCTTACCCACTAAGCCATCTCTCCAGCCCCAAGACCTTTCTTTTTTTTTTTTTAATTTTTTTTTTAAGGTTTATTTATTTATTATATGTAAGTACACTGTAGCTGTCTTCAGACAGCACCAGACAAGAGCGTCAGATCTCATTATGGGTGGTTGTGAGCCACCATGTGGTTGCTGGGATTTGAACTCATGACCTTCCGAAGAGCAGTCGGTGCTCTTCCCAGCTGAGCCATCTCACCAGCCCCCAGACCTTTCTTAAAAGTGGCTTACATGGCCGGGCAGTGATGGCGCACCGTCTTTAATCCCAGCACTTGGGAGGCAGAGGCAGGTGAGTTCAAAACCAGCCTGCTATACATAGCAAGTTCCAGGCCAACCAAGGTAAGGTGCTATCTCCAAAACAAAACAATCTTCTTTCTTTCTTCTCTCTCTTTCTCTCTCTCTCTCTCTTTCTCTCTCTCTCTCTCTCTCTGTCTCTCTCTCTCGCACACACACACACTATTTGTTTATTTGGAGACAGGGAGTCACTATGTGGCTCTGGTTGTCCTAGAACTCATTATGTAGACCATGCTGACCTCGAATTCAGAGATACCTGCCTCTGGTTCCCATGTACTAGGATTAACAATGTATGCCACCAAGCCTAGCCTAAATAAAATATTCTTAGGAAGGAAGGAAGGGAGGGATGGATAAAAAGACAGAGAGAGGGGAAAAGGAAAGAAGTTGGACTTAAAAAGATGGTTCAGTGGTTAAGAGCACTTATTGCTCTTGCAGAGGACCTAGACTTGATTCATAGCACCTACGTGGCAGCTCACAACCATTCATAACCCCAGTTCAAGGGGATTCAATCCTCTTTTCTGACCTCTGTGGGTTCCAGGCACACATACACAGTATATACATATGTGCAGGCAAAACACCAAAACATAAAATTAAAAAAAAAAAAAAAAAAAAAAAAAAAAAAAAAAAAAAGCCTCAGAGACCTAAATTCCTATTATTTTGTTTTTCCTAGTTGGTCGGCATTTAATTCCTATATTTTCCTTTTACCTGTTGCTCTTATTGGAACGTATTTTCCAAAAAATTCCATTTCCTCCTAGATTTTCTGAGAAGAACCCATTCCTAAAGACTGTGTACTAGACACAATCCCCTGGCTTTGTAGTAAATTCAATGATGCTGTTCTGCCTCAATTTTGAAGACCCCTTAGATAAGGATAACTTTTTGACATCTGTTCACTAAAAACAAACGAAAGAATAACTAAGCTGAGTGAGGTGGTACACAACTGTAAGCTCAGTACTTGGGAGGGTGGAGGCAAAGACCAGGAATTTAAGGCTGATGACCTGAAAGGGGCCCCAGAACCTAATAAAGGTAGGAGAAAATGGACTCCATAAAGTCCTTTGACCATAGCATGAACTCCCCCAATAGTGATAAAACATTAAAAAAAAAAAAAAAAACAAGTTTTCTTCTCTTCTCCAAGTAAAGCCCCAGATCACTGCAAACTAAAACCATGAAGCCTTGGTTAGGACCAAGTTAAAAGCAGGACTCTACAGGCCACACCACAAAAGCACACGACAAGAGAAAGAACAATCATCTTGGTAAAATGACTGGACTGCGTCCCTAGTCATGAGTGTAGTTCAAAGTCTAAGATGATGTAGAGTCAGAGATGTAACTCAGGGACACAGCACTTGCTTACCATGCACACACAAGCCCTAAAGTAAATCCAGCACAGAAAACACAACACTAAAGAGAGAAAGAAAAACCAAAAGAATGGCTTAGCAGTTAAGAGCACTGACTGCTCTTCCAGAGGTCCTGAGTTCAACTCCTAGCAACCACACAGTGGCTCACAACTACCGTAATGGGGTCTACTTCTGGTAACAAGGTGGGAGATGGCACTGTTACTTTCCACAGATAATTTTTAAAAGTGACTTGACAGGCAAGGCAGTGGTGGCACACACCTTTAATCCCAGCACTTGGGAGGCAGAGGCAGGTGGATTTCTGAGTTCGAGGCCAGCCTGGTCCACAGAGTGAGTTCCCTATCTTGAAAAACCAAAAAAAAAAAAAAAGACTTGACACTTGACAGTTTCAAGCACTGTGATACTTGTTTCTACAGTAGATCACCAACTTTATAAGCACTGGATTAGCTTTCTTAGATTCAACTAGTATACTCAGTCTGCAGCACACAAAGCTTCAGTAGACAAAACCAGGAGGAAGGGTATTCTGATTGTTTCTGAGAATGTGGACCCAGCGCTCCTCCAGTCCAGTTTTCAAATGACCTCAAGGTAGAGCTATCCTCTGTGTATACACTTAGAATCCCTGTCGGGGGGAAAACTTCAAAATACTCAAATAAAAGCTACTACAAATGTTGGCTTCTGCACTATACTGAATTAGAATGTGATCTCTCTTAATAATTAAATGTAATGTTAATCGGCCAGATGACAGAATATGATTTCTATGAAGACTAAATGACAGAAACGGGGAGGGAGAGGTAATGCACAATGGATGGAGTTGTTGAAAACTAAATGATTTAAGTCATTAGCTTTCAATTAAACAAAGAGAAATTATGCCAGAGATTATGTCTGTTTTGTTGTCGTAACTCCAAATGAAATATTTGTCCAGTAAATGATGAACCTAGCACTTCCATATGTAAGAATATTAATGTTTACTAAGTACTCTAAGACACTACAAAAGAATCGGGTATGAATTCTCTTCTACTTTCTTTATATTTTTGGTGTTTGACACAGTCTACATAGCCTATGCCTGGCTTGAGATTCTTCTTCAACTAGTGAAAGCTTCCTCAAAGAACCCATCTACTTCAGAGATTATAGGTTTTTTTTTCAAATTCTGGACAATTCCAATTTGCTAAAATTTGAATGTCCTTGTGTTGAAAGAATGTTTTGAATCTTAGCAACAGAATATAAATGAACGCTTTATGGTTTAAATTGCAGCTAAACTTTCTAACAGAACTGAAAGAAAAAGACAATAGAAATGTGAAAGTCTATTTACCAAAACTGATGCTTCAAAACAAATATATGGAACACACTGCTTTAACGCTAGCTACCTACTCTTGTACTGCAGAAGAAGAAATCCTACATCATGCTGTCCATTAAACTGAACATCTATTCCTATTGTATGCGCAATGTATATCTGTGTATGTGTGGGGGTGGGAGGACAGCTTTGTGCAGCTGGTTCTCTTCCCACCTTTACAAGGGCTGCAGGAATCAAACTCTGCTCACCAGACTTGCACAGCAAGAGCTTTTACTAAGTCATCTTGCCAAGACCCGCATTAATATACTCTTGCAATAATTTCTGCTCGATGTCATACATGTTACCTTTCCTTTCCTTTTTTATTTTTTGACACGGGGGTCTCACATAGACAAGGTTGGCTTTGAACTTGCTATGAAGTGAAGGGTGGCCTTGATCGGATCCTCTTGCTTCTACCTACCAAGAGCTGGGATAATAAGTGTGAGCCACTATACACATATCATTTTTGTCTTTTTAAAAATGGAGTAATTCTCTCCATTACTACCTGTCCTTATCAGGCCCTCCTGGTTTACATACCGTCCCCTACCCTGAATCTCCAGCCCAGGAGGCTAGGCCATTTTGGTTACTCACCCTCTATATACCTTTGAGCCTCTTTGCTGACACATCTAGTTTTCCTTTCCTCCTCCCTTCCTTGTCCTTTCCCCTCCCACTACTAGGTCCAGCTAAGTTTGGTCATGTCCACTTTGAACTTTCCCAGATGCCCCTGCCTCTGGCCATGTTCTACCTTTTATCTACACCTAGGAGCAGTCATATTCCACCCCCACCCCACCCCCTATCTCTTTGTTCAGAAAAAAAAGAAAAAGAGCCTGAGAGCTGCACAGTGGTGGTGCACACCTCTAATCCAAGCACTTGGGAGGCAGAGGCAGACAGATTTCTGAGGACAGCCTGGTCTACAAAGCAAGTTCCAGGACAGCCAGGGCTACATAGAGAAACCTTTTTTTTTTTTTTT
>NW_022196905.1:116583927-116587962 GCF_008632895.1 Mastomys coucha | reverse complement strand
TTTTTTTTTAAAGATTTATTTATTACATGTAAGTACCCTGTAGCTGTCTTCAGACACCCCAGATGAGGGCATCAGATCTCACCAGGGATGGTTGTGAGCCACAATGTGGTTGCTGGGATTTGAACTCAGGACCTTCGGAAGAGCAGTCAGTACTCTTAACTGCTGAGCCATCTCTCCAGGCCCCTAGAAACCCTGTCTTGAAAAACCAAAGAGAAAAAGAAAAAAAGAAAAAGAAAAGAAAGCAACAGCCAGGGCTACACAGAGAAAACCCTGTCTTGAAAAACCAAAAAAAGAGAAAAAAGAAAAAAAAAGAAAAAGAAAAAGAAAGCAGTTATCTTTCACTTAAAAACAAAACAACTGTTTTAAACTTATTTAAAAGTTTGGGCACAGTACCTATCTCCAATTTTCCTTCCATATCTACTTTCCTTGATGAATAAAGACTGGTTTTGGATCTCACAGCAAAGATGATTTTCAGGAAATAAAGCTACTGGTAGGAAGTTTAATAAAGTATTCTTAAGTTACAGTGACATTTTATAACTAAACTGGGAAGTAAAAACTCTTATAGGAGATGGCTCAGTGGCTAAAACCACTGGCTGCTCTTCCCAAGGACTAGGGTTTGATTCCCAGAACCCATATGGTGTCTTACAACTATCTTACTAACTCCAGTTCAGGATCTGAGGGTACATGTTTGTGGCACACAGACATACATGATTTCATATAACTATAAAATAAAATTGTAAACAAAACAAAAACCTTAGGGCTGGAGAGATGGATGAGCAGTTAAGAGCACTAATTTTGCTATTACAGAGGAACTAGGTTTGGTTTCTAAAACCCACATGGTGACTCACAACCATTGATAAGTCCAGTTCCAGGGGATCTAATGCCACCTTCTGATCTCTGTGAGCACCAGGCATGCAGAGGGTACACATACATACATGCAGGCAAAAACTCTTACACATAAACCTAAAAACATTTTTGAACAATTGTTTTAAAGCTTTCACAATATCCTCATCCTTAACGTCAGTTCAAATGTCACCCATTCTAGATCACACATTTGTAATCCAAACACTCAGGAAGAAGACCAACCTACATAGTCAGTTCAGGCCAGTCAGGGATATACAGCGAGACCCTCTCTTAAAAACAAACAAGTTAACCCATTCCCAAAACCTGCCTGGATTCCAGCAGCACGGGGCTTGTTGTTTTGAAACAGGATCTCATGCAGTGCAAGCTGGATTCAAACTTACTATGAAGCCAAGAATACCTGTGAACAACTGATTGCCCTGACTCCAGCCTCCACCTCCCAAACTCCGAGATCACAGGTACCAACACTTAAAGGTATTATTGTTCTTGCTTCTGAGAGTTGTTTTTTTTTTTTTTCTTTTTACACACACACACTTTACATTATCGCAGTTTGTAATGTGGCTACTTGAGACATATCTATCGGGAGACTGTTGGTTGATTTTTCACAAAAATACTTGCTTGGCCTCAAACATGCGGCAATCCTCCTGCCTCTACCTTCCAAACATTGATTACAGGCTTGGACCACTGTGCTTACTTGTCTCTTTGAAAAGGCAAACTCGTTCGTTTTTTTGTTTTTTTTTGTTTTTTGTTTTTTTTTTTTTGGTTTTTCGAGACAGGGTTTCTCTGTGTAGCCCTGGCTGTCCTGGAACTCACTCTGTAGACCTCTAAGGCAAACTCTTCTTAAAGAGGGAGACTATATTTTGAATTACCTCTACTCGGTCTTGACTAAGGCAATGAAGGTGCTGGACAAAACACTTGCTGAATTTCTCTATCCACTTGACACTCTCTTTTCAACTGTCCACAGCAAATCTTGGACACTTTGTACAAGGCCGTTAATCTAGCTGCCCAGAGCCAACACACTTCTTCCACGAGATGAATACAACCCTGTCAGGAAAAGACATCACCACGCCGTTTGACTTGATTTGGGCCAACGAATCAATGCCTGAACTGACGGCTGTACAGACAGACGACTCTTTAGAACCCTCAGCGATGAAGTTGAGGAAAAATCATCTCCCCTAAGTAGGCCAGAATCTCACACACTCACACTCACACACACACACACACACACACACACACAAACCTGCCCTTTTGTGAAACTTCTGTCAGGGATGCTCCCACGCTCTCACTCCCACCTGGGAGAAAGGCTGCCAAATTACTTGCTGCGTACCTTAGTGGCGATGTAGACACGTCTAGCGCTCTAGGTCACGGCCACAACATTTACACCCACGGAAGGACTCCTGGAAGGGGGACACCCCCCCAAATCCCTGGCATTTCTGGCCGGGGCTCCTCTGGTCCTAGCCTCATCACACACCCCGCAGCGCTCTCCTAAGCCTTCTGTCTCGTGATGCACCCCCGGGGTCTGGGTTAGCTCAAGGACTCGGGGAGGCAGAGGGCACAGCCATGGCCGGGCAGAGACAACCGAGGCCGGAGGCTTAAAGAGAGCCCTAGCGGCTTAAAAAGCTCGGGACCCCGAGAAAAGCACAGGGCCCGGGAACAGGGCCCAGCGAGCGGGCTGCGACTGCAGGGCCACTCGCCTCCTCCTTGGCCAGGCCGCCGGAGGGCGCTGTGGGAGCTCGGGCGGGTCAGCTGGCCCGGCCTCTCCGGATGGAACCGGTCGGGGCCCCCCGCACACTCCGGGCCGGGTGCCCCCCGACATGGTGGTCTCTCTGGAACCCCCCTTGGGTAACCGCTGAGACGGAACACAGGAAGCGCTCTGGGCGTACGGGAGAGGCGAGGAGAGCCTCCCGGCTCCACCAGCCCCTCACCTTCATGGCCGCGACCGCCTCGGCTCGGTCGGCTCTACCCGGGAACTCAGCACCATAGCAGACTCCTCAACACAACGGATCTCTTTCCTTCTAAGGCGGCGAATGCGGCGCCTCCCGAGACCTGACTAGGCGTCCCTACGTAAGGGGGCGTGGTCACGTTCGGCTCACGCCCCGGGAAGACGCCGAGCGGCGGGCGGGGCCCGCCAATCCGAACCAGGTCTTCGGGGGGCCGGTCACCAGAGCCAATGAAATGGGGAGGAAGGGGCGGGGTTTTCGGGCGCAGTCTTGGGAGCAAGGAGGAGAGGGGAGGGGCAGAGCTGAAGGGGCGGGGCTGAGAGGGGCGGGGCGTGACGCAGCGCACCAGCTCTCCGAGAGAAAGCTGCTCAGGCTGAATTGGCTTCCTATTTTGGGTGGCTAGATTCCCTCGCCGGAGGCAGAAAGAAAGGGTTGTGGTGAAGTAGGAAACACGGTTGGTGTGAAGCTTTTGTTCTAACCTGCGGAGCAGGGCCTCGGGCTTAACCCGTTCTCCCAATGTTCTAGGTCTCATCACCATGAGAACCTCGGGTCTCCTCGAGGAGAGACGCCCCACACTCTAGGGCAAACCACTAAGAAGGTGTATTGAAAAGAACTGAAGAACCAGTTCTTAGTCGTTGTTTGGTTTGTGTGTGTGTGTTTATGGTTTTCTTTTGAGACAAGGTTTCTCTGGCTTCCTGGCCAGAGAACTCCCCATTTATACCAGGCTGGCCTGGAATTCATAGAAACCGTGCTGCCTCTCTGCCTTCCGAGTGCTGGGATTAAAGAGGTGTTTCACCAAAAAAAATAAAAATAAAAATAAAATAAAAAATAAAAAAGCCGGGCAGTGGTGGCGCACGCCTTTAGCCCCAGTACTTGGGAGGCAGAGGCAGGTGGATTTCTGAGTTCGAGGCCAACCTGGTCTAGAGAGTGAGGTCCAGGACAGCCAGGGTTATACAGAGAAACCTTGTCTCAAAAAAATCTAATTAAAAAAAAAAATGTTGTTTCACCACGCCTGTATCCAATTGATGTAATGTTCAAATTTACCTAAGTCTTAACCCTCAAATGGATGTCGAGACAGAAAAACAAGTGGCAAAGGATGGTATACATTTCTTCAGTCTTGCTGGATTAAGACTTTAATTACCGGGCGGTGGTGGCACACGCCTTTAATCCCTGCACTTGGGAGGCAGAGGCAGGCGAATTTCTGAGTTCGAGACCAGCCTGGTCTCCAGAGTGA
>NW_022196905.1:116574766-116583917 GCF_008632895.1 Mastomys coucha | reverse complement strand
TTTCTCTCACTTCAAAATAATATTTGAAACTTTAGAGCTCAAGTTGTTAATTCTTCCTTAGCAAAGACCCAGGCAGCTCCTCTACTCTTTAAAATTATTTGTGTTTGGTTTTGCCTGCATTTGTATCTGTGCACCACATGTGTGCAGTGACCAAGGAAGGAAGCCATATGAGGATGTTGGATGCCCTGCAACTGAATTGCAGTCATGAACCACTCTGTGGGTGCTAGAAACCAAACTCGGGTCCTCTGCAAGAGCAACACTTGTCTTAACCACTGAGCCCGCACCTGCTCTATTCTTTTTCAACATCTGCAGGTGAATTTCTCTGAATTCCAGACCAGCCACTGTACATAGTCAGATCCTGGCTCAAAACAAAACAAACCATAGCAAGCTATGTCCTTGGACTATGTCAAGCTTATTTTTCTTCAGGCTCTATTGAGATAATGTAATATCTTGTCTAGCACTCAGGTGACAGAGGCAGTGGATCTCTTGTGAGTTCAAGGACAGCTTATCTACAGAACAAGCTCCAGGACAACCAGAGCTGTTACACAAAGGACGAGAAGAAAGAGAAAAACTATTAGACAGTACTTATTCTGCTTATCATCTAGATAAGGACATTTAAAAACCATTTGCTGGTGGGGCTAAAGAGATGGGTCCCCATCAATAACGTGCCTGCTGTATGAGGAGCAAGACCTGAGTTCCTTCCTTGACTCCCATCTATAAATCAGGTTTGGTGGCACTCCGCAGTAATTCTAGTACTCTGTGGATAAAAGCAGGAGGATCCCTGAGTTTGCTGGCCAACCAATCTAGCCTAATTGGAGAGATCCAGGCTCAGCGAATGACCTCCTCTTGGTAAGATTAAAAAATACAATTGAAGAAAACATCCAACATTGACTTCCAGCCCTGTCCCATGCGTGCATACACACAATTGGTTTTAGCTAAAATATTAAGCCAGGCATGGCCACACACATTTTTAATCCCAGCAGTCAGGAAGTAGAGTCAAGTGGATCTCTGTGAATTTAGGGCCAGCCTGGTCTACCTAGTAAGTTCCAGGCCAGCCAGGGGGCTATAGTAAAACCTTGTTTCCAAAAATCATATTTGCTAGTGAGGCAAAGACTAGTTCTCTCAATAATCTTCAAGGGCTAAAGAATAAACACACATACACACACACACACACAAATGCCCGCCATCACTAACTGTCACAGAAATGCAAATAAAACAACAGATATCCCTCCTAGCGGGATTTTGAAAAGAACAGCACTCGTGTAAGCCTTGTTGGAGACGGAGAACTCACCAGTGATATCACATGACCAGGTTGCTTTGTGGAATTCTGGGGATCACTTAAGAATGTGAAGCATAAGGTTACCGAGGACCTAACAATTCCATGCCTGTGTTTGTACCCAGTAAGAACACACATCCATGGCTAAACTTGTAGCAGAATTCAGAGCAGCAAAAGTGTGGACACAGCACAAATGTCCATCACTGACTGAATGTGGAAACAAATGTATACATTTGGGGGTTTTTTGGGTTTTTTTTGTTTTGGTTTGTTTTGGTTTGGTTTGGTTTTACAAGACAGGGTTTCTCTGTATAGCCCTGGCTGTCCTAGAACTCACTCTGTAGACCAGGCTGGCCTCGAACTCAGAAATCCACCTGCCTCTGCCTCCCAAGTGCTGGGATTAAAGGTGTGCACCACCACTGCCTGGCTCTTTATATAGAAGCACGATTCTTTTGACTGTGAGCTCATTGTACCAATTATAGTTTGAGAAACCTTGGTTTGCTAACTTATGACAACCTCTTACTATTTCAGAGACAAAAGTAATTGCAAAGACACATGAGATAAGTTATTTTAGTGCAATGACTTGTTTAGGATTTAGTGGGACTGTTCTCTGGGCAGTTGGGTGTGACTTTTTTGAGGAGGATGGGCAGAGTGAAATCAGGTCTTGATATGTAGGCTGGTCCTAATATGTCAATGAGGCTGGTCCTGATATGTCGATGAAGCTGGTCTTGAACTCCCAGATCTTCATACCTTTACTTCCCTACTTCTGGGATTTCAGACTTATTATTTAAATTTATTTTAATTGATAAAATATAACTTCAATATATTTATGGGCTACTGCACAATGTGTCAATACATGTAAGCAGATATATCTCTTTCTATATGTACATATCTACTTACATCTCTTTATCACATTTTATTTATTTATTTGGCGTGTATGTATGTGCTTGTGCTGGATGCACTGAGTCTGCCTATGGAGTTCTGAGGACAATCTCCAGGAGTAAGTTCTTGACTCCCACCATGAGTTCATGCATTCATACTAGGGATGGGTCAGAGACAAGCTCAGCAGCAACTGTCTCAACCCACCGAGACATCTTTCCAGTCACCTATCTACCTATCTAGCTGCCATCTATCTATCTATCTATCTATCTATCTATCATCTATGAGCTAGGAATAGGACACACTCAAGCCACAGGGAACTTGTGCAGATGAGAGGACAGCTTGTGGTAATCTCTTCTCTCCTGCCATCTGCATCCTACAGATCAAAATTTAGCTCTTCAGGCCCCATGGCAAGTGTCTTACCAACTGAACTGTCTCACCAACCCATAAAATGTTTTCTAAAATAGGATGTGGCCTAGGTTGGCCCCTAACTCACAGTAATTCTCCTGCTTCAGTACACTGAGTGCTGAAATTATAGGTATGTCCCACCTCACCCATCTACATAAAAAAGTTCTTTTATTGAATTAAGTCCTGATAGTCAATCAACTTTGCAGGGGTACGTACCTGTGATCATAGCTACTTGGGTAAAAGAACCCCTTAATTCAGGGGATCATACAGGAAATATTGTCTCAAAACAAGTAAGAAATAATTTGAAATCTCTCACATAGCACACAAAAGCAAAGCATATTTATTCAGCTGAATTTCCTGCATGCAGGGGTCTCCCTGTTTGGAAACAGAGACCTTTGGCTAACTAGCACGCCCTGCTTTTATTATCAGGAGAATTCGGGGAGGGGTATGTGCCCTTTTACCTTCATTGCTTAGCCCTATCTCTAGGGGTCTGACTGATTCTACAA
The DNA here is from genome assembly GCF_008632895.1 of Mastomys coucha. Classification (NCBI taxonomy): domain Eukaryota; kingdom Metazoa; phylum Chordata; class Mammalia; order Rodentia; family Muridae; genus Mastomys; species Mastomys coucha. Next base: position 116,580,851 of record NW_022196905.1, on the reverse strand, counting down.
CTGGTTAGGCTCTGGAGACTTCCCAGGGGGGTGGCTTACTCACTCTAGCTACTTAGTCTTACTTCAGGCCAGATGACAAGGTGTCCTCTGATTGGCTGCCCAAAGCTGTGGTTGGCTCACCACAGGTTCCTGGATCCAAGTTCTCATTTCTGGTAAACAGAAACTTAGGCCTAGTCTCCCAAACTGCAAGTTTACAGCCCGTCATGGAGTCAGCCTGGCTCTGGCTAACTCAGTCCTCTCCCTTTTTCGAGTTACTATGTAATCTATTTCAACATCATGGGCCCGTAAAACAATGGGGTAGAAAACTAGCTGGTTTTAATCACTCCAGTCTCTTAGAGACATTAACTCACAGCCTGGGCATGGTGGTACATGCCTTTACTCTCAGGACTTGGAAGGCAGAGGCAGAAGCAGGCAGATCTCTGTGAGTTTGAAGACAACCTAGTCTACATAGTATGTTCCAGGGCAGCCAGAGCTACACAGAGAAACCCTGTCTCAAAAAAACCAAAACCAAACCAAACCAAACAAAAAAAGAATACATTGCCTTACCAATAGGGAGAGACTGAGGCAGATAGATCTCCTTGAGTTCCAGATCAGCCTGGTCTACATAATGAGATGTGGGCCTGCATTTCACTTCACCGCTAGGGTATTAGAATGCAGCTTGGGGAGTCAAGACAGAGGCTCTAGGCTACATTCTTTTCTCCCCATTGGGGTGCCAGCTGATGGGATGCTGACATACCACTCAGGGGAGACCAAATGCAGCCTAAGATATGGGTCCCATTTCGTGTTTCTCCAGGTGAGAAATGGCACAGGCTGGGACAGAGGCTGGTTCTCAAACTCTTGGGCACTCAAATGCTGCTGGAAACCACAAAGACTTGAAAAGGGAAGAGTGTGGGGCGGGGGAGGAGGAGCCTGGCTTAGCTCAGGGTGAGTGCCAGGAGTGTGCAGAGGTTTTCTGTGGGAGACTTAGGCACTGCTCTGTATGATGAAGGCCTCCCCCCACATCAATCCTTGATGAGAGAGACAGTCCTTGCTTGTCCAAACTGTTTATATTGTTAGATTCTGGCATGGGTCCCCCACTCGAGAAGAAACAGGAGGAAGATCACTGTAAATTACAGGAGGTTTATTATTGCCAGTATACTGGGTTCGTCCTGCATTCAGAGCAAAGGCGATGACCAGGAACAAAAGCACACACACTTTTTATACCTTTCAGTACATAGGTTTACAGCATGAGTTGGTTATCTCTCATCGGTGGAGCCCATTGTCTTTTGTTCTCATTGACCTCTGTGCCCCAGGTGAGGGGGAGATACCGATTGCCCTTAGAAGGGGTGGGGGAGATCCACCCTCCCAGGGACGTTTCCTGGAACCGGGCATTACTCCCCACAATTAGGGTATCTCCTGGGGACTGATGTTTGCTCGGTAAACCCTTCTGAAGCTCTGTCTTTAGGCTTAATGGACATTCCTTGCTCCTTGGTATTTTTATGAGGTGTCCCTATTTGCTCAATTTTTACAATATAAGGCAGAAAGGATGCATAGGACTTAACTCAGGCTGAACCAGAGACTAAATACTTTTTGTAGGAAGAAATGTCCGGGAAGGGAAGCTTATTGGCTAAACCCTCAGGGCCCATCTAGATACCTCATCAGCATGGAGACCTCTGGGTTTCTATGCTAGGTGGCCATTTGTCATGGTCCTCCTAGTGGGGATGTCATGGTCACAGGCTCCAGGACAGGAATCTGGTCAGCAGCCAGTGAACTCCTGCCGTTCTCAATTATAAGTTTTGCTACTTACTACCTTACTAGTTCTTCTGTCTGGTAGCACAGTCCACTGCCCTGCAGGGGCCACTGCCCCATAGATACATAGACAGATAAATAGATAGGTAGATGATAGGTAGATGTTATAGATGGAAAAAATAATGGATCTCTGTGTTCCCTTCACCCAGTTTTAATGGTCCTAGGTATTCCTGAATTCATATACATATATATGTGTGTGTATATATATGTATATATGTGTGTGTATATATATATATGTATATATATATGTATATATGTGTGTGTGTGTATATATATATATATATATATATATATAGAGAGAGAGAGAGAGAGAGAGAGAGGCTGAGAGAAAGAAAGAGAGAGAGAAATGAACATATATAGAGAGGAATATGTATATACATATATATGTATATTCTCTGTGTAGCCCTGGCTGTCCTGTAGACTAAACTAACCCTGAACTCATGGAGCTCCAGCTGCCTTTGCCTCCACCTTCCAAGTGCTGGGATCAAAGGTGTGTGCCACTCTTGCATTCTTACCTCTAGTACTTGTGTTGTTCCACCCACTCCCCTCCCGACCTCCACACTCCAACCCCCACTCCATGTCTGAGTGTTAGATTGATGGACGTGGCTGGTTAACTAGATAGATGTGAGCCAAGTGAAAATGTGTGAGAATGAAACTGAGCTTGCTGTGTTGTATTGGTTCCGGATCACTTTCATGACTGTAGCCAGGACAAGGTAATCCATCTTCTTCGTAGTCATTGTTGAGTCAAATTAAATCATTTCATCATTTGAGATTATCTGTGGGCCTGTGAATGTGGCTCAGTTAGAATGCTTGTCTATCATGTAGGGAGCATGAGTTTTGATTCCCCAGCACTTCATAAACACAAGTGTGGAGGGGCAGGCCTATAATCCCAGCACTGGGGAAGTGAGGCAGAGGATCAGGTATTCAAGGTCATTCCTTGTTGAGGTTTGGTCTGTTGTTATGTATAGTAATGCTAAATTCTGTATCTGGTTGTCTATTGTCTTGAGAGAACATTCCCACACATACCAGCTTTTGTTGTGCAAACCTTACTCCTTAATTTAAAATTACTGGTTAATAAAGATGCCTACAGCCTGTAGCGGGGCAGAAGAGAGGTAGGTGGAGCTTTGGTGCCAGGGCTTGGGGTCTGAGGAGAGACCATGAAGAGAGGGAGAAAAGGGAGAAAGAAGGTACCATGGGGTGGGTGGATCCTGCGCACATAGTCATGAGGGCCAGCATGTTGAAGTAGGAGTGGCCCAGGTGGAACATGGCAAGTGATATATGAGGGTTACTGACAAGGGAGTAGACAAACTAGCATAGAAGGTTGACATTTACCCAGCTCTAGTGCTTTAAGAGTTATTATAAATATAAAGGTTTTGTGTCTTTTATTTGGGAGTGAAATGATCTAAGGTGGGGTAGGAACCCCCAAATAATATTTACTGCAACAATTCTTGGTTACAGAGTGAATTATTTGAATGCCAGCCTGGAAAGAAAGAAAGAAAAGGAAGAAAGAAAGAGAGAAAGAAAGAAAGGGCCGGACAGTGGTGGCGTATGCCTTTAATCCCAGCACTTGGGAGGCAGAGGCAGGTGGATTTCTAAGTTTGAGGCCAGCCTGGTCTACAGAGTGAGTTCCAGGACAGCCAGGGCTACACAGAGAAACCCTGTCATCTCGAAAAACCAAAAAAAAAAAAAAAAAAAAAAAAAAAAAAAAAGGAAAAAAAAGGAAAGAAAGAAAGACAGACAGAAAGCAAGCAAAGAAAGTATGAGGCTTCATTAGGAGGAGCAATAATAAGAGAAAAAACTAGGAGAAGATATGATCAATGTATATTAAATATGTATACAATTATGAAAGAGTGAATCAAATGTCTATCTGATGAAAAAGAATTTTCCATCTGTAAAAATGGAGGTCATGATTATCGAGTGGTAACTTATGCCTTAAAGATTTGCTGAGTGACTGAGCAAACCCTGGAAGTGAAGCCTGCAGAAACAGCGCGTTAGTGGCTTTAAACCCAGAGAGTGAAAGAAACCAGGCAGGGAAGATTTTACAAGGCCTCCCGACTCCAACCCCTGTCCTCCTGAGTATCCAAAATGGGCACAGGGCTTTCTTCTTTTCATAGCTTGGGAAATGAGCCACTCCTGAACTCTCTTGCCTGAGGCTTAGTGTGCCCTAATGAAAGTTAGAGTCAAGTCAACCTCATTTCCAGAGCAGGGTCATGTTCACCTGTGTTTCCATCCTTCTAATAAAGAGACCAACCTGGCTCGCAAAACAAGCTCATTCTTGTACGGTAATCTCCATTCACACAGAAGCTACATGCTACAGTATGGGCGAGTAATTTGCCTCTAGTGCAGGTGGCTGCGTTCCCCCGGGGGATTTCCTAGCTAATGCGCTTCATGTTGTGCCCTCATCAAGTACCAAACCCAGAGCGAAAGGACACAGCTCCCTCTCCTCACAGAGCTTAAACTGAACAGAGATGAAGCGGGGAGTGTCAGAAGTGCTGTACTGGTTTCTTATGGCTGCTGTACCGAATGTCCGAAAGTTTGGTGGCTTGAAGAGCAGAAACAGACCCTCTCCCAGCACCGGAAATGACAAACTGCCTCTTAGCAGAGCCAGGGTTTGAGTGTACAATGTCTGAACGCTTGGTTCCCAGATGGGAAAGCTGATTTGTGGAGACCGTGGAACCATGTGGATACGATGACTAAACGGTCGACTTAAGCGAAAGGGGTGAGCCTTATAGTTATGGCTGGGTGCTGGTTCTGCTGATTTCCCTCTTCCTAGTCTGCTAAGATGTGAGGAGGCAGGGCTGGAGAGATGGCTCAGCAGGTAAGCTCACTGACTGCTCTTCGGAAGGTCCTGAGTTCAAACCACATGGTGGCTCAGAACTTCCAGTAATGAGATCAGACACCCTTTTCTGGGTGTCTGAAGACAGCTACTGTGTTCTTATTTATAATAATAAATAAATCTTTGGGCCTGAGCGAGCCGGAGAAAGCGGGGTTGATCAGAGCAAGCAGAGGTACTAAAATAAAGTCAATTCCCAGTAACTAGATGAAGGCTCACAACTAACTGTACAGCTACAGTGTGCGCTCAAGTGCATAAAATAAATAAGTAAATCTTAAAAAAAAAAAAAAAAAAAGATATGAGAAAGCCATGCCACCTTGCTACCCCTCAGCCACAGAAGGTGCCTCCTTCTGTTATGCCATGAGGGACTTTTTCTACTCAAAGGTGAGACAAAGTAAGTCCTTTCTTTCAAAGGTAATTTTGTCATAGAAATGTAAAACTAACAAAGCTGCGGAATAAGCTTTCTTTGCTTTTTATCATCTCCTGGTGGCTCCGGGGATTCCTTGGCTCCCAGCAGCCTAACTCGGGTCCCCACCTGACTTAAGGCCACCCATCAGTCCAGAACTGTTGGGTCCCTCCCTTCTGCCTCAGCTCAGAGACTTCGGAGCTTGCCTCCAGAGACTCAACTCACACCTGAGCCTAAACAAAGGCTCACTACTCTGAGTTCCGGCCTTCGAGGATTCCAGAGGAAAGTACTTCTGCTGGCTGGCACTTCTGCAGCCTGAGGACATCTGTTGTTGACCTCCTCCTCCACCGTGGACTGCGCCTCCGGCCACTCCCCGGAGTCGAGACCTGCGGGACGCCCTGAGCCTTCATTTCAGCCCAGCAGCCAGCTTCCCATTGACTTTGTTCAGACTCTTCCTGACTCCTCCCACATTGCTTATGTTATTCAAATGTCATTGTAACCTAGAGATTCAGTTTTGCTCTCTTGTATATAAATGCTGACACCCAAAAGTAAAGGGGAGCCTTGATGGAAACCCTCAACTACGCTTCGTGTCCTTTTGTTCTCGAACTCTGTGTTTCAGGTCTCCTTTCTCCCTTCGGTTGAGGCAGAACCCAGTTCCTGAAACTGTGGGAAAATTTCACAGAACGACCCCATTTGAGACCCTAGTTTTGTCTGCAAAGTTGATTCTTTCTGAGAAGTAAGTTATCAGGCTCTGGGCATATGTGGGTTTTGTTTTGTTTTGTTTTGTTTGTTTGTTTAGAACTCACTATATAGTCCTGGCTAGTCTCAAACTCATGGCAATATCACCTGTCCCAATTGCTGGACTTACTACAGCCATGAGCCACTATGCCCAACCTTTTACAACTTTTAATTTAGAAACAATATCTCACTTATGGTGTCCATGTTTGAAAGTGATGTCTAATTGAGGGGCAGACAAAGTGATGAATCAGAGAAAGATAACTCACTAGAGAGGCATTTTAATCCAGCAGTGAAAGGCTGGAGAATCTTAGAATTTAAAA
>NW_022196905.1:116565128-116572628 GCF_008632895.1 Mastomys coucha | reverse complement strand
CACCCATTCGACATCAGACAAAGAATTCGATTTCTTTCTCTACCCCACCCCCAGACAGGGTTTCTCTGTATAGCCCTGGCTGTCCTGGAACTCACTCTGTAGACCAGGCTGGCCTCCAACTCAGAAATCTGCCTGCCTCTGCCTCCCAAGTGCTGGGATTAAAGATGTGTGTCCCCACTGCCTGGCTCAGTAATTCAATTTCTTTGTTGAAAAAAATAACCTTCAGGAGAAAACAGGGCTAGAGAGTTAGCTCAGCAGTTAAGCTGCTTGCTGTTCTTGTAGAAGCCCTGAGTTCACTTCACTGCACCCACAATAGGTAACTCACATCAACCTACAACTCCAGCTCCAAGGGATTCAACACCTTCTCCTGACCTCCAAGAGCACCTGTACTCACATGCATACATCCATACACAGAATCTCTCTCTCTCTCTCTCTCTCTCTCTCTCTCTCTCTCTCTCTCTCTCTCTCTCTCTCTCTCTTTCTCTTTTTCACACACACACAAACACACACACACGACTAAAATAAATCTTATCATGTCTAGTCTAGATATAAAATAAAATACACTAAGGATTATTAAAAATAATAACAAGCGGCTGGGCAGTGGTGGCGCACGCCTTTAATCCCAGCCCTTGGGAGGCAGAGGCAGGTGGATTTCTGAGTTCTAGGCCAGCCTGGTCTACAGAGTGAGTTCCAGGACAGCCAGGACTACACAGAGAAACCCTGTCTCAAAAAATAATAATAATAATAATAATAATAACAAGCATAAAATAATTTTTACTATCATTTTGGTTTTTTTCCTTAAAGACCGGGGTCGCAAATAGCTCGGCCTGTCCTTGAACTCATTGCTTAGCCGAAGATGGCTTTGAACTTGTCGTCCTCTTGCCTCTCCTTTCGCAGTGCTGAGATTACAGGTGTGAACCACCAGGAATGGTTTCTTTCAGTGTTGGGGTCTGTGAGAGGGCTTCGTGCATGGGAGGTAAGCATTCTGTCCACGTAGGTCCAACATACAACGAGAAGCCCCTTCTCCACGGAGTGAAGTCCACACGGTTGGAGAAGCTGGTCTGAGACCTTGGATGTGGAAATACGTAGCCATGTTCGTCAGGCATGCTCTGGTTTTCCTGCCAGTTCAGTTAGTTATCCAGACCCTTCAACATTGTATTTTGTCCATCCAGGATAGGCCTCACCATCCTAGCGGGAGGGATCAATAGACACATTGGTGAATTTTGAATGCAAAATATATTTGTTTGCGTGTACCCCACTTTCTGTGTTTCGTGGTGTCAATCGATGAGATAGTTCACTCTTTGTAATTTTCACGACCATAGCTGTATTTTATTTTTTATTCTATTTATTTATTTATTTATTTTCGAGACAGGGTTTCTCTGTATAGCCCTGGCTGTCCTGGAACTCACTCTGTAGACCAGGCTGGACTTAAATGCAGAAATCCGCCTGCCTCTGCTTCCCAACATGGCTGTATTTTAAACTCATTGTTTCTTTGTTTGCTTTCTGTCCTTTTGTTTGGAACTGAGGTCTCGCTATATGGCCCAGGCTGAAGGAAACCAGTAGCCACCAGGCCCCTCCTGTCTCACAATTACAGGCCCTAGGCAACAGCTACGCTTGCCTTCTGCGTTCTTGGCAGGCACCCTGACTTATTCTTCATATTTGACTTGCTGGCGTTTTCCAATAAAAGTCTTAAAGAAAAACTTTTTAAAGTGTTCTCCTTTATGTGTTGCTTTGCTTTATTGCTTTGAGTTATAGCCTGTGTGAGCTCTGGTTTAAAGGTAACTCACAATTCTGTTCCCTCCAGTTTATTCTGGTCCCCCTGATCATTAGTATGGGTGTCTACCCTCCATTCTTGGTGACAGCCTTTTGGGAGTAAAGTTGTGGCAAACGGGTCTGACTGTGCTTATGCCTCCATAGAAATAAAAAGTAGGTGTTGGCCATCTCTCCCACATCTTCAGGGTAGTAAAATAAATGCCTTTTGTATTCGAGACTGTAATCATAAGATTAAAATATAAAGATTTTGGCTTTTGTGTGTATTTTCTCTTTCTTCTGCCTTCTTGCTTATGTGAGATAGTTCAGTCTCCAAGGTCATTGGAAACTTGGTTATCTTAGCTAGCTCTTGATGAACCGCAACATTATATATAAAACGCTCAGATTTTTTTGTGTGTGGGGGACAAAGAGAAAAAATATACAAAGGAGCCTTTAAGAGAAAACAAAGGGTAATACAGTTTGCCTGAACTTTTTGTAAGAGACAAAGCTTTATAGTTTTACAATATGTAGGGCTGGGAGATAGCTTGGTTACAAGTGCTTGCTTGCCTCATAAGCATGAGGATCTGGGCTGGATCCCCCAGGACCACCATTTAAACAAACAAACAAACAAAATATTGCCAGCTGAGGCTACATAGTGAGACCCTGTCTCAAGAAAAATAACAAAACAAATAAACAACTAGCGCTTTAATCTCAGTACTCGGGGAGGCAGAGGCAGGCGGATTTCTGAGTTCGAGGCCAGCCTGGTCTACAGAGTGAGTTCCAGGACAGCCAGGACTACACAGAGAAACCCTGTCTCGAAAAAACAACAAAAAAAAACAAAAACAACAAACAAACAAACAAACAAACAACTAGACTCCTTGGGACCCTCAAGGTGGGAGAAAATAATTAATTTCTGCAAAGTGTTCACTGCCTCCATGTATAAGCTGTGACATGGGCACACTTACACACACACACCCCTACACACACCTACCTACACATGCATACACCTATACACACACACACCCTACACACACATACACACCCTACACACACCTACCTACACATACATACACCTATACACATACACCCCTACACACACCTACCTACACATACATACACCTATACACACACACACACCCCTACACACACCTACCTACACATACATACACCTATACACACACACCCCTACACACACCCCTACACACACCTACCTACACATGCATACACCTAATACACACACACACCCCTACACACACCTACCTACACATACATACACCTATACACACACACACCCTACACACACACACACCCCTATACACGCCTATCTACACATACATACACCTATACACACACACACACCCCTACACACACCTACCTACACATGCATACACCTATACACACACACACCCTACACACACACACACCCCTACACACACCTACCTACACATACATACACCTATACACACACACACCCTACACACACACACCCCTACACACACCTATCTACACATACATACACCTATACACACACACACACCCCTACACACACCTACCTATACATACATACACTTATACACACACACCTACCCACACACACCTATACACACATACACCTACACACACCTATACACACACACCTACACACACACAAATAAAAACATTAAAATTAAAAATCAGTTAGGGGGTGGAAAAATGACTCATTAGTTAAGAGCACTGGCTGCTCTTGTAGAGGATTCAGGTAGTGATAGTGGGAACTTTTAACCCCAGCACTGGAGAGGCAGAGGCAGTCAGATCTCTGAAGCCAACCTGGTCTATAAATCAGGTTCCAGAACAACCAGTGCTAGCCTGAGTGTTTTTTGAGAAACCCTGTCTCAAAAAAACAAAACCAAAAAACAACCAAGCAAACAAAAAGAGAACCTCTATTTTTTTTAATTACATATTTTTTTTCAAATGTATCTTTTTTTTAAAGAAGTGATTTTTTTCTTTTAAGATTTATTTATTATTTATTTATTACAAGTACACTGTAGCTGGCTTCAGACACACCAGAAGAGGGCATCAGATCTCATTACAGGTGGTTGTTAGCCACCATGTGGTTGCTGGGATTTGAACTCATGACCTTCAGATGAGCAATCGGTTCTCTTACCTGCTGAGCCATCTCACCAGCCCCCGAGAACCCCTATTTTTATTTGCTGTCAGCATATAATCTGACCTTAACATAAAGGTGAATTTTCAAGGACTAATTACAATACTGATCTTCAGCTTTGCTCTTCATACTTCTTCTATGCATCAGGCTAGGCGTCCATCTTCTTTTTTTTTTTTTTAAAGATTTATTTATTATTATACATAAGTACACTGTAGCGGTCATCAGACGCATCAGAAGAGGGCATCAGATCTTATTACGGGTGGTTGTAAGCCACCACATGGTTGCTGGGATTTGAACTCAGGACCTTCAGAAGAGCAGGCAGTGCTCTTACCCACCGAGTCCTCTCACCAGCCAGCATCCATCTTTTAAAGCATAAGTGTGTTTCTACAAGTGAGTTGCAGGATAAACCAGAGTTACATGGAGAAATCCTGTCTCAGGAACAAACAACAGAGAAAGATTACAGAACAGTGTAAAGTACTGGTGGTGAGAGAAAGGACGCTTTACTCCTTTAAATGAGAGCTTTGGAAATGGGAAGACTGTGTGTTCCATTTCCCACCGTCCTGTTTTAAACTAATAAATCTCATGTCCTGCAAATGGCTTGTACTGAACTTTTTGCATTTGAGTTAAAGATTGCTACACATAAAAAAACCAAAAAACCAAACTAATTAGTTAGTTAAAACATCACTATTTCTAGTAAAGGTCGGGATATACTGGAATATTAATGTAAAGCCTAATTTTGAAGGAATAAATAACCAGTTCTTTTTTTTTATTATTATTGGTTTTTCTTTTTTCTTTTTCTTTTTCTTTTTTTCTTTTTTCTTTTTTCAAGACAGGGTTTCTCTGTATATCCCTGGCTGTCCTGGAACTCACTCTGTAAACCAGGCTGGCCTCAAACTCAGAAATCTGCCTGCCTCTGCCTCCCAAGTGCTGGGATTAAAGGCGTGTGCCACCACTGCCCAGCTATTATTGGTTTTTCAAAACAGGTTTATTAATGTAACTCTAGGTGTCCCAGATCTCACTCACTCTGTAGACCAGACTGGCCACTGACTAAGATCCCTTACCTCTGTCTCCAGACTGCTGAGATTAAATGCATGGACCACCACACGGGACTAACCAGTTCTTGTCAGGCAAAATGTACAATTAATTTGTGAATTAATGAATAAAAGAATTTTTTTGTCATTACTAGGAATTGAACCTAGGGTTCCATCTATATTAGGTAGACATTCCTAACTGAGCTATATTTTCAGGCCCAAGAAAGAATGATATTTAGTATACATACAAAAATATAAATATGTATATGCATATATAACATAAATGTGTGCAAATGTATGTATATATGTCCTACTCTCTCTGTTGGTGAACAATGCTAACAAAAGTACTTCTTTAGCCAGGCTTTCTCCGCCCCCAGCTTCCCTTAAATACCCCACACTTCTTGTGTTCCAGGTTGAACTCCTCTGACTGGCAAGGTCATGAGATCGACCCCGGTACCGGTATCCCCAATAAACCTCATGTGATTGCAGCAAGTTCGGTCTCTTGTGAGTCATTGGGTGGTCGCGTCATCCCGAGACTTGAGTAAGGATCTCCCCAGTTCTGGGGGTCTTTCACTAGATTTTTCAGTTCCTGGTAATTGAGAGAAAGACACTTCTGTGTCTTAACTGGATCAGGTTGAAGTTCAGGACACCAGGAGTTCAAGCAGGCAAGTTTAGCGCGTCTGATGAAGGGATTTACCAAGGGTATACATTTCTGCAACATATGAATCTCAAAACAAATTCAGTAAATACTTCAAGCATCTTTTCTCAAAAACACAAAAACAAAACCCTTAATAATCAATACAAAGAAATCTACCTGGGTGGTATTTGGGTTCCCAGTGCCTCACAAAATCTCCAAATAAGAAAATACCTGTCTCCATTTCTGATATAAATTGCTAAATGCTATGAGTGCACCATTGGATGGGTACATTTGACCAGGGACCAGCAGGGAAGGTTTCTCTCACTGGCTCAGTGAGACAGACAATCGTAGGTGTAAAACAGCCTTCTCCCAACAGCCACAGCTGTTTCAGGTTTCTTTTTAAGCTTGTTTACTCTAGGGGCAAAGGTACTAGCAGTTTAGCACTACTACCAGGCTTCGATTGAATTTGGATTATTTTTCTATTTACTTTTTATTTCTAAGGCAAACTAACTCTTTATTTGTCTCCAGATTGCTCATCACTTGTCTACTAGACTCTACACCTTTTTTTTTCTTGTAATGTTAAGGTATAACCATAATTTAAACAAAACCCAGTTTTAAACATTCTATTTTCTTTAAAATCAATATCAAAGCATTACTATCACATTACAAAGCTTAGCTGCCAATTCTTACATATGAATGCATGACAGTGCAATTTTGAATACATCAAAGACGCCGTTTTAAATCTTATCTCTGGTTCAGGCCTCACTCTCAGCCTTAATAAATTTATAAGGGGCAAGAATTACATAAAATATTCTTGGGTTGGCTCATGCCACGTGTTGTCGCTTAACATGACTCTAACCCTGAGTTACCAATTTTAAGCTAATTCTCTACTACCAATATTACATGCAAAAAGCTGTTGTCCCCTTTAAGAGCGGCTCGTGCAGACACTCAGTCAGCCTCTATCAGCTCCTTTTCAACTGTGCTTAACTCTTCTCTGCTATACAAATTGAGACTGTCTTTTACCAACTAAATCAAAGTTTTAACCAATTTTTTTCTTCTTTAATATGAAACACAGAACAACAATCATTTATCTAAACAGCGCCCACCACATGGTAAGCAAAGCATAACTCTCAAGGTTGTAATATTCAATCACCACAGTTTTACAATGTACCAATTCAATAACTTTTGAACCAGATGATAAAGACAATATTTTAACCCAATTAATCTATTTTGTAAAAACCTACTTGGTGGTTCAGGGGTCCCTGACTGCTGTGCCCTGCTCTCGGGCCTTGCCTCACCTTGGAACCCATGTCAGCTGAACCTAGGTACCTGCCTTGGGCTTCAAGGCAGCAGCTGTCCCTCCCGCAGACATGCATCCTCCAGGGCCTCATCCCGGTATAGAGCTGTGGATTCTGCCCAGTCCTCACTGCTGTAGACCCAGTTAGCCAGGCCTGTCTCCAGGTAGACCACCATTTAATCCTGCACTTGTCCCACCAATGACTCCATTGCTTTGTTAACACTCTCAGCACATAAGACAGCCCCAAAGACAAAAAATGCCACAGGACAGTCCCAGTTGGGGCCCCCTTGGAAAAGTTTGTGGGATACCTGGGTGTAGCAATGCTAGGTTGAGCCTGGGTTCACGTAGCTGAGCAGCAGGTCAGAGATGGTATGGCAGAAGCAGGTCTCAAATTCGTCTCCAGCAGCCCGCATGGCTTGGTGCAGAGGGTCGGCTGCTGGGCCTTCCCCAGAGCCAGCTCCACAGACATAACCTTTCTGCCTCAGTTTATGTCTGGGGTTGAGGCTGGGGTCACCATCCAGGTGGCCAGCCTGGGTGGGGAAAAAGGCCAGGGATCTTGATCTGGCCCAGAAAGTACTGGAACTGCAGCACCTGGGTCCAGGCCCCTGCCTCTAATGCTTTGGCAACTATGGGGCCGATTCCA
>NW_022196905.1:116545097-116564440 GCF_008632895.1 Mastomys coucha | reverse complement strand
ATGGCCGGGAGAACAGACCCACGCTCCTCTCGAGCAGGGTTAATGTTTCTCCCCTGGCTTCCCGTGGGGTTCCTCCTGGCCGTCCCCGAGGATCCCCAATCCACTGCCGATCAGCCCTCTTTCCCCCTCACGGAGGGCAGGGAGTCGCTTACTGAAAATAAGCCCTGCTATCCCTTCCTGGGAAGCGGCCAGGTCCAAACTCACAGGTTTCAAAACAGGCAGGCAGTTCACAGACACATTACGAGAACTCAAACAGACAGACAAACCACAATTAAGAACTCACCTCCAAGGGGTCTTCAGAGAGTCAAGGGTGGTCGTAAATCCCGGACAAGCTCCCAAATGAAAGACCCCCAGAACTGGGGAGATCCTTACTCAAGTCTCGGGACAACGCGACCACCCAATGACTCACGAGAGACCGAACTTGCTGCAATCACATGAGGTTTATTGGGGATACCGGTACCGGGGTCGATTTCATGACCTTGCCAGTCAGAGGAGTTCGACCTGGAACACAAGAAGTGTAGGTATTTAAGGGAAGCTGGGGGCATAGAGAGAGTTACCAAGGAAACAGAACATATAAACAGTGGAAAATTTCAGAGGGACCCAACCCAAGGTATTCAGTTAGGGAGGGAAACATATTCATTCTAGGAATGTGATCTTCATCTATCGGTCAGCAGGGTAGAGAGTCTCATAAACCAGTAGACCTTCATTCCTAGTTCCACCCTCATTGTGGATCATTCAGGAGGGGCAGGTATTGGGAACCAGAGCCCTGAGGCTCTGGGTTCCTGGAACTGGCTACTCCACCTTTTTGGTTTGTTACATTTCTACTAATACATTACTTTTCGTTAACATGCTTTTCCCCAAATTTCTAAGTCTCCCAGTCTTTCACTAGTATATAAGAATAAACATTTTGAGCTGGACTGTGGTGGCACATGCCTTTAATCCCAGCACTTGGGAGGTAGAGGCAGGCAGATTTCTGAGTTCCAGGCCAGCCTTGTCTAGAGTGAGTTCCAGAACAGCCAGGGCTGTACAGAGAAACCCTGTCTTGAAAAACAAAAACAAACAAACAAAAAAGAATAAACTTTTTTTTTTTTTTAAAGCAAGAAAGCTGAATCATTTCATTCTCTTAAAAGCACTTACATTTTTGTTTCATTTCTTTTGTTGTTTTTGTTTTGTTTTGAGAGGGAGCTCTCTTTGTAGCCCCTGCTGACCTGAAGCTCTCTGTATAGACCAGGGAAGCTCAAATTCACAGAGATTAGCGTACACCACTATGCCTAGTATTGTACCAACATTTTTTGACGCCCTTCGCCTATTCTAGGAACTACACATGACTCAGCCAGGCACTTGAGGCCAATTCAAATTTCGCTTTCAGCGAGACTTGAAACGTGGGCTTCTTTAGGAACTGGAGTTTCCTCTCTGAGCTTTAAGCCGGTTAAGCTCACACGCAGTAATCAAAGTGTCAAGAGAAAATTCCAAGAACTCTACTGTGGTTAACATTCACAGGCTTTCAGGGAAGGATTCCCTCCAGTCATCAATCTGCAGACAACTCATTTTGCAGGGAATACCACGTTCCCAGTCTTTGGCCACTATGATTCTTCAAAGGCAGGCCCATGACCCAGGCTAGCCCAGTCAAGAGCAAACAGCTCCAACAGCTTTTTGTTTAAATTGTTTCATACTAAACAGGAAGAGGACCACCCCCCCACACACACACAACCTACCCCTCCATCCCTTAATTCACTGAATATGGGGGATGCAAAAAAAAAATGTCAAGAGTAAAAGGTTTCAATGAGGGAAGAACTTAATCCCAGCACTTAGGAGGCAAAAGCAGGTGGATCTCTGAGTCGGAAGCCAGCTAGCCTGGGCTACAGAACGAACTCTAGGACTGCTATGGCTACTCAGAGAAATCCTGTTTCCAAAAGCCAAACGTGCACACTCTGCACCGCCCATACCCAAAGCACCTGCCGCCAAGAGACAGCTTCCGGAAACACCTCTCACCAAAGTGGCTGCAGACCGTCCTCTTCTTGAACTACGGGCAAAGTTTTATGCTTTTAAAGAAACATAAGAGAAAGAAAACACAATGTGTTTAGTCATGGAGAACAATGACTTCGAATATTTTTCTACTATCATTATTCAGCATGAAATTACCAAAATATTTGTGTCTTTGTATTTCTTATTTTATTGTGTTAGGATGTTTTTAATTTTTGTTTCTGTTTTTGTTTTTCCGAGACAGGCTTTCTCTGTGTAGCCTTGGCTGTCCTGGAACTCACTCTGTAGACCAGGCTGGCCTCGAACTCAGAAATCCACCTGCCTCTGCCTCCCAAGTGCTGGGATTAAAGGTGTACGCCACCATTGCCCGGCAGGATGTTTTTAAAAATTACTGTTTGAGGAGCTGACTTGAGGGTGAGTTTTTGTTTGGTTGATCGGTTTTTGTTTGTTTTGCTTAAAACTATTTAAATTAGTTTTATTTATTTAAAATATTAATGGCATTTAGTTACTTCTCTGTTTATTTGTGTGGGCTCAGGATACATGTGTGGAGGTCAGAGGCTAGCTTCCTGGAGTGGCTTCTTTCCTTCTACCGAGTGGCTCCCAGGATTGAATTTAGGTTGTCACGCTAGGCAGCAAGTGCCTTTACTAGAGCCATTCCTCTGGTCTGTTTATTTATTTAGTGTAGTGTGTGTGTGTGTGTGTGTGTGTGTGTGTGTGTGTGTGCTTGTAAAGGCCAGACATCAACCTGGGAATTTGTTCCTAAGGAGATACTACCTTGCGTTTTGAGTCTCACTAAGGAGACTATGTTGGCAGCAACTGTCCCAAAGATAATTTATGCTGTCCCTTTGCCTGAGATAGGATTACAAGCAGGTGCCACAATAAGATGCCTGGCTCTTTAAACTTAGGTTTTGGGTGTAGAACTCAGTCCCTGAAAGCTTGGTTAGCAAGCATTTTATTGATTGAACTATCTCCTCCAACCCCTGGCTTGAATGTTTATTTGTTTGTTTGTTTTTTGTGTTTATCTGTGTGAACTTGAGAACTGTGGCTTTCACCCATAGGACAGAGGACAACTTGTGGGAGTCAGTTCTCTCCATCTACCATGTGGGTCCTAGGTGAGGTCAGGTCCTTACTCTTGGTGGTAGGCACCTTTCTTCACTGAGCCTTCTTGTTGGGCCGTGACTTTTCTATAAATTTAAATAAATTGAATTTTTTATAAAAGGTGTCAACTGAATTTTATTTTAGGATTAACAGAATTTCCAGTGACTTCTAAAGTGGTCCTAAACATATTATATGTAGGACATGTTATATATTTATAAACACAGATTCTTCCCCCCCACCCCCCAAGACAGGGTTTCTCTGCATAGCCCTGGCTGTCCTGGAACTCACTCTGTAGACCAGGTTGGCCTCGAACTCAGAAATCTGCCTGTCTCTGCCTCCCAAGTGCTGGGATTATAGGAGTGCGCCACTTTGCATGGCCTGGAGAGATTGCTCAGTGGTTAAGAGCACTGGGTGTACTTCTGGAGGTGCTGGGTTTGGTTCTCAGCACCTACACAGTGGCTCACAACTATGTGTAATTACAGTTCTAGAGATCTAGTGCCCTCTTCTGGCCTCTGTGAGCACTGCATACACAGTGCATACACATACATGTAGGCAAAGCACCCATACATATAAAATAAAAATAAATGCTCTTAGGCAGAGGCTGGCAGATTTCTGAGTTCGAGACCAGCCTGATCTACAGAGTGAGTTCCAGGACAGTCAGAGCTATACAGACAAACTCTGTCTCAAAAAACCAAAATAAATAAATAAATACTCTTTAAAAATGGAAAATTAGGGTTGGAGTGATGGATCAGCAGTTAAAAGCACTGACTGTTCTTCCAGAGGTCCTAAGTCCAATTCCCAGCAACCACATGGTGTCTCAGAACCATCTGTAATGTGATCCGATACCCTCTTCTGCTGTGTCTGAAGACAGCTACAGTGCACTCACATACTTAAAATAAATAAGTCTTTAAAAAAAGTCGGATTATTTATAAATGCCTTTTAAAGAAAGAAAAAAGAAAAAAAGGAAAAATTATATATCAAAAATTGTTTTTAAATATATTTATTTATGATATATTCTCTTTATAGTCCTAAAGTTGTATGAAAATTTCTCAAATGAAAAAGGATTCTGAGTGGAAAAAAATTATTTTTAATTTTAAAATAATTCTATTTTTTGTGATTATATTACAACATCTCCCTTTTCCTTTCCTCCCTCCAAATCCCCCTATATACCCCTCTCTACTATCCTTTAAATTCTTGCCTCTTTTTTTTTTTAAACTAAATATTATCGCATGCATATATGTATGTTCCTAAATATAACCTCTTCGGTCTGTATAAGTATATTTTCAGGGCTGACTGTTTGGCACTGAAAAACCAGTTGGTGTGTTCTTTGCAGGGCTAGGTTAACTTCAGCGACAAAATTTAAGACATCCTGGCCTTTCTCTTTAGAACCTTCCACATACTATTTTGGTTTCGTTTGGTTTGGCCCAAGTATATTATACTCATAGTTGGGTCAGTTACTTGCAGCTTTAGAATTGTAACTGACTCAGGAGGAATGAGTATAAAAGACATTGTAGCTAAGATTTTATTGTTTTTTGTTTTTTTTTTTTTTCTTTCGAGACAGGGTTTACTCTGTGTAGCCCTGGCTGTCCTGGAACTCACTCTGTAGACCAGGCTGGCCTCGAACTCAGAAATCCGCCTGCCTCTGCCTCCCAAGTGCTGGGATTAAAGGCATGCGCCACCACCGCCCTGTGTAGCTAAGATTTTAATTACAGTTGATTCCAAAATTCTGTAAGTAATTTCAAACAAGGCAGCTGTTTCTTATATTGGCCTTCAACTGCAGCTGATTGAACGAGGTGTTGTAATTCAAATACTTCTTCCTTTCTTTCTCTTCCTTTCTTCCCTTCTTTCTTTCTTTCTTTTTAGAGAGTGTCTGTCTCTCTCTCTCTTTTTTTTTTTCTTTCAAGACAGGGTTTCTCTGTGTAGCCCTGGCTGTCCTGGAACTCACTCTGTAGATCAGGCTGGCCTCAAACTCAGAAATCCACCTGCCTCTGCCTCCCAAATGCTGGGATTAAAGGTGTGCGCCACCAATGCCAGGCTTCAGAGAGTGTCTCTTATGTAGTTCTGGATCTCCTGGAACTATATATGTAGGCTAGCCTCAAACTCACCAAGTCAAACATTCTTCTTGTTTTGTTTTTTTTTTTTAGGGGAGGGGTGCTTGAGACAGGTTTTGGAACTATCTCAGTAAACCAGGCTGGTCTAGAACTCAGAGATGCACCTGTCTCTGCCTCCAAAGTGCTGGGACTAAAGGCATGTGCCACTACCACCTGACTCAAGTCCTCTTTTTATTTTATTTTATTTTTACTAATTTATTCTCTCATATATTATATCCCACTGAAGTCTCCCCTCTCTCCTCTCCTCCCAGTCCCTCCCCATCCCCACCTCCTCTCCACCCATCGACTCCATCTCCCTTCAGAGAAGGGCAGGACCCTCAAGGGATAGCAACCAGACATAGCATATCCAGTTGTAATAAGATTAGACACTTCCTTCATATTAAGGCTGGGCACCGCAACCCAGTATGAGGACAAGGGTCTCAAAAGCAGGCAAAAGTGTCTGAAACAGCTCCCCCCTCCCTCTCTTGGGAGTTCCACAAAAATACCAAGCTACACAACTGTAACAGACATGCAGAGAGCCTAGGTTAGCCCCACGAAGGCTCCCTCGCTGTCTGTTTAGTCTCAGTGAGCCCGAGTCCGGGCTTGTTGATTCGATCGATGAGTTTTCTTGTGGTGTCCTTGACCCCTGTGGAAGAATCCTTCTTCCCCCTCTTAGAAGGATTCCCAAAACTTGGCTTAATGTTTGGCTGTGGGTCTCTGCATCCGTTTTCATCAGTTGCTGAATGAAGCCTCTCTGATGGCAGTTGGCTAGGGCATCAATCTATAAGTATAGCCGAATACCATTAGGCATCATTGACCTTTCTTTTTCTTTTTCTTTTTTGGTTTTTCGAGACAGGGTTTCTCTGTGAAGTCCTGGCTGTCCTGGAACTCACTCTGTAGACCAGGCTGGCCTCGAACTCAGAAATCCACCTGCCTCTGCCTCCCAAGTGCTGGGATTAAAGGCGTGTTCCACCACCGCCGGCACTTATTATTTTATTTACTTGGCTTTTCTGTTTGTTTTGTTTTTGTTTTTGTTTTTGAGACATTGTTTCTCTGTGTGGCCCTGCCTGTCCTGGAGCTTGCTCTGTAGACCAGGCTGGCATTGAACTCAGAGATCCACCTGCCTCTGTAACCTTAGTGCTGGGATAAAAGGCACATGCCACCACTGACTGGCTGATTGAGCCATTTTGAAAGCCCAGTTTTGATTTTTGTGACAGTCTCACATAGCCCAGGTTGACCTTCCTTTTATAGGACAGGACCTCCACGGGGCCTTGATAGAATGACCTTGAACGCCAGGTCTCCTCACTGGAGGCCTTGCACCTCCTTCCATCCCTTTCCTTCCATTTATTACTTGTTTGTTTGTTTGATTTCGGGTGTTTGTTTATATTTGGTGCTGTATCGAGCCAGAGTCTTCATATTTTGCTAGGCAAGTCTTTTTTTTTTTTTTAAGGGGGGTGTGTTTCGAGACAGGGTTTCTCTGTGTAGCTCTGGCTGTCCTAGAACTCACTCTGTAGACCAGGCTGGCCTCGAACTCAGAAATCTTCCTGCCTCTGCCTCCCAAGTGTTGGGATCAAAGGCGTGTGCCAGCACTGCCCAGTGGCAAGTCTTATATAGCTGAGTTATACTCACAGGCTCTAGAAAGTGTTTTTTTCAAGTGTCAAATGGTAAAAATAATTAACTATTCAATTTTTTTAGAAAAGCCATTTTTTTGTTGTTGTTTTATTGTTATATGTAAGTACATTGTAGCTGTTTCCAGACACACCAGAAGAGGGAGTCAGATTTCATTACAGATGGTTGTGAGCCACCATGTGGTTGCTGGGATTTGAACTCAGGACCTTCAGAAGAGCAGTCAGTGCTCTTAACGGCTGAGCCATCTCACCAGCCCCAGAAAAGGGCTTACTCCTAACTGGAATGAAAAGAGATAAGAATAGAGGGATATATGAAGCAAGTTACTCTTTTTCTGTATCTTTTTCTTTTGTTTTGTTAACCTTTTGGTTTGGTTTGTTTAAAAATGACTTTATAAAAGGGCTTTTTTAACCCCCCCAAAAGAATTAAATAGAATTGAATTTGTTGAAACAAAAACATCCTTGATTCAAGGCCCAAAAGATCTCTTTCAAGAATCTTGCCAACAGTACTCAAAAGGAAAAAAGCAGTTTTATTTTAGCAAAGGCAAACTGGCAAATTCAGAGGCGTGTTCAGAAATGTTATCCAAAACCATGCTCTGTAACTCGAATACTGGAATACACAGAGATTGCTACAATTTTTTTTTTTTTTTTTTTTTTTTTTTTTTTTTTTTTTTTTTTTTTTTGGTTTTTCAAGACAGGGTTTCTCTGCGTAGCCCTGGCTGTCCTGGAACTCACTCTGTAGACCAGGCTGGCCTCGAACTCAGAAATCTGCCTGCCTCTGCCTCCCAGCAATTTTTATTTTTTAAAAAAATATGTTTATTAGGATGGTGAGAGGGCTCAGTGGGTAAGAGCACTGACTGTTCTTCCGATGGTCATGAGTTTAAATCCCAGCAACCACATGGTGGCTCACAACCACCTGTAATGAGATCTGACGCCCTCTTCTGGTGCATCTGAAGACATCTACAGTGTGCTTATCTATAATAATAAATAATTTTGGGGGGGGTTTGAGACAGGGTTTCTCTGTATAGCCCTGGCTATCCTGGAACTCAATCTATAGACCAGGCAGGCCTTGAACTCAGAAATCTGCCTGCCTCTGCCTCCCAAGTGCTGAGATTAGAGGCATGCACCACCACCGCCCAGCTCAATAAATAATTTTTTTAAAAAATATATATTTATTTTAGCTGGGTGTGGGGGTCACATGCCTTTGGTCCCAACACTTGGGAGGCAGAGGCAGGAAGATCTTTGAGTTCAAGGCCTGCCTGGTCTACAGAGGGAGTTCCAGCTAGGGCTACATAGAGAAACACTGTCTCCAAGCAAACAAATAAAATAAATAAATATTTATGTTTATGAATGTGTTTGCCTGAATATTTGTCTATGAACCATGTGTGTGCCCGGTGCCATGGAGGCCAAAGGAAGGCATCACATCCTTTGGAACTGGTGTTACATATAGTTGTAAGCCACCATATGGGTACTGGGAGGAATCCAGTGCTCTTAACTGTTGAGCCATCTCTCCAGCCCCAATTGTTTCAATTACCTTGACCCTCTACTTAATGGCCTTTATTCCCGAAATCCCAGCCTTTAGGAGTCGAGCCAGGGGGACAGTGGATTCGGTGAGTACCCCTCACAAACAAGTACACAACCCTAGAAGACATAAGGAGTTCCGAATGAGGCTAGATAAAAGGTTGGCAATTTTTAGAACAATTTTTATTGAGGCTTGTATATACTCTTCAGCGATTATAAATGAACGCAATAGTAGAGAATCCTCTTGTCCAGTCTGTTTCTCTTAGCCTGGAAGCGGACTGACTGTTCATGGCAACTGTTCTTATCTCAGACATCCCAATGGCCCCGTCCTAAGTGGCCGCCTTGTTTGAACATCAGCTGAGTTAATGGTCCTGTCGCATTGTGGGTGTCTGGCTTGTCTGTAAATGGCCGTGAGCGTCAGCCTGTCTGTCTGGACTGTCAGCTGCTAGCAGGAAGAGGCAGGGTCTGGGTGGATTCTGTGAGTCACTTAGCAGTGCCTGTAATTAGGACTCTAATGAATGTGCTGGCTGTGATCTTTAGAAAGGGGCTGAGTCCTCTTCATCCTCTTCTTTATCTTCCCAGTGCCTCTCAGGCCTGTCGGGGGAGCTGACTTGCTTTGGTCTGTGTACATCGAGAGGCCTGGAAGCGGAAGCTCAATAGGATAATTGAAGTCTCTCAGCCGCGTCTATTGGTGAAAGTTGGAGATGTTCCACTTTCCCATTTTGTTAGCTACTGGATGCTAGAGACATATAGTTAGGAACAACTGGAAGTAAAGATTTCATCAAATATGATTCAATTCAGGATGAAACTAGCATTTGTGTGCTACTCAATGGGCTGACATTCCAATAGATGAGAATCCAAAAGCTTCTCTTTGACTGTCACCAATTGTTGTTGGGGTGCAGCAGCAGGGAGCCCATGATTTGGGAAGGGGGCTGGAAATGGGATTCAGGGCTCCCATCATGCTCAGCAAGCACTCTCTCATAGAACTGCATCCCCAGCCTCTTTTAAAATATATTTTTATTGTATCTGTCTGTCCATCTGTCTACCTACCTATCTGTGTGTGAGTGTGCACGTATGTGTATGTGTGTGAGCATGCCACAACCCAAGTGTGGAGGACAGAGGACAACTGGAGGGGATCCGTTTTTCTCCTTGTACCCTGTGAGTCCAGTCCTGAGGCTGGGACTCAGGTCAGCAGGGTTGATGTTTCTGGTCCTTTACCTGATAGGATGTCTGTCCCGCACTGCCCCCTCCCCCATGCTTCCATTTTTAGATGGCGATGGGCTTCCCATTGATGACAAGCTTCCCATTCTCATCCTTGACTGTGCCGTTGAATTTGCCATGGGTGGAGTCATACTGGAACATGTAGACCATGTAGTTGAGGTCAATGAAGGGGTCGTTGATGGCAACAATCTCCACTTTGCCAGATCCAGAGCAGAAGGCAGCCCAGATAACCAGGCGCCCAATCCAGCCAAATCCGTTCACACTGACCTCCACCATTTTGTCTACGGGACGAAGCTGGCACTGCACAAAAAGACGCGGCTGTCTCTGGAACGGGGAGTTGCAGAGATCGCAAGCTTCCATTTTTAAATTGTTGTTTTGTCCCTGCCCTCCTCCCTCAAAGGATTTTAAGTGGAACAAGGCAATGTCAGTTATATGGAGTAGAAAGATGGCTTCTCCTTGGGATAGCAGATGATCCAATGGTAATGAGTTGGAAGGTAGGAGCAAGAGGTCTCAAAAAAAAAAAAAAAAAAAGGTAAGTGTGATGGTACACACTGCGATCTTGGTTGTTGGGAGGTAGAGGCAGGAGAATAGCCATAAAATCAAGGCCAGAGTGGTCTAATGTACTAGGTTTAGATTAACCAAGCTATGTTACAAGATCTTGTTTCAAAAACTCAGCCCTCCTCACAGGAAAGTCTTAAATTTTTTTCAAACAATTATTTGTTTGGTATGTATGAGTATACCGTTGCCATCTTCAAACACACCAAAAGAGAGCATCAGACCCCATACAGATGGTTGTGAGCCACCAGGTGGTTGCTGGGACCACTAAGCCATCTCTCTAGCCCAGCCCAGCAGGATTTTTATAAATACTGTGATTAGGGTCTGTCCCTTTGAGAAGGTTTAGGTTTGATTAGCAGGAGGTAAAATAGCTCTCGGAGACACATCTGCTGGCTCTCCCATCTGTAACTGGGAGGTGCAGAGGTCACATTGGAGAGCTACTGTCTGATGAGTCCGAGGAAAAGCTGGTGTGGTTCTGCTCCAGGTGTACAGTGTTATCAGATGTGTAAATCAGGCATCTGCTTGCCTACTATGCAAAATAACTTCAAAGTCTACCAGTTTTCAGTTCTTTCTTTCTTTTTTTAGGATTCTTTTTTTTTTTTCTAGCCTGTATGTATATACACACCATGTGCAAGCCCAGTACCTGAGAGCAGAAGAGGGTTTTGGAGTCCCTGGAACTAGAGTAACAAATGTTTGTGAGCCACCTTGTGGATGCTTGGGATAGAACCTGTGTCCTCTGCAAGAGTAGCAAGTGCTCTTTAGTGCTAAGTCATCTCTCCAGACCTATTTCTTTTTTCTAACTTTTATTCATGTACATGTATGTTTGTCTATGTAGAGATATGCGCATATGTGTAGTGCCAGAGGAGACGAGGAGTCAGAGCTCCTGGAACTGGGTTAAAGATAGTTGGAAAAGTTTTGCAATGGTAGGATATGCCTTTAATCCCAGCACTTGGGAGGCAGAGGCAGGCAGATCTCTGGGAGTTCAAAGCCAGCTAGGTCGACAGAACAAGTTCAAAGGACAGCTAGAGCTACACAGAATGTCTTAGGGTTTTACTGCTGTGAATAGATACCATGACCAAGGCAACTCTTTTTTTTTTTTTTTTCCAGGACAGGGTTTCTCTGTGTAGCTCTGGCTGTCCTGGAACTCACTCTGTAGACCAGGCTGGCCTCGAACTCAGAAATCTGCCTGCCTCTGCCTCCCTGAAGCTGTCCCGCGGTTTCACGAACCGGGTTCTGCCTCAACCGAAGGGAGAAAGGAGACCTGAAACACAGAGGGTTTCCAATCAAGGCTCGCCTTTACTTTTGGGGTTCAGCATTTATATACAAGAAAGCAAAACTGAATATCTAGGTTACAATGACATTTGAATAACATAAGCAATGCGGGAGGAGTCAGGAAGACTCCGGAACAGTGTCAAAGGGAAGCTGGCTGCTGGGCTGAAGGTGGCAGCTCAGGGCATCCCGCAGGTCTCGACTCCAGGGAGTGGCCTGAGGTGCAGTCCACGGTCGGGGAGGAGGTCAACAACAGATGTCCTCAGGCTGCAGAAGTGCCAGCCAGCAGGAGCACTTTCTTCTGGACTCCTCGAAGGTGGAACTCAGAGTAGTGAGCCTTTGTTTTAGGCACAGCAGGTGTGAGTTGAGTCTCTGGTCCCAAGCTCTGGTGTCCTGCTGCTGAGGCCGAAGGGAGAGACCCAACACCTCCCAAGTGCTGGGATTAAAGGCGTGTGCCACCACAGCCCAGCCCTATAAAGAACATTTAATTGGGGTTGGCTTACAGGTTCAGTACTTCAGTCCATTATCATCAAGGTGGGAGCATGGCAGCATCTAGGGAGACATGATGCATGAAGAGCTGGGAGTTCTACATCTTCACCTGAAGGCTGCTAGCAAAGTACTGACTTCTAGGTAGCTAGGATGAGGGCCTTAAAGTCCACACCCATCCACAGTGCCAAGCCTACTCCAAAAAGGCCACAGCTACTCAAACAGGGCCACACCTTCTAATTGTACCACTCCCCGGGGCAAGCATATACAAACCATCACACAGGAAAAGCTTGTCTTGAAAAAACAAAAACAAAAACAAAACAAACAACCCAACAAGTCCCCCGACTCCCAAATAAATAGTTGCGAGGTCTCTGATGTGGGTGTTGGGGCACAAACTCTGGTTCTCTGGAAAAGTAGTGAGCATGCTTAGCCACTGAGCAATCTCTCTAGCACATATATCACTTATTTTTTTCTAAAGATTTATTTATTATTATATGTAAGTACACTGTAGCTGTCTTCAGACACACCAGAAAAGGGCATCAGATCTCATTACGGATGGTTGTGAGCCACCATGTGGTTGCTGGGATTTGAACTCAGGACCTTCGGAAGAACAGTCAGTGCTCTTAACCACTGAGCCAACTGTCCAGTTCCCATACATCACTTATTAAACAAAGATTGACAGAACAGGCCCAGTTTGTGTTTGTATGCAGCAGAAATTGAATAGTACATATTTTTTTGTCTCAAGAGTTATGAAAACTACTGAGAATGGCTAATCACAGGTAATATTTTTATTAAAAATTATTTATTAGTTTTATTTTATTTGTATGAGTGTTTTGCCTGCATATATAGCTATGTACCACATGACTGTCCGGTGCCCTCAGAGGCCAGAAGAGAATGATGGACCATGTGGGTCCTGGGAACCAAACCCAATTTCTCTGCTAGAACAGCAAATGCTCTTAACAACTGGGCCGTTTCTTCAGCCCTGATAATAAATAATTTAAGCTCTAAAGAACTAAGTGTCTTGAGAAATAGAGATAAATAGAAGAGGCACTCTGAAAAGTCAGGCTGAAAATATTGTAGACTGGGGGCTGGCTTTAAGGGCTTCATTTACCAGACTTTGGACTTTTTAGTGAATTAGGTGGGAAACCGATATTCACTCACAAGAAGGCGGTCTTACCTTTTCTTTCACCATAGATATGGCACATGCAAACTGATGTAGTTGCCTGCAAATGGCATTTGTGAGATGTTGGAGAAAAGCATGTATTATTGACCTTACAAAAGCAGACTAAGGACAGGCATGTTGGCTCATGTCTCTAATCCTAGCAGTGGGGAGGCAGAGGCAAGTTCTACAAAGGGCTGCATGGTAACAACTTGTATCAAAAAAAAAAAAGTTAATATGATGAATGAGTGGAAAACATATGTTTTTTTTTGAGGCAGGGTCTTACTATGCAGACCTAGCTGGCTTGGAACAGGCTGGCCTCAAACTTATGGAGATCTGCTTGCCACTGCCTGTGCCTCCTGAGTGTTGGAGTAAAAGTCGGGAACTACCACATCCAGTATGCAAGCAAAATTTAAACGTGACAATTTAATCCCATTGCTTTTAAATACAATTATTTAAAAATAGCTTTTGGGCAGGGTAGATCATTCAAATCATCTCAGCTACTGTGGTGGTCGTCGACAAGTAAGATAATCGCCAGTTCAAGGCCAGGTTATGCTACTTAGCAAGCTTTTTTTTTTTTTTTGGTCTCAAAAAAGGGAGGAGCATAGCTTCAGATGAAGGTCTTTGTTAGAGAGCTCCCCTGGTATGCATGAGGCGTCGTATTCAACCTCGCGTACCCTCAGAGGAAAAAATGGAAATTAAATGGGGGTGGGGGGAGAAGATCAAATTAAATGAATTCACATGCACCCTGTGGATCAGTCTGTCTCTAATCAAAAATCATTCCCTCTTCTTTTCTACCAGATCCCGATCCCTGTCCACGTCGACTAGGAACCTGTTCACCTACGTTGAGCATTTCTGTAGGGAACGGAGTTCTGGAAACACCACGTATGTCCCACCTCCTCACTCTACGTTTGGATATTTTGATTGGCCGTTAGTCTTCCTCATGGTCTCTGATTGGTCGAAGGCACGCCGGGACACGGAGGCCCCGCTGCTGTGAGAAACAGTCCTGGGCGGGTTAGGTGCCGGGCGGGTGCAGCCATGGCGTAAGGCGGCTCGTGGGCGCGGCGCGTGGCAGGCCTGGAAGGCCTGTCATTGCCGGCGTCCACGAGAGCCAATACTTCAATCCAATGATGACCAACGGGGTAGTGCACGCCAACTTGTTTGGCATCAAGGACTGGGTGACGCCCTATAAGATCGCGGTCCTGGTGCTGCTGAACGAGATGGGCCGCACGGGAGAGGGTGCCGTCAGCCTGGTGGAGCGGCGGAAGCTCAACCAGCTCCTCCTGCCCCTGCTGCAGGTAAGAGGCGCCCGCTCTTTCCCGCCCAGTCCCGCGCGCCGCGAGTGGGCCCCGCCCTGAGCTTGGGGGCGGGGGTTCATCCCCTGCTCTAAGAAGAATTTGGACAAATAACGTGAATGCTACTGGCTTGCGTCTATTTTGAGCGCCTTCTATGGGCAGGCGCTTTACATGCATGCTTTTTGCAGGTCCACAATAGGCTCCTGTATAATGCGAGAGACAAGGGGTAGGGGGTCACTGTTTCCTAGCGTTGGTCTTCTGGGAAGTGGGAGACTTCATGCTTTCCAGTTCTGCTTTGCTTGTTTTCAGAGTTTCACTACTAATCCATCCAGTCGTTGAGTACTAGTTTGAAAAGGACCTTGATGAATGCTACTTGCTAAATGTTCTTCCACTTTAACAAGTCTTGGGTCTCTTTCCATGTTAGTCAAAAAGAATACTCTTTTCTTTTTTTTATCAGCTGCATAATCTTTCATACTAAGATAACCAACATAATTTAACTCTTGCCTATAAATAATAAGTTAAGGGGGGTTGTCTTTTATTGTTTTAACATACAGGCTATTTTAGTTTAGTTTGTTTTTTGAGACAGGGTTTCTTTGTGTTGCCCTGGCTGTCTTGGAACTAGCTCTGTAGACCAGGGTGCCTTCCATCTCAGAGATTCCCCTGCCTCTGTCTCCTGAGTGCTGAGATTAAAGGTGGATAGCTAGCAATACAGGGAATTTTAAGATAATATACGTCAAATACTACTTCCCAAGAAGTAAAATTGGGTTACCCACATCTAGAGTGGCATGAACACTAACTTACTTTCTTTCTTTCTTTCTTTCTTTCTTTTCTTTTCTTTTCTTTTTTTTTTTTTCGAGACAGGGTTTCTCTGTGTAGCCCTGGCTGTCCTGGAACTCACTCTGTAGACCAGGCTGGTCTCGAACTCAGAAATCCACTTGCCTCTGCCTCCCAAGTGCCGGGATTAAAGGCGTGCGCCACCACTGCCCGGCCTGGCCTGACTTTCTAAAAAGACCCCAGTGTGTAATTTTTTTAAAAAAAGATTTATTTATTTATTTATTTATTTTATACACCAGCTGTACAGATGGTTGTGAGCCTTCATGTAGTTGTTGGGCATTGAATTTTTAGGACTTCTGCTCGCTCTGGTAAACCCCGCTTGCTCAGGCTCAAAGATTTATTTATTATACATAAGTACACTGTAGCTATCTCCAGACATGCCAGATCATTACAGGTGGTTGTGAGTCACCATGTGGTTGCTGGGATTTGAACTCAGGACCTTTTGAAGAGCAGTCAGTGCTCTTACCCGATGAGCCATGTCGCCCCCCTCAGTCCCCCCAGTGTGTAATTTTAAACCTCATGTGGGAAAGGTACTGGTTCTGGGGTTAGCCAGCCTTCCTTCTCAAGTTCAGGAACGGATGAAATGTGTTTATAATCATGAGAACTAGAGGACCCACCTCCCCAGTGTACAAAACCCTTCACATTCACTCACTTAACTTTTGCCACAAACAAAGGAGATAGTGATGATTAAGTCAATTTAACTGATGAAAGAGACAGGCTCAGTGTTGCCTGTTTATAGAGTGACACAGGAAAGAGAGCCTTGTCCTATAAATCCTGCTCATTTTTCTTTCTTCTTTTTTTTTTAATAGACTATTCCATTATAGACTAAACCAAAACAATCTACAATGTGAAGTATGTCTTAGTGTTTTGCATGGTCAGGAAAATCCTGAGGCTCCATATGTCTTGTTTGGGATGATTGATAAGTGACTCTTTACAGTTGTCAGTCTGTAGCTCTTTGCCTGTTATGCCTAACCTTCCTATTTCTCCTTTACACAGGGCCCAGATATTACACTGTCAAAGCTGTACAAGCTCATTGAAGAATCCTGTCCTCAGCTGGCAAATTCAGTGCAGATCAGGTGAACAAGCTTTCTGCAAAGGGGTGGGGGAAGGTACAAAGGAGTGGGTAGCAATTAAGTCTTTTCTGCAATGATGCTGTTAGGGGTTGGCGGTGGCTCTGTTGACAAAGTGCTGAGCTCTCGTGAACAAAGCCTGGGTTCTATGCCCAGCACTTTAAACTAGCCATAGTGGTACAGGACTAAGCCATGCGTTTGGGGATGGAGACAGGAAGAACAGAAGTTCAAGTTCCTCCTTGGCTACAAAGCAGTTTGGAAGACAGCTGGAATATCTGGGGAACTAAAGTTAAGATTATTGGAGGGGTTGTTTTCCTAAGAACCTTTATTTACATGTTTTTTAATGGATTACATTAGACATTAGGTTCATGTATTCTTTCCCCCAGGGGTATTATTTCATATGGAATTACCTTCTTTATACCTGTTTTAGATAATTCCATTTTTACTTTGATGAATGTTATACAGTAAGCCAGCAAGTATGATACTCTTGAGGAATATGGGAGTGACATTTTAAATGGATTATAAAGTTTGTCTTAGAAGCCACAGCTTTAAACAGACCTTGAAATCACCTTTAAAGCAGACTTGGTAATTCAGGAATATGAAGTGTGGGGGATGTGCAGCGGGCCTTCCTAAAACATGCATCCCGATTTTCTCATTCAGAATCAAGCTGATGGCTGAAGGCGAATTGAAGGATATGGAACAATTTTTTGATGACCTTTCAGATTCTTTTTCTGGAACTGAACCAGAGGTTCACAAAACAAGTGTAGTAGGTATGAAACTTCTCAGAAGAGCAGAGAGCGTTTCCATGGCAGTGAGCAGCTTTCTGAGGGGCCTCTGTCCTGACTTAGGTGTACATGAACAAGCAGACTAGGGTGCTGGCTGTGTTGTGGTTTGTATTTACTGCCGTCCCATCTCATTCTCTCTTTGACCATAACTTGTGGAGAAACGCCTCTGTTTTATTTGGAGTAGTTAGCCCGGGTCTGGGGTCTTTAGGGTTGCCCAGCTCCTTTCAGAGTCCTGCGGACCACTTGCCTGTGCTGTGCAACTGTAAGTGGGGGTCACCAGCCACACTTAGGAAGTGAGGTAAGTCGAAACACACTCTCACTTTAGTATTTGAAGTACGTGCCCCACGTGACATTTCTTTGATTTTCTACTAACTAACTGTGTTCCCATGTCCTGCCCCTCTGACTCTGTTGCATGGTCGTTTTTATGTTAACTGAAGTCAGTTGTCTATTGATCTCCTGTCCCCAGGTCACGGATGTACAAGGTAGACATAGACTTGCCTCTAACAGAGACTGAGTTGTGATGGAAGGGGGGGTAGCAGATGTTAAAAAGGAAATCAGTAAATAAGAACATAATTACTCCTCAGCTTTTGATGAGACTCACATATAATAACTGGTAGTTTCAGAGAGTTTGAATAGCTATGAAGAAAATGGAGGCCTGAAGGAATAGAGGTGGGAAAGGCCTGAGGCCTGAATGGAAAGCATGTGAGAAGAGCACTGCAGGAGGAGGGATCGCACCTACCATTCCTCTGAAGGAGGAATGGGGCTGGGAGTCGTTGCCGAGTTTTGGGATATCAGCTAAGGCTTTCACCTTGTCTATGGTCTTATCTTGTAGGTCTGTTTCTGCGCCACATGATCTTGGCCTACAGTAAGCTTTCTTTCAGTCAAGTGTTTAAGCTCTACACTGCCCTCCAGCAGTATTTCCAGAATGGGGAGAAAAAGACGGTGGAAGATGCTGATATGGATAGAGAGGATGGAGAGAGACAAATGGAAAAGGAAGACCTCGATGTTTCTGTGAGGTAACTCGGGTTTCCTGTCAGGGGTCCTCTTCTAGTCACTCGGCTTAACTAAAAGTGCCACAGTCCCTTCTGGTCTAGATATACGAGCTGGCCGTCCCTTTTCTGTCCTTGGATATTCAGGAGGTTGGCTCATAGGCTACAACTGAGGTTTCGTGTCCTGCGGCTTCGGATTGGCTGGGAGGCACAAGTAAGCAGTCCACAGGTGGAAGGAGAGTGAGGTCAGGGTGTGGATTCAATGGCTTCCGTCCTTTGGGCTTCTGGGGGTAGCTGTAGGGACACGGTTTCTGTCAGATGACCTTCTACACTTCTGGGAATGGAGTGACTAGGAAGAAGTGTTGACGGGCCTAAGTGTAAAGGCCCATTGTTACCTGCCTTAGGAATTATCTTTCCTGATGGCTTCCCTGAGCCCTGTTCCTGTCTTTGTACTTTACTCAGATTTCTAAGTTTGAATGTGCAATTTCATTCCTGTGGGGTCAGTTACTTTAATAATCAATAGCATCAAACTTCAGAATCTGAGAATCACTTGAGGGCTTCCTAAAGCACAGACATTTACCATATCCAGGTCTCTCTATAAAATGTCTTAAAACTAGCTTACAATGTAATGGATTTCCATAAGCTGTTTTTGAGGGTAGAGAAACACATTATGTTCTCATTAATGTAGGCTGGTCTTAAACTCATTATTGGCCCTGGCTGGCCTCAAACATGAACACTTTTTTGTTGTTGTTGTTCGAGACAGGGTTTCTCTGTGTAGCTCTGGCTGTCCTGGAACTCACTCTGTAGACCAGGCTGGCCTCAAACTCAGAAATCCGTCTGCCTCTGCCTCCCAAGTGCTGGGATTAAAGGCATGTGCCACCACCGCCCGGCTTAAACACGAACACTTATATATACATATCACACATTAAAAAAAAGTTTCTGGGGGGAGCTGTAAAGATGGCTCAGTGGTTAAGAGCACTGACTGTTTTTCTGAAGGTTCTGAGTTCAAATCCCAGCAACCACATGGTGGCTTACAACCACTTGTAATGAGATCTGACGCCTTCTTCTGGTGTGTCTGAAGACAGCTACAGTGTGCTTATATATAATAAATAAGTAAATCTTTTTAAAAAAAAGTTTCTGGCTGGGTATGGTGGTACCTGGTCTACA
The DNA here is from genome assembly GCF_008632895.1 of Mastomys coucha. Classification (NCBI taxonomy): domain Eukaryota; kingdom Metazoa; phylum Chordata; class Mammalia; order Rodentia; family Muridae; genus Mastomys; species Mastomys coucha. The sequence continues at coordinate 116,545,293 of NW_022196905.1, read as the reverse complement.
TAGTGAGTTTCAGGACAGCCAGGTCTACATAAAGAAACCCTATCTGAAAAGTCAAAAAAAAAGAAGTTTCATAACTGATGTGGCTATTTGAAACTCTTGGTTTGCTTTGCCTTTACAGCGCTGGGACCTGGTCCAGGGCTTGTGCGTGCTCAGCAGGTGCTCCACCGCTGAGTCTTTTCTTTAGCTTTTTTTTTTT
>NW_022196905.1:116526477-116545087 GCF_008632895.1 Mastomys coucha | reverse complement strand
TCCGCCTGCCTCTGCCTCCCAAGTGCTGGGATTAAAGGCGTGCACCACCACTGCCTGGCTTCTTTAGCTATTTTTTAGAACAGTTAGTTGGAGCCCTTTTTGACTTTTGAAAAGGAAAATTTTATTTTTTTATGTGCATATAGTTTCTTTTTACTTCCAAGGATTTGGAACCCACAATCTCATGCATGCTAGACATGTAGCTGCCTCTAACCCTTTTGTAATTTTATTTTATGTTACATTGGAAGAGAAATTACCCTTTTCTCTTTTTGTAGTTATTGGGATATTTTTTAGCTTTCTATAGGTAAGTTCTTTTTCTTGCAAATTAGTATTAGCTCTGGAAAAAGGATACACAAGTTCATGAGGCAACATTGGAAGCTTTGCAAGTCTCCCATGTTTCAGTTCTTCCTTTTTGAAGGGAAGCCCCACTATTTATTTTTTTGACAGGGTTTCGTTTTGTAGTCCAGACTCGCCTTCAACTCAGGCAGTTCTCCTGCCTTCAAGTACACAGGTGATAGGTGTGAACCACCACTAGGAGCTCCAGTTGTTAATTTAAGATGAGGAGGGCCAAGGATGTTCTTAGTGGTATAGAACCTGTCTTCTGTGAATGAGGCCCTGGTTCAACGTTCAGCGCCAGAGAAGCAAACATTTAGAACCTGGACTGTTCAGTCCTGAAATGTTGATTGGATGTTTTAAGACTCCAGTTGCAGCTGGGTGGTGGTGGTGGCGCAGGCCTTTAATCCCAGCGCTTGAGATGCAGAGGCAGGCAGATTTCTGAGTTTGAGGCCAGCCTGGTCTACAGAGTGAGTTCCAGGACAGCCAGGGCTACACAGAGAAACCCTGTCCTGAAAAAAAAAAAAAAAAAAAAAAAACAACAAAAAACTCCAGTTGCCAAATAGGCATAGTGAAATTTAGCTTCATGTTTTGTTCAACTTCTTGGGTCAGCTGCAGTAGTCATGTCGTGCAGAAGGAGTGTAGGCCTGTAGAGCACAGCATGAGTATACCCTGAGCACCCTGTGGAGCTCCTGAGGCTGTGGGGTGCTGGCTCTGCTTCCTTCCATCTAAGGAAAATCTCTTGGTGTTAGCATAATCCCAGTCTCCCAGACTCAGCTGTCCTGCAAGTGTTGCTGAGTGCCTCCCCTGTGCCAGGCACGATGCTTGGTGCTGTCTGTTCTGCAAAGAGAACAGTTCTGTGTTCATGCCAGTAGGTGGGGATGGACAGATGATAGCTAGGGAACTCAGTGTAAACTAATGAGAGATTTCTCAGGAGAGTCGGCGTGGTAAGGAAACGAGACAGAAGCCACGTTTGGTACTATGTATAATTCTAACACTGGGCAGGGACTAGAAAATGCTCAGGGAGGCAGGAGGATTGTGAGTTCCTGGTCTGCCTTGGCTAGGCAGTGAGTTCCAGGATAGCCAGGGCTATGTAGCAAGAGCCTGTCTTAGTGAAAGAAAGGCTGGGACACAGGATATAGAGTGCTGGGAGTGGGGGGCTGTTGTAGAGGGCTGTGGTTGTCGAGATTGGTCCATTGTGCCTAGGATGACTGCAGAGGCTTCCGTGTAGCTGCCATGTAGGTGCTGGGAATCAAACCTGGGTCTTCTGCAAGATCAACACATTCTCTAAACACTGATCAGTCTCTCCAGCCCAAGAACTTCCTTTTTTAAAAGACTGAAGATCATATTGCATGTACATACTACATTTTGTTTATCGACTGTCAGTGGATAATTGAGTTGCTTTCATGGGACCTACAGATGTGGGCTTGAACCCCTGCTTTCATTCCCTTTTTGTTTGTTTTAAATAGCTTCTAAGTATGAAGTCTAGGCTGCCCTTGAACTTTACATCTTTCTGTCTCCGCCTCATGAGTAGTAGAAGTATAGGGATATATTACCATAATTTGCATTGAACTTTTAAAGAACTTACATGATTTATAAAGTTACCTGTTTTACTGTTGTGTAGTCCTTACTATTATTTTATTTTTACATTTTCATTTTCCAGAGAAGAGGAAGTATCTTGCAGTGGTCCTCTGTCACAAAAACAAGCAGAATTCTTTCTCTCTCAGCAGGTATGTTAATTACATAGCTCATTATGAACTGTTCTACTTTTGCGAAGTCCTGTGATGTGCTGTACTGTCATGTCTGTAAGGTTATTTACAAGGCTGAGTGCTGCCTGGTACTTTCCCTCTTCACTGGGAGTGGCTATGTGTCTCCATGTCTGCATGTCATTTTATTCTTTTTTTTTTTTAATTTCTGTATACCTCTTTTTTAAAGATTTATTTATTTATGATTTAAGTACACTGTAGCTGTCTTCAGACACACCAGAAGAGGTCGTAAGATCTCATGATGGATGGTTCTGAGCCACCATGTAGTTGCTGGAATTTGAACTCAGGACCTTCTGAAGAGCAGTCAGTGCTCTTACCCACTGAGCCATTTTATTCTTTTAAGGCAGATTTATTCCAGAATGGAGTGTGACCAACAGCCCATTCCCTAGTAATCTAGATTTGCTTCTTTCTTTTTGCAGTTATACCCTTATTTATAGTATTGAAGGGATTGACCCCATATCCTGTGCGTGCCAGCCAAGCACTGGAGCTCTCTGAGTTAAGTGTAGTGGTGGGTTAGTTTTGGCTCCCAGTGGGTCACACATCCAGCCACCCGCCAGAGCCCTCTGAATTCGTGAATGAGAGACTCACATGCACACGCACAAGCTAATTTTGATATGCTTTGACTAGCTGAATGGCTGGGCATTTCTAAACATCCCCATGGCTAACAAATACCACCCCATCCGGTATTCCTGAGTTAATATCTTTTAAAATCTATATTTCATTTCTGCTACCCCAGACCCAACCCGCAGATGACCTCCAGGGCCACTTTCCTCTCTCCTCTCTCCTCTCTCTTCTGGCTGCTCGTGTAATATAAAAGTCCCATCTCCATCTTTCTGGTCAGCCATTGGCTGCAGGGCAGTTCTTTGTTATCAGTCAAAGCCAGCTGGGGCAGGGACCCTCTGGTCTGCAACTGCAACTTTTTGGGATCCAAAATTAGACAAAGCATTAGACCCAATCCCCATGTGTATGTCTGTGGTGAGCGTGGATATGTGTGTGGTCCACGTGCAAGCCCCTGCATGTGGAGGCCCCGATGTGATGTCAGGTGTGTCCCTCATAACTGCTCTCCTCCTTAGTTGTGGAGGCAGCCTCTTCCAGTTGGATCTAGACGTTGACAAGCTGCTAGTCTTAGCTGGGCAGCTCGCTCGGGGGTCCCTCATTGGCTTCCTAGTTCTGGAATCACAGTGGGCTGTACACTTACAACTTGTCCTTTCGATGGCTTCAGAAACACATGTAAGGAGAAGTGTGAGTGCAGACAAGGTGTGTAAAGGCACCCGTCACCAAGCCTGATGACCTGAGTTCAGTCCTGGGACTCGCCTGGTGGGAAGAGAGAAGTAGTCTCCCACAGTTGTCCTCTGATCTCTACACATCCCCACCATGTGCTTTTTGTTAGGATGGGATTTCATTCTGTAGCCCAGGCTGGCCTCAGACTGAGTAGTTCCCTTGTTTTGGCCTTCAAGTCTTTGGAGTATAAGCTTGAACCACTACACCCAGTGAAGGTGTTGTATAGTGACTGCCCATATAATAACTCTCTGGATTCCACAATTATACTTTACTCTGTAAATTATTTAGTATGCTCTTCCCAACTAAAATGAGATTTATCTATTGGGCCGGGGCTGATGTTTCACTGTGTAGCCTAGACTGACAGTAAACACAGTTTTCTTTTTCTTGTCTTGTCTTCCTGGGTGCTGATTTGCCAGTGTGCCTACATTCTATTTTTAGTTAAATAATTATGTGTGCATTTGTGTTTGTGTGTGGATACATGCATGAGTGCAGTGCCCTTAGAGGCCAGAAGGAAGCATTGGATCCCCTGGAGCTGGGGGACAGGACAGGTGGTTGTTGTGAGCTACCTGCTGTGGGTGTGGGCACCGAAGCATGGTCTGCAAGAGCAGCTAGTGCTCTTAACCATCTCCCAGACAGTCATTTTATTTTAATGTATTTCAGGTTATAGATTCTGGTATATGTTGTTCCAGATATACTGTATTACAGCGTTAAGCAATAAGGTTTTTTTACTGTGATAACATAAACTATTTTTTCCAGTGCTATTTTAATATAAAGTAGATTTAAATTTTTTTGTTCTATTTTTCTTCATTTGGTTCATAATTTTCTTCTTTCAAAAAGATGTAATATTTGAATTTTAGCTGGATGTTGTAATGTGTGCCTTCAGTCTCACCACGGGAGAGGCAGAAGCAGGCAGGTCCAAGTTAGCAGGGCTGTATATGAAACTTCATCTCAAACTAAACTAACCTAACCTAAAGGAATTACCCCGCAGGTAAATTTCAGTCAAACAAGAGTCCACATGCAGAACTCCTTAGGTGTAGAGCCAAGCTTCATAACTCAGTGGTGGCTGTATTAGCTGTGGGGAGAAGCATGTGTCGTCTGGATTCTCCTCACACCACACCCTGGTGCCCTACAGATGAATTAAAGAGTTAAGCGCATATAGGTTACTCTATAATTAGACCAGAAGGCGTTCCATATTAAGTTTTAACTGCCTCTCGGTGGGGAAAGCCTTTATGAACACAAAGGCAGGAACCATGCAGGGGATTGGCTTTTCAGCATAAAATTTAATGTCTGCATGTCATCATCACATTATCTAACTTAATTAAAAGGGAAACGACAAAATGTTCACAATAAATTTGAGTGAGAGTTAACAGTGTTGCTTTAGAAATTATTTCAAAGACTGTTTGATGATGAGACAAAGTTCATCATCTGTTATTATGTGGAAAGAAGAAAACCTGGGCTAGAAAGACTTCTTGGTGGTAAAGAGTAAAGGCTGGTCTCCCACAGGACCAACACCCATGAGGTGGCTCATAACCATTACTCCAGCTCAGGGTATCCAGTGCCCCCTTCTGGCCTCTGTGGGCACTGCACATATGTGGTATACAGACATACCTGTAAGCAAAATACATAGTAAAAGTAAATAAGTCTTTTTTTAAGAAAAGGAAAAAATATGATTATTATTAAAGTTGTATGTATGTGAATGTTTTGCTGTCTTATATGTGAACTATGTGCATGCAGTGTCTGTAAAGGCCAGAAGAGGGTGGCAGATACCCGGGAACTCAAATTTATAGATATTTCTGAGCTGACTTATGAATGTTGCAAATTGAACCTGGTTCCTAAAAAAGTGGTCAGTTTTCTTAACTTCAGAACACCATTCCCACTACCCCTCCCCTTTTAACACCCCCAGGCCCCCAAGATTGGGTCTGACAGGCCTGGACCCTTCTCTAGAGCAAGCTGTGCTGAGGCTGACAGGATTCTTCTGCAGCCGGAGTGTAGTGATCACAGCTGTGCTGCCATGCTCTTCTTAGTTTTTCTGGTTTATTTTGGTTTTTCGAGACAGAGTTTCTTTGTAACAGCCCTGGCTGTCCTGGAAGTCACTCTGTAGACCAGAGTATATCCCACTCTGCCTCCCAACTGCTGGGATTAATCATTTTTATTTATGAACATTGGTGTTTTGCCTGCGTGTCTGTCAGTTGTGAGCTGCCTTGTGGACATTGGGATTTGAACTCAGGACCTTTGGAAGAGGAATTGGTACTCTTAACCACTGGGCCATCTCTCCATCCCCCTTACTCATATTTTAAAGACATAGTCTCAGCCGGGCGGTGGTGGCGCACGCCTTTAGTCCCAGCACTTGGGAGGCAGAGGCAGGCGGATTTCTGAGTTCGAGGCCAGCCTGGTCTACAGAGCGAGTTCCAGGACAGCCAAGGCTACACAGAGAAACCCTGTCTCGAAAAACCAAAAAAAAAAAAAAAAAAAAAAAAAAAAAAAAAAAAAAAAAAAAAAAAAAAAAAAAACAAGACATAGTCTCAATATGTAACCCAGGAACTCTTGATCCTCCTACAAATGCCTCCCAAGTGTTAAGATTATATCTTAGGCCATTATACCTAACTTCATACCTGTAATCACACACATACATTCATTATACATTCATACCTGTAATCACACACATACAGAAAGAAACTGGAATGAAGTATTCATTACTGTGCCACTTACTACTGTGCCACTCACTACTGTACCAGGTCTGGTGACACTGTAATCTCAGCACATAGGAAGCTGAGGCAGGAAGATTGAAAGACTGGGGCCAGTTCCTTTCAAGAAAAAAAAAGAAAAGATTATTCATAATATTTTTTCTTTTTTAAGATTTATTCTGTGTATAGTAGTACACTGTAGCTGTCTTCAGACACACCAGAAGCGGGCATCAGATTCCATTATAGTTGGTTGTGAGCCACCATGTGGTTGCTGGGAATTGAACTCAGGACCTCTGGAAGAGCAGTCGGTGCTCTCTCTCTTAACTGCTGGGTCATCTTTCCAGCCCCTCATAATCATATTTCTAACTGATAGTGTTACTAATTTCTTCATTTCTTTTGTAGCCACTTTATGTCTTCTGGCATTTTTTATAACAAGAAAAAAAGTCAATGGAATTTTCCTGGCTACACATTGAGACTCTGTCTTAAAAAAAATGTTAAGATGGAGGGTGGAGAGAAAAAAAAAAATGGAATCTTTGAGTTTGAGGCCAGCCAGGGGGCATAGAGAAACCATCTCAAAAAAACAAAATGAAAGAAAGGCCAAGTGCTGGTGGCATACACCTTCATTTCCAGCACTTGGGAGGCAGAGGCAAGTGGATTTCTGAGTTTAAGGTCAGCTTGGTCTACAGAGTGAGTTCCAAGACAGCCAGGACTACACAGAGAAACCTTGTTTTGTTTTAAAAAAAATCAGGGAGGGAGACAGACAAACAGAAACAGACAGTGAGTGAGCAAGCAGAGGAATTGGAGAGTGCTTTCCAATTTTCAGCAACTTTCCTATGATTACAACATTCATGATGTCAAAACAGGACGATCATGAGTTAGAGGTTAGCATGGGCTGCCTAGCATGTTTCCCAAAATAAGAAAGAGTGCTTATAGAAAAAGTTGTCTATATAAAAAGTGGAATGAGGGGGCTGGAGAGATGGCTCTGCAGTTAAGAGCACTGGCTGCTCTTCCAGAGGTCCTGAGTTCAATTCCCAGCAACCACATGGTGGCTCACAACCAACTATAATGGAATCTGATGTCCTCTTCTGATGTATCTAAAGACTGACAATATGCTCGTATACATGAAATAAATAAAATAGAAGAAAAAGGTTTAAAAAAATAGAATGAATTGTCTCTAATCAGTTACGTATAAAGATTTAATTTGGCTGGGTATGTTTATACATGCCTTTCATAATGGCACTTGACAGGCAGATGAGGTAGATCTCTTAGCTTGAGACCAGCATGGTCTATGTAGTAAATTCCAGGCCAGCCAGGGAAGGCTACATAGCAAAGCTATCTTTAAAAAAAATCAATATATAGGGAGCTAGAGAGATGGCTCAGCAGTTAAGAGCACTCACTGCTTTTCCAGAGGTCCTGAGTTCAGTTCCCAGCAACCACATGGTGGCTCACAACCATTAGTAATGTGATCTGATGCCCTCTTCTGGTATATCTGAAGGTAGCTACTCATATACATAAAATAAATAAGTACTCATATGCATAAAATAAATAAATACTTTTAAAAAATCTCTATATATTGAGAAAATATATACTATTCATAATCTTACTTCTTTTATATATATGTATATATATTATAAATAATGTATAAAACACTCATTAATTCAATGTTCCCTAATACCTCAGCTTAGGAGAGCTGTTTCCCTTCTGTATTTTATGTATAATGTATGTATGTATGCATGTATATATTATATATTTTATATATATACAGAGAATTTTTTATATATTGTATATGTATGTGTATATATGTACATATGTTATATATTATATATGTACACACATATATATATATATATATATATACAGACACACACACAGAAGCAGGTAGATCTCTGCCAGGCAGAGAAACCCTGTCTCAACCCTCCCCCCCACCAAAAAAGCTATAGCTAGTTTCTTATATAGTATTTTTATATATTTTACAGCTTTGTATCAATAGCTATAATATGCCTATATGAAATAGGCAACATAGACTACTGTGAACTAACAAAGGGTTTGTTGTGACTCACAGATCTAAATATTTAAGTCCAAAATTGCATGGCCTCATTGAGTTGGGCCTCGAATAGTCACACATCATAGTAGGAATTCATGTTCCAACAAGTGGTCCCATCCCCAGCTGTGCAGCATATGTGTGAGGAGTGCAGGTCTCAGGGGTACCTTATAGCCCCAGCAATGTAATTCCTACCACTGGATCCCACTTTTTGTTGTTGTTGTTGTTTTTCGAGACAGGGTTTCTCTGTGTAGCCCTGGCTGTCCTGGAACTCACTCTGTAGACCAGGCTGGCCTCGAACTCAGAAATCCACCTGCCTCTGCCTCCCAAGTGCTGGGATTAAAGGCGTGTGCCACCACACCCGGCCCAGGGTCCTACTTTTTTATGGACCCTTTGAGAATCCCTTTAAGGATTTCCCAATGACTTTAGACCTGCTCTCAAATTCCCATAAGAGCCTTCATGATCTGAGTGGTTACTATGATTCTCTTCTCATCTTGAGTTTATTTAGTTTTGTTGGTTTTGATTGTTGTTTTGGTGTGTGTGTGTGTGTGTGTGTGTGTGTATTTAAGGCCCTACCTCTTAAAGATCCCTAACATGGTCATCCATGGTTTGACCATCCAAACCTTGGCAACATGTTCTGTGTAATTGTTGATTCTATCCATGTGAATTAGCAATGTGTAGGACAGGGCAGGAGATGAACAAATTATGTGTCTGGAGCGTTCACAGTGTTGAGTGATCAAGTGACAGTTTACATATAGTCTGGCAGGTGCTGTAGGAAGGGAGAGTGCAGAGGACTCATGGGAGCATGGGTGGCCTTTGAGGCCTTGCCTAGCCTCAGTGATAGACAGTGAGATATAAATTATAAACTGGGACCCACCAGGGTTTGCTTGGTTTGGAAGGAGCATGTGGGTGAGAAGTGCAGCCTGGACTGGAAGCTTGTGCACAAGAGAAGGGAAATAGTGTGTGCTGGCGTGAACATGGTCAGTGTGTTTAGAAAGGCGGTTAGGCTGATGAGGCTGCGGTAGGCATTGTTAGTCACTGTGTTTGCCTCTGAGTTGATGGGTTCTAATGTACTGTCATTTTCATTTCAGGCTGCTTTGTTGAAGAATGATGAGACTAAAGCCCTCACCCCAGCTTCCTTGCAGAAAGAATTGAACAACCTGTTGAAATTTAATCCTGATTTTGCTGAAGCAGTGAGTTTTGTCCAGAATTTGTTCCTGGGTTTCAAGGAAATAACTGCTTTTCAGTATATCAGAGAGCCACACACATTTTAGGTTTAAAAGAAGTCACATTGTTGGCAAGATAACAGCAGGGCCTGGAATACAGGGCTCCCCCACTGTCCCTGGGCCAGAGGCCCTGCTACTGTGTTCTCCCACTCATCCTTGGTATGGCTTTAGACAAGAGATGGTAGACTGAGGGATAAAAACATTTGAAGGCCGAACAGTTCTTTTCCTTTCTTCCTTTAGTGAGTGTTTTCAAACAAAATTATTTTTTTAAAGATGTATTTATTATTATAATTAAGTACACTGTAGCTGTCTTCAGACACACCAGAAGATGGCATCAGATCTCACTATGGGGGTGAGCGGTGGAGGGGGAAATTGTAAGCCACCATGTGGTTGCCTTCGGTAAAGCAGTCGGTGCTATTACTCGCTGAGCCATCTTGCCAGCCCCTTTTTTTTGTTTTTTTGTTTTTTTGTTTTTTTTCCACGTGTAAGAGGTTTAATTGAGGGGGGGATAGTGGCTCAGAAAGAGAGAGAGAGAGAGAGAGAGAGAGAGAGAGAGAGAGAGAGAGAGAGAGAGAGAGAGAGAGAGAACATGAGCTTTTTTTGTTTTTTTGAGACAGGATTTCCTTGGCTGCCCTGGAATTCACTCTGTAGACCAGGCTGGCCTTGAACTCAGAAATCCACCTGCCTCTGCCTCCTAAGCACTGGGATTAAAGGTGTGCACCACCACTGCCCAGCTTCAAACAAATTTTTAAATTAAATGTCCTATTAGATCTGTTTCTCTGTGAGCTTCTTAATGTAAAGTTCAGATGATATTTGATATGACATCAGATTTTATTCATGTCAAAAACAGCTCCATTTTGTTTCCCAGTAACTGAGACATCCCTGTTAGGAGAGTGCTTTAGTTCTATGCTTCAGAACAAAAGGACAAGAGTTAACTTGGCAGCTAGTTTTAGTTGGACATTTAGAAGAATTAACTTCAAACTTGTACAGGTTCTTATTAATTCCTCCGCTTGGGAGGGGTGCTGCCCTTCTGTGGTACTCGTGGGTCCTAACATAACCAATGGCATGTAGCCTGTGTGTATGTGTGTGTGTGTATCAGTAGATATATTGATAAACTTGGACAGACACCTAGTGGAATTTTTGTTTGTGGACTGTTAAAGCCTGTATTTTGAATCTCTTTTACTGTGCCCATGGAGAAAATCTGAAGCTGAACTATGGCTTCCACGGGACTCCTGATTATTTCTTGTTTTAGCATTACCTCAGCTACTTAAACAACCTCCGAGTTCAAGATGTTTTCAGCTCAACGCACAGCCTTCTACATTACTTTGACCGCCTGATTCTCACTGGAGCAGAGGGCAAAAGTACTGGGGAAGAGGGCTACGGCCGGAGCCTGAGATATGCTGCTCTCAACCTGGCTGCCCTGCACTGCCGCTTCGGTCACTAGTAAGTTAGACTTCTGTCCGTGTGCACCTGGAAGACAAGCATCTCAGTGTTAACTGGAACTCATTTTTAAAGATAATCCATTGCTAGGAGTAGTGGCACACCCTTATAATCCCAGTACTCAGGCAGAAGCACTTGAATTTCTGAGTTTGAGGTTAGCCTGGTCTACATAGGGAGTTTCAGGACAGCCAGGGCTATGTAGTGAGTCCTGTCTGAAAAAAACAAAAACAAAAACAAAAACAAAAACCCACTCTTCCACGTGTGATGACACATGTCTGTAATCCCAGCACTGAGGAGTTAAAGGTAAGAGGACAGGTACAAGCTCAAGGCCAGCCTGGGCTACATAGAAAACTCTGTCATAAAACAAAACCTAAAACAAATAATCAAAAAAAAAATTTTTTTATTTTTAAAATGGAGTAAGAAACTGATTTGAGATTTTTTTTAAACACTTATTTATTTAATATATTTTGAGTACACTGTGGCTATCTTCAGACACACCAGGAGAGGGCATCAGACCCCATTACAGATGGTTGTGAGCCACCATGCGGTTGCTGGGAATTGAACTGAGGAACTCTGGAAGAGCAATCAGTGCTCTTACCCGCTGAGCCATCTCTCCAGCCCAATGTGAGATTTTCTAGATTTGTTTCTAGCTCCCAGTGTGAACCTTTTCATGAATGGAAAATCCTCCTTAGCAGTATGCCCCCTAGAGTCACTATGTAGTGATAAATGCTTTAGTGCCTGGGCCTGCTTTGTTTTCTGTTTCTAAGAACAGTCTGGCCATTTAGTAAATGAGGTCATTAGGTCAGGGGTTCCCAAAGGACTTGTGGAGGTAGTGATGGTGCTGCAGAGCTATTTTCAGTATTTAAAAAGCTAAGGAAAGGGGCTGGAGAGATGGCTCAGCAGTTAAGAGTTAAGACTGCTCTTCTGAAGGTCCTGAGTTCAAATCCCAGCAACCACATGGTGGCTCACAACCATCTGTAATGAGATCTGCTCCCCTCTTCTGGGATGTCTGAAGATAGCTACAGTGTACTCACATATAATAAATAAATAAATCTAAAAAAAAAAAAATTGTTTCTGCTGGTAGAAGGTGGCACAGACTTTGGAAGCATGAGTTCAGGCAGCCATGATGTAGAACTGGTTGGTTTTGTTATAATATATACCTGGCTTTATTGTTTATTTTGTTTTGTGGGAAAGACATGAGAACTTGTAGTCAGGAGGGAAAAAAAAAAACAATTTGTGCTAGTGTGTGGACATCTTCCTGTAGAAAAGATTTGTGTAAGAGAGGTTGGCTTGGCTGCACAAGTGGCTGCTAAAGCAGGGTAGAAGCTACAGGTAACTAGACATAGTCTGAGAAAAATGCACTGCTGAGCGGAACCTCAGAAGAGCCTTGTGATGTCAAGCCCACAGTAGGGTGGCAGCAGGGAGATGCAGGCCACAGACTTATATTCCAGATTCATTACCTGGGTGAGGTTCCACAATGTCTTACAGTAACTCACTCCCTTTTGGCTTTAATAGCATGTAGGCTCTTATCGTGGGACAGTCACACGACCCTCTGCAGCTCAGTTAAGTGTTTGCCACTGAGCAGCGGCTCCAGCCCCAGAGACCTCTCTTTTTCTTAGTAGGATTTGTGTTTCTCAACTGGCCTTGAACTTGTAATCTTCCTGCTTCTGTCTCCTAAGTGCTGGGGTTTCAGCTCTGTACCACCACACCTGTTTATGTGGTGCTAGAGATGGAGCCTTGAGCAAGCTGAGAACTCTGCTGACAGCCACATCCCTAGCCCTGTCCCCTGTCGTGTTGGACATCTCGATAGATGCTTGTTGGTCAGATACTTCATACTAGGCTCCACTGTGGATACCAGGGAGTGCTGAAGTGGAAATAGAGGAAACACTGACATAAGGCTTATAGAGTAAAGAGAGAGAGAGAGAGAGAGAGAGAGAGAGAGAGAGAGAGAGAGAGAGAGAGAGAGAGAGAGAGAGAGAGAGAGAGAACATAACTGCAGTGTTGTTCTGGCCCATAGTGTGGGCCAGGCAAGAGCTATGGTGAGGGGCTGCCATTGCTGGAAGAAGGAATGTTCTGGTCTTGCTCCAGGTGTGTGTGCATGCATAGTTGTCAAGGTCACAGGCTAGTCCAGTCTGTCATCCGCTGACCTGAGATTGGAACACAGACATTGGAAAGCCAAGTGCCTGTGTCTGTATATCCCAGAGTGGGAGCTTGCAATTTGTTTGAACAGTGTGATCCTGACTCTGCAAGTGAGGAAAAATAGAAGGTGATGGTGATCAGCATTCAATTGTGGAGACCAGGTATGAGCTCTGAGTAGTGAGGAGGCCATCGCTTCCGCCTTGGAAAGCTAAGTAGGCATCATAGTACATTTCAGAGAGGAAACCAGCTTGCCTCTTGCTCTTTTTAAGCCTTTTTGAAACAGTTTCATGTAGCCCAGCCTGGTCTTTAACTCCTGATCTTCCTGCCAATTATCAGGATCACAGGCCTGTGCCACCATGCCAGGCTCTTTCCTACTCTCTACTGAGCATGTTTGCTTGACTTTCTTAAGTTTCTGCCTTGGTAGTCTCTAGTCCTGCTGGGGCACACTGTGTGGTTCTCTCCAATGCTTCCTTCCAAAGCCTAGCACTGTGTGGCCCTCTGTTGTTTGATGGAGCAGTATTAACTGGTGACACGGAGGACCTGTGCATGACGATGTGCTTCCTGCTCTCAGGTGGCCTGAGTTCTAGGGTGTTATAATCTGCTCAGCATGGAAAGCAGTTCAAAAGATATGCAGCATAGGCAAAGTATGGCTGACTTCTCTATTTGAACAAGCAGTTAAGGAAAAAAGTAGGACTACTTAATTAAAACTGCACCTGTGAGGCTGTTGCTAATGTTGGAGGGAAGTTCACTGTGGAAGTTTTTCCTTCTGCACGTGGCATCTGAAATTCTTACGCTGAGGTACCAGCAGATAACACTAGTTAAGCTTTCATCCTTTTATTTGCTATTGGAAATGGAGAACATAGGGCATGGTCTGTGCCATTTAGAGGTTCGTGAAGTAGTTAAATACAATCCACGGGTTAAGTAAACAGAAGGCAACACACAGTAGTATTTAATGAAGCATTGTGAAACGGGGTGTTTTCAGAGGTGCTGGCTCAGTAGGGCCGGCAGGACTGCCATAGACCAGGGAGGCTCGGGGAGACAGTCTTGATGTTCAGGGGCCAATTGGCATGTGAGGAGAGAAAAAAATGACCAGAAATGGGAATCTTCAGAATGCTTCTGAAAACTGTTTGTTTGTTTTGTTTTTTGTTTGTTTGTTTGTTTTTCCAAGACAGGGTTTCTCTGTGTAGCCCTGGCTGTCCTGGAACTCATTCTGTAGATCAGGCTAGCCTCAACCTCAGAAATCTGCCTGCCTCTGCCTCCCAAGTGCTGGGATTAAAGGCTTGCACCGCCACCGCTCAGCTTGTTTGTTTGTTTATTTATTTATTGTTCTAATGATGATAAAATAGCAACTGTACATAGTGGGTTGGGTTTTGTTGCTTTTTATTTTGTCTTAATGCAGAGAATAACTTAATGAAAAGTAAATTATTAGTCTTTTCCTTGCCGTCTTCTTGGCATTGGAGAGCTGGAGCAAATGTTTTAGAAGCAGCGAGGAAAACCGTTCCCTTTACTAGACATTCCCCCAGAGGGGCCGTCCCCGCCTCCACAGTGGATGTTTCCTGCTCCTGGGGTTGGGGCAGCACAGAGAAAGCAGTCCATAAATAGCTACAGCTGCAGCTAGAGGCCTGCCCATGGACGAACTGCAAATGACTTCCTGCTACCGACGCTTGCATGTTTGTGATTGTTAATGGGATATTAATGTTTAGTCTGTCATTAGTCAACAGGCAGAGCTCGCCCTGCAGGAGGCAATTAGGATTGCCCAGGAGTCCAACGATCACGTGTGTCTGCAGCACTGTTTGGTGAGGCCGTCCTCTGGTCTTGGGATTTTGCTCATGGGTTGAGTTGGCCTCCCGAAGGCCCAGTTTCAATCAGGTTGTTTTGCAGTGGGATCAAAGGTCCTTAGCAGTGAGGGGAAACTATGTAGGTGGACATAAGGACTCACAGAGGGCCCCACAGTCTGTTTTTCTATCTATACAACTCGACATGAGTAAAAGACTTAAGTATTGCATTGATATTGGCATCGATGAGACAATGTACTATACTAGTAACTTGGTGAGATATTGGTGTATCAAACAGTTACCAGGTATTTATAGAGTATAGAAGCACTTAATCACCTGTGGCTCTCAGCTCAGTTAAGTGCCGGATGGGTGCTTTAAGCTTCCTTCTGACATGTCTACCACTTATGGCTGTCAGAGAACGAGGATCAATCAATAGCTTGTTTATCCCAGTCTGACTTAGATAAAGCTTTTAATATGCCTAATGGGTTTCATTTACACTCACAACTCATAACACAGTATTGTAGAGGGTTTATATTGTCCCTTTAAAGTTCTTCCTTGATATTGATATTTCACTGCAGATCCACCATTGCCATTGTTATGACGCATTTTGATGGTTATCTCTTGCCAGAGCTGGCTTTATGTGCTGGGGCAGAAGAGAGCCGATAGCTATGTTCTGCTGGAGCATTCTGTGAAGAAGGCAGTACATTTTGGGTTACCGGTAAGGCTCATCTTTCTGTGAGATTGTTAAAATTAGTGGTGTTGAGCTTTTGTCTCTTCCTCCCACCTTTGTCATGAACCAGCGAGACTTAGAGTGGGTATTCCTACACGTGGTCTCGTTGTTGGTTGTTTTCTGACTTTAATTATTAATCACACCACTAAATTCTGTTGGGTAGGTTTCTCTCTATTCCCTTTATCCTAATAACATCTGTGAGAGCTCCACTTATTGACTTGATAAGAGATCTTTGTTTGGTTGTAGTTTATTGAGCAACACTTAGTACAGTTGCACTTAGACAATTTGTAGAAAAGGCTTTTTTCTTCTTTTCTAGTGCCGAGATAGAACTCAACACCTCACACATGCTAGGCAGGTGCTCTGCCAGTGAGCTACATCCCAGCCCTGGGAACGCTGAATTTAAACCAGGGATTGGCAAACTACACCTTGTGTTTTAAATCTGGTGCTCTGTCCGTCTGCATACGACTGTTGAGCCAAGAAACATTTACATGTTTAGATGGATGGAGCTGGAGAACAGCCACAACTAAGCAGAGACCAACTGTGGCCTAGAATGTGAAGTCTGCTCTGACCCTTGCTAGAAAGTTTGCTGGTCCTTGTTTTAAACAGTAAGCCTGATGGGAAGACCTGCTCCTCTCATCCTGCATGACAGGGAAAGGCTGAGTTGTTACTTCAGTGACAGCCATGCAGGGGGCGTGGTCCTTGTGCAGAACATAGGAATGGCTTTGGGGTGTAGGCTGCTATTGGAAGAACGTTATTCTGTCTCAGCATCTGCTGAATCCGTGATAAGATCACTTACCCCATTCTCAGGAAGTTTGCAGCAAAATTGAGAACAACTTAATGTACATATTTGTTCAGTCTGTGCACTACCTGTGTGCTTTCTTCTGGGAAAGGAAGCACACATGACTGAATTTATAGGCTGCTTAAATATACTCTAGTTATGGATCTGAACCGCTCTGAAAAATGAGCTTTTTACCTTGAGGAGAATTCCAGAAGCTAAGAAGATAACTTGTTGCTCACGACAGGCATCCTTTTTTTTCTTTTTTTTTTTTTTTAATGTCCTGTTACCTAATATGCCCAGCACTGTTTGCTCTATTATCTCATTGTAATCCTTACCACGATTCTCTATGATAGGTTTGATGCCCATTTTACAGATGAGGAAGCTGAGGCTTAGCTAAGAAGCTAAGTGACTGGCCCTAAGTCACACAGTAAGTAGCAGAGGCAGTGTCTAAGTTCAGGTTACCCAACGCTGAAGCCCTGGCTCTTTGCCATGTACCCTCTGCTTCTCTTTCAGCCCTAGCATTTCAGGAACACATCTGTCATGGGTCAGGGTTAAGGCCAGGTTGTAGGTTCTTTAAGTAGAGCTGTCACTGTGCATGTGCTGAAATGTGAAACCCATCACATTTCTGAAGAGCGAAGCAAATTCTGTCATGTAATCTCTATCTTGGGTCGTGGGTATATCTGTCCCCTTAGTACCTCGCCTCCCTGGGAATACAGTCCCTTGTTCAACAGAGAGCTTTTGCTGGGAAGACGGCCAACAAGCTGATGGACGCCCTAAAGGACTCCGACCTCCTGCACTGGAAGCACAGCCTGTCGGAGCTCATCGATATCAGCATCGCACAGAAAACGGCCATCTGGAGGCTGTACGGCCGCAGGTAGGTCTCCAGGCGGACTGCCAGAGCCACGGAGGTGTGGAGCCTTTAGAGAGATAAGGAGGAGCTATCGAAATGGTCCTGTGCAAGTTTGTTCCCCTTTGGAATTTGTTCGCCGAGGGGATTAGAGAAAACGCTTCGTCACCTGGAGACATTTTGTAGCCTGCACGAACTTGGGAAAGTCTTCCCTCACATCCACGGCTTACTCTCCCTGGCTGCTCTGTGTATAACCAACCGGTGGGTGATCTCATCTGGTTTGCACATTTGATCTCAAGATCATGAGTATACTTGACCAGTGACCAGCTGGCACTCAAACCTAGATCACCTGACCCTCAGCTGAGAGCCCCCCTTCCTGTTCGCATGCTGCATGGCCTCCTTGTGCAAGTCCAGCGCCCCCTCCCCACAGCTGCTTGAGTAGACAAGGTTGCTTCTCCGGATATCTGCAGCCACTGTCTGTGTTCCACTCAGCTAACTGTAGTTTGGAAGTAAACTTTTGAACCAGACTTTCCCCTGGAGCCCTGTCTTGATCTCACATGTCCCCTAGACAGCCTGCTGTTTCTAGGAATTCCGTAATGAAGGAAGCGCCTCTTTACCAGTCTTGTTTTTGTATTTCAGATAATTTTTTGGCACGGTGTGCTCTGAAACAGCTGCCGACACTGGCCACTGCCTGCATTGCCAGAGCAGCCGGTGCCAGGATGGCATCGGGTCTGAATTTACCCGTGAAACCTAATTAGCATCCTGTGACCTCAGGGAACATCGAGGGTGGGGAGGTGGGGGTGGGGATCTGGGTGCTGAGTGCTCCCGGATATGCTGACCTACTCTACATTTCCTTGGGGCCTATATACCCAGGATACTTTTGCTCTCCTTGGCCTGAGGCAGGAGAGCTGACATGGGGAGGAGTTGCTTCTACATATCCAGAGCCGCAAGGGTTAATTTTCTTGCGTCTCCACTGAGGATAATTGTAGGGTATGGCTCAGGGGCAGCCTGGGTCTGCTGCCTAAAAGGGGATCTGTCCCCTCTCCTCACCCAGCACCATGGCACTACAACAAGCCCAGATGTTGCTGAGCATGAACAGCCTGGAGTCCCTGAATGCGGGCGTGCAGCAGAACAATACTGAGTCCTTTGCCGTCGCTCTCTGCCATCTCGCAGAGCTACATGCAGAACAGGTAGGTCGGTTGTGTTAGTTTGTATGTACTCTGTTGCTATGGCAAAATTCCCGAGGAAACCAACTTGAAAGGAAGCCCATGCATCATGTCAGTACAAGTGGTAGCAGAGGTCTATTCTCTCACGGTCCCAGCATGGCCTCCAAGGGTGTAGCATGGCTGGCCTGACTAGTGCTTCTTCGACATCAGTGAAGGGAACAAGAGCTTGGCTACTGGTTTTTAAGAAGCGGAATAGGGCTGGGCACTGCTGGCGCACAACTTTAAGCCTAGCACTTGGGAGGCAGAGACGAGCGGATTTCTGAGTTCAAGGCCAGCCTGATCTACAGAGTAAGTTCTAGGACAGCCAGGGCTACACAGAGAAACCCTGTCTCGAAAAACCACCCCCA
>NW_022196905.1:116521757-116526467 GCF_008632895.1 Mastomys coucha | reverse complement strand
CCCCCCCCCCCCCACAAAGAAAAAGCGGAATAGGTTGGGCATGGTGGTGCACATGAGGCCAGCCTGGTCCACATAGTGAGGTCACAGACAGCCAGGGCTATCCTGGCTGGAGAGACCATGTTACAAAAACAAAAAACAGTGAACTAAAGGAGATATGGAAATTGAATGCAGCGGAGATGTTTGTGTGCGTCTGGAGAGGAGAGTTTGATAATGTAGGCAGAACAGTGACAACGAATGCTGGTTTCATGGCTCTGTGCCAGGCCTGTGCTTAATGCTTTGTGTGAGTTATCTTTGCAGAATCCTTTGGGAGCCTCATGAGCTCAGTGTGTTTTATTCCGGTTCCATAGAACAGGTATCTAAGGTCCAGGGAATTTAAGTAAGTGTCAATCCACCAGTACATGCCAGTTCTGTTTCCAGCCCAAAGGACAGTCGGGATTGGGGATGACCTTGACGTTTGTCCCACATAATTATACACAGTTCCCTTCATAGGAAACTAAAGTCCTGATACTGCCTCAGATTCCCCTTAGCCCAAAGGTCTGGAAGAGAAATCTAGGGATTCTGAGCCTTTTCCTGTGGGTTAAGCCAGTCTCCTTCCAGTATTTCTCCTCACCCTTGTGGTCTCCATCATTGTTAGGTGTAGACCCCATCTATACAGTAAAGATCTCTCTGACTCTATCATCTTCCAGTCCTTTCTGTGAACACAGGAAGGTTGGGCTCCAATGGGTCCTGTGTGTCCCCATTGGCTCCTGTTGTCCTATGCTCCCTGAGATGTTTGTTCCTCTTATCCTTTCCCAGGTCAAAGGGCAAACCATCTGTGTTTACTCTGCTATCTTCTAGGAATATGATGTTACTCTTTTTTTTCCCTCCCTCTCAACACTGGAGCTTCGTGTTGTGTTCCCTCCTCTCCCGCAGTGTATGTGTGTATGTCCCACAGGCTCCTCAAACTCATTACTAAGTGTGCCACTTAACTATGGTATCAGGAGGAAAGATAGATGTTAAGGAGATTTCAGCACAGTCCTGTATGCACGCACAGGAGGCAGACTGAGGCCAGAGGGCACCGTGGGCGACAGTGTAGGTTCTGTTCACATTGTCTTTTGAGGCAGGGTTTCTCACCGGCCTGGGCCAGCAAGCTCTGAGATCTGCCTCTTTGTGTTTCTGGAGTTCTGGAGTTATAAGCTCACACTACCACAACCAGTTTTTCATTTCTTAATGTTCTTGGGATTAAATTCATAACTCCAGAGGACACACTAAGCCTTTCTCTAAGGTCATCGGCCCCTTTCTTTTCCCGACTGACCACAGGTCATCCTGTACTAGTCCCTTCTAAGCCTCAGGAATTGGACATGCTACTAAGATATTTTTAAAGAGGGGAGTGCAGTGTGTACAAAGTTCTCTTCACTTGGTCTGAAGTTTGGACAGCCCATCTCAGCACTGCCTTTGCTCTCTGACAGACATGAAGACAGTGGACAGGATTGCCTGTAAAAATTACTGAAGCAAAAGGATCATCTGTTGTATTTCAGTGTTTTTGCTTCAAATAAAAGCTTAGTTGTGCAATTGTTCTGCATAGTTCACACTTGCTGGAATGATGAGAGCAAATTGAAAAGCCTTAACTAAGGGACTGGAGAGGTGGCTCAACAGTTAAGAGTACTGGCTGCTCTTCCAGAGGATCTGGGTTCAATTCCCAGCACCTACCTGGTAGCTCATGCCTGTCTACATCTCGCAGTTCCAGGGCTTCTGACACCCTCATACAGACATGGCATGCAGGGAAAAATACCAATGGACATAAAATAAATTATATATTAAAAATGAAAAGCCTTAGCTAAAAGGATAGCACCCCACGCACAATACACGTCTGTAAGAAAGGCACAAGTATGGGTTTGCAGAAGAACATGGATGTCAAAAGAGAAAAGAGAATGCTGAAATTAAATTTAAGACAATGGGTTACAATGGGTCATTTCTCTGCCTATGAGGGAAGAGCTGGGCACATATGTATGCAAACCTGTATTCCCCCAATAGTGTGACATTTATAAAGCAGAGTTAACTAGAAACAACCGGAATATGTATTTTTGCCTCTGACTGCCCAATAGGCTAGTTTGACTGTATCAGTTTATCTACCTAATAAAGTATGATAATATAAAGTTATATTATTACTGGAAAGGTTAAATCACTCCATTTATTTTGCCTGATGAGATGGAGCACACTTTTAATTCCAGAACTTATGAGGGGCAGAGAGTGACAGATACAGGCAGATTTCTGTTAGATCAAGGCCAGCCTCCATACTGAGTTCCAGGCCAACCAGGGCTACATAGTGAGATCCTGTCAGAAAACAAAAAGAAAACTCCATAATTTATAGAATTTTAATCATGTAGTTACAGTGTTGCACATATTTTACAAAAAAAAATAATAGTATAGCTATTTTTGGAACCTTTATATTTTTATATTTATGAGCATAAAAGAGACTTAGAAGATATGTCAGACATATCGGAGATTCTCTTTGAGAGGGATTACAAGTAACTGCGCTTTTGTTTGGTTTTGTTTTGTTTAGATGAGTATTACTGTGTAAGTTTGTGACCCTGGCTGCCCTGGAGCTCAGCAGGTAGAACAAGCTGACTTGTAACTCACAACTGTTGTCTTGTCTCTGCCTCCCAAATGTTGATGTTGCAGCCATGATCTGCTGTAATTTTCTCATTTAAGTTTTTTTTTTTCCTCCTAGAAAGAACTTTGCTTCTCTGTATAATTCAGCCAGACACGGCAGCACGAACCTGTAGTCTCAGCACCTGGGAGGTAGAGGCAGGAAGGACAGGGAGCTCACGGCCAGGCTGAGCTGTGCCTTGGTCCAGTCTAAGTTACAATGAGACTTTGGCTTATTAACTCTGAGATTAAGTATATACATTTCTTGAATGTTTTTGTTCTGTGGTACATCATATATAAGTACATGTGTATATCTAAGCAAATTGAGTGCAGAGGGTAATAAAAACTGTTTTCAGAAAACAGTTGTTATAATTAAAGTTTATATTTTAACATGAAAAAGATTTTTAAAAATATGTAAAACTCCTTAGGACCTATAGGAGAAAGATACCTCACTGAAACATTCAGTTCTTGTGCCTGTTGTCTTATAGCTCACTAATGAAGAATGGGTAGGTCACATGTGAACTTCCTGGGTATATCCTCAGAACTGCTATGCCAATCAGATCATGCCTTTCCCTTCTAGGGCTGTTTCGCTGCTGCTGGTGAAGTATTAAAGCACTTGAAGGAGCGATTTCCACCCAACAGTCAGCACGCCCAGGTAACCCGCCTTTCTCATGCTGATGGGTTTATTTTGAAAAGAATGCTTTTACTGTGACATGAAGTAGGATTTCTTCCGACATGGTCAAATGTATCACAGGCTAGCTCCAAACTCTGTCTGAGGATGGCATTGAACTTCTGATGCTTGTGCTGGGATTATAGTCATGTGCTGCCATTCCAAACTCTGTCTGAGGATGGCATTGAACTTCTGATGCTTGTGCTGGGATTACAGTCATGTGCTGGTATGCTGGTGCTGTGTTGTGCTCAGAGTGGAAACCCAGGCTTCATGCGTCCTGGACAGCATTTTCCCATGAAGATGCATGATCATGCCATCTCTAAAGTGGAACATTTTAGATTATTCCCTCAGAAAAACATTAAGCTACAAAGGAAGCTGATGGTTTGGATGTATGATTTAATGTTCAAGTGCCTGCCAAGCATTCACAAAGCCCTAGTTCGATTCCTAGCACTGCAGAAAAGCAGGATGGAAAGGCTGCATACAGGCGGTGCTGTTTATCTGTACTAAGCTTACAGACATGGCACATGGGGCTGGAGAGATGATGACTTAGTGGTTAATAACATACATTCTCCTTCACAAGACCTGAGTTTGGGTTCCAGCACGCCTGTCAGCTAGCTCACAATCATCTTAACTATAGCTCCAGGGGATCTGACAGCCTTTTCAGTATTTTGCAGGCGCCTGCAGTCACATGCTAATATCCACATACAAGCACAAATAAATTAAAACAAAACACTTTTAATGGGAGACAGAGACAGGCAGATCTCTTGAGTATGAAGCCAGCCTGCTATGCATAATGAGTTCCAGGCCAGCCAGGGATACATAGACCCTGTCTCAAACAAACAAACCCAAATGGCTCAGGCTAGGATGTGCTTCAGTTGGTAGAGTGCTTGCCCAACAAGCATAAAGCTTGAGTTCTATCCTTAGCATAAATGTGCTGGTGGATGCCTGTAATCCCAGTATTGAGGATGGATGATCAAAAGTTCAAAATCATAGCTGGGGATATAAGTTCAGTGAGCATCCACAGGTCCTGGATTTAATCCTCTTTTTGGTTTTTTGAGATAGGGTTTCTAAAATCACCACCTGGTGGATTTATCCTCAATACCACACACACACACACACACACCTACCTGATTGCCTACCAAAAATAAATATTTTTGGGGTACACCACTACCTGGCAAAAATAAATCTTTTGAAAGTTCAAACTCAT
This sequence comes from Mastomys coucha, assembly GCF_008632895.1. Lineage (NCBI taxonomy): Eukaryota > Metazoa > Chordata > Mammalia > Rodentia > Muridae > Mastomys > Mastomys coucha. The sequence goes on along the minus strand of NW_022196905.1, from coordinate 116,521,962 downwards.
ACTGGACTGTATGGAACATTTGAGCCTAGTCTGCAATACCTGAGACCCTGTCTCAGAGTTAGAAACCAAACCCAGCCTCATTCTGTACATTGTTTAAGGGTGAGCGCTGCCGGCAGTGGTGGCGCACACCTTTAGTCTCAGCACTTGGGAGGCAGAGGCAGGCGGATTTCTGAGTTTGAGGCCAACCTGGTCTACAGAGTGAGTT
>NW_022196905.1:116498935-116521599 GCF_008632895.1 Mastomys coucha | reverse complement strand
AGAGAGAGAGAGAGAGAGAGAGAGAGGAGGAAGAAGAGGAAAGAAGGAGAAGGAGGAGAGAGGAAGGGAGGGAGGGACAGAAAGGTGAGTGTTAGAAAAGTTTGGGAAACATGAATGGGAATGGCAGGGAGCAAGTCGCATGCTTAGTGTGGAAAACAGGAGAGAAATGGAATTTGACGAGAACTGCAGGAGGATCTAAGACCATCAGGTAAAGCGCAGTGTGGGCTGAGAGGTGGGCGTGGAGCTGCTTTGGGTTGTGTGCTTATTCTTCACAGTGGCCTTGGACTCTTGATCCTCCTGCCTCAGTTTCCCAAGTGCTGGAATTATAAGTGTTTGCCACCACCAAATGTGGGCTTCTCTTTGCTCTTTAAAAATTGCTTGTAACATTAAATAAATCAATAAATAAACTCCAACACATGTATGTGAATTGTAAGGATGTTTGTAACAATAATGTGAAATTTTTTTGTATTTATTTAATTTTTCTTTAGTTATGGATGCTGTGTGATCAAAAAATCCAGTTTGACAGAGCAATGAATGATGGCAAATTCCATTTGGCTGATTCACTTGTTACAGGAATCACAGCGCTTAATGGCATAGAAGGTGTATACAGGTAAGCAACCTGGAGCGCTGTCACCACAAAACACTTGTTTCAATCGCAGCACTCAGGAGGAAGAGGTAGGCAGGCAGTCTGAGGCCAACCTGGTCTACAGAGGGAGTTGCAGGAAAGCCAGGGCTACAAGAGACACCCTGTCTTGAAAAAAGAAACAAATAAAAATAAAATAAGATCTCTCTCTCTCTTTTTTATTTTCCTTCTCCAGACAGGGTTTCTCTGTGTAGCCCTGGCTGTCCTGGAACTCACTCTGTACACCAGGCTGGCCTCAAACTCAGCCAAAATAATTTTTAATAATTTTATGTCTGCTATACTTTTGTGTATTTTTTTAAAGATTTATTGTATTTATTTTATGTGTATGAGTACACTGTAGCTGTACAGATGGCCGTGAGCCATCATGTGTGTGGCTCCTGTTGAACTCAGGACCTCTGCTGCCTGCTCGCTCCAGCCCCGCTCGCTCCAGCCCCGCTCGCTCCAGCCCCGCTCGCTCCAGCCCCGCTCGCTCCAGCCCCGCTCGCTCCAGCCCCGCTCGCTCCAGCCCCGCTCGCTCCAGCCCCGCTCGCTCCAGCCCCGCTCGCTCCAGCCCGGCTCGCTCCGGCATAATTTACTGCAGCTGTCTTCAGACACACCAGAAGAGGACGTCAGATCTCATTGGGGATGGTTATGAGCCACCATGTGGTTGCTGGGATCTGAACTCAGTCAGTGCTCCTACCCACTGACCATCTTACCAGCTCTTATGTTTGTGTATTAATTAATAAATTTTCTTTTAGCTTTAGTTGAAAAAGTCAAGGGTGTGGTTTGTTGTTGTTGTTGTTTTCTATTTAGGAAATAAGAAAATAGATAATTGGTAGCTGTGTGTGGTAGCACATGCTTTAAATCCCAGCACTAAGGCAGAGGCAAGCAGATCCCTGTGAGTTGTAGGACAAATTATAGTGAGTTCCAGGGCAGCCAGGGCTGCCCTTGTTATAAAGGAACAAATCACAACAAAAAGCAGATAATTAAAGTTAATAAAATGAGTATCTTCTAGAGATAGTAACTGAGATTCTGATAGCAATAACCCAAGACTTTAGTAATTTTTTATTATATTTTATTTACTTAGTTTTTGTGTGTTTTGGTGTAAGCATGTATGTCGCATAGTGCACATATCGAGATCAAAGAACAGATTTTAGGAGTTAGTAATTTTCTTCTATTATGTAAGTCCTAGGGATTGAACTCAGGTCACCAGGCTTGGAGGCAAGCACTTTGACTGTTGAACCTTCTTACTGGCTCAGCTAGACTTTCATTATTTGCATAAACATGGACATGCGCTGATTGTTTTTTTGAGGTAGGACTTCATATAGCTTAGGCTGGCCTCAACTTTGGTGTACAGCTGAGGATGCCTTTGAACTGGTCCTCTCATCCTCACTTCCCAAGTGCGGGATCACACCTGGTGGTGGCAGCTGCTGTTGCGTTTCAGTTTCTGTCTCCTCCTCCTCCTCTTTCTCTTCCTCTTCTTCTTACTCTTTCTTGTCTTCTTTCTTGTCTCCCTTTAGAAGACCTGCTGAGGAGATGGATCCTTGATCCCAAATGGTTACAGTTGAAAGGCGTGCAGGCCTCTGTGTAACCATCACTGTTTGTTTTGATTATTTCAGAAAAGCAGTTGTACTGCAAGCTCAGAACCAAATGACAGAGGCACACAAACTTCTGCAGAAGTTGCTGACATACTGTCAGAAATTAAAGAACACAGAAATGGTCATCAGGTAAGCAGTCTCTCGGGTGTCCCTCGGGAGCTGGAAGGCGGGGCTTCTCATCCCACTCTCCTCTCTGCTCAGCGTCCTCCTGTCAGTGGCAGAGCTGTACTGGCGGTCTTCCTCCCCGACCATCGCCATGCCTGTGCTCCTGGAAGCTCTGGCCCTCTCCAAAGAATACCGATTACAGTACTTGGCCTCTGAAACTGTGCTCAACTTGGCTTATGCCCAGGTAAGCCAGTGTGATTTTTTTTTTTATCCTGTGGGGGACTGTGGGATGATGGTGTGTTATGTTTATGGGGCACATATGTGTGCATTGGAAGCCAGAGTCAGCCCTGGCTGGCATTCCTTGGAGACTGTCCACCTTGTTGCAAGTTTTTCTCTGTATGTATAAGTGTGTATATGTGTATTTATACACACATGTCCACACACACAGTCTCTGCTGGGACCTGTGCTGGACTAGCCATTCTATTTGTTTGTTTTGTATTTTCAAGACAGGGTTTCTCTGTGTAGCCCTGGCTGTCCTGGAACTTACTCTGTAGACCAGACTGGCCTTGAACTCAGAAATCCACCTGCCCCTGTCTCCCAAGTGCTGGGATTAAAGGCGTGCGCTAGCCATTCTAACCATTGAGTCCTAGAGATCCCATGTCTCTTGTTATCCTATCACAGGGATTACAGGCTCATGTCACTGCGTCCAGCTCTTTATGTGCTTGCTTGGGAATCAAACAGGTCCTCTGGTTTTGCATGGCAGGGATTTTAACAACTGAACCATCTCCACAGACCTGAAGCATCTGCTTCCCAAGTGCTGAAATTATAGGCAGCCACCATGCCTTCCAGGCTTTTTATGTGGCTCTAGGGGTGTAAACTTCTGGCCTTGTGCTCAAACCCTGATCCATTGAGCCATCTTCTCAGCTTCCTCATATGCACATTTTTGTCTGAATACCTGGGTTTTTTTTTTTTTTTTCGGTTTTCTTAGACATCTAAGAATGGAATTGTTGATAATTTTAATTTCTTTTAGGAACTGCTTAACTATTTTTGGCATAAATGGTGCTAAATGGTTCATAGTGGACTCGTCATTTTTGTGTTCTAAGTAATAATGTACTAATACATTACCAGAATTATCTCAAGAATTTGCCAGCTCTCTGGGATTTTGCAGTTTTCATTACTGTACTGTATGTATGTGAAGTGGTAGTTCATTGTGGTTTGTTACTCTGGTCTCTGGTGACCAGTCATCTTGAGCATCACTATTTGTTTATGTGAGCATGTGCCTATGAATGCGGGTGCCCTCAGTTCAGAAGAGGGTTTGGATCACTCGGACCTGGGCTGGGTGGTGGGAACTGAACCCAGGTTCTTTATAACCTCTTCACGACTGAGGCGTCTCTCTAGCCCTCTTTCATCATTTCTGATTTTTATGTTGTATGTTTTATATATAACAAGATCTGGTTATATGTTCTAGGCTGGCCTAAACTTGGGATCTTGCCTCTGCATCCTAAATGTTAGGGTTATAAGCTGTTTGTGTCACAAAACCTGTCTTCCTCCACCCCACTTTTGAGACAAGGTCTTCCTGTGTACCATGGGCTAGCTGGGGACTAAGTATATAGACCAGGCTGGCCTCAGATTTGGAGCTGTCCTCTGGCCTTTGCTCTGTAGTACCAAGATAACAGGCGTTCATCACCAAAGCTGGCAGGGTTTTGTGTAACTTTGATGTTGACTTATAAGAGTTTTTGTTTGTTTGTTTGGTTGGTTTTGAAACAGGACTTTATGTGGCCCAGGATGGCTTTAAACTGATCTCCACCTTTACAAAGCTATATTGCAAGCATGTATCAAACATTTTCTTCTAGTCATGAGAATTTATTTGTTTGTTTGTTTGTTTATTTATTTATTTGACTTTTCCCGACAGGGTTTCTCTGTGTAGCCCTGGCTGTTCTGGAACTCACTCTGTAGCCCAGGCTGGCCTTGAACTAGGAAATCCGCATGCCTCTGCCTCCCAAGTGCTGGGATTAAAGGCGTGCGCCACCACTGCCCGGCTGATAATTTTTAATTTTGATAAACTCAGTTTTACCAAGTTTTCTTTGTGAGATAGGATCTCATATGTAGCCATTTTCTTTGTTTCTTGTGCTTTTGGCATTGTGTTGCTAGTCTAAGAAGTGATTGCCACATCTAAGATCATAAAGACTTTCTTTTAGTTTTCTACATATATTATACAGTTTTAGCACTTATATTTAGGCCTTTGAATTTATATGTGTATATAATGTTTATGTGTTTATATGTATGCATATGTGCATGCTTATCCACATGGGTATGTGTGTGTGGAGGCCAGAGATCAACCTTGGGTGTCTTCTTTAATTGTTCTCTACCTTACTTCTTGTGGCTGAGTCTCTCACTGAACCCAGAGCTCCCCGAGTCAGGCAGGCTGGCAGCCAGTAAGCCCCATTTCTGCCTCCTCAGTGCTGGGGTTAGACACAGGAATTTAGGAGGGGCTCTGCGGATCCAACTTAGTCCTCATGCTAGCACGGCAGTCACTGCAGGTTCAGTCATTGTTCCAGCCCAGGGCTTGGAATTATTTTGAGTTGACTTTTATGTATTCTATATAGATTTCATTGTTCCCTTTGTCAGATCAGTCATCCCAGCAGTGTTTATTGAAAAGACTTCTTTTAGGCCAGCACTTGGGAGGCAGAGGTAGGCCAATCTCTTGAGTTCAAGGCTACTCTGGGCTACAGAGTGAGTTTCAAGACAACCAGGGCTACACAGAGAAACCCTGTGTCAAAGACAAAAAAATAAACCTTTCCTCCTGCTAAATAATGTTGGCACCTCTGAGAAAATCAGTTTGTGCTAGATGTGTCCGTTGATTCCTGGACACCGAGTTCTATTTAATTGCCCATATATTTGTTCTTATATCAATAGTGCCTCATTATGTATAATGTATACATTATTCTATAGAATACAGAATTGAGTGCCCTCACCTATAGTGCACTCTTGCCTTAGCCTCTCATGGGCTGGGGCTGGGTATGCATCACCCAGTCCATCTCAATAATGTTTAGATTACTTTAACTGTCTAGTTCTCTCTTCCTGTGCCTGTAAAAACAAAACTTTTAAAGCTGGGCTAGGCAGTACGTGCTGTAATCTCATCACTTGAGAAATAGAGGTTGGAGAACTGCACATATGAGGCCAGCCTAGGCTACATAGTGAGTTACAGTCCAACCTAGGGTACAATAGTAAGAACTTGTCATAAATAAAACAAACCCAAATAAAACAATATAAGACAAAGCTTTCCATACTACAAATATCCACTTTCTCCTGCATCTGTTGAAATTATATTGCTATGTACATGTATTCTCTGGGAATGTGTTGTGCAGGATGAGATAGCCTGTGCCATGGAGAAAACACCCTGAATACAAGCCCATCTTGGTAATGGGCACAGGACATGTGTGTGTACAGTGGTCTATTGTTTCTTTTTTAGCTCATCCTTGGAATCCCAGAACAGGCCTTAACCCTTCTCCACATGGCTATTGAGCCTATCCTAGCCGATGGGGCTATCCTGGACAAAGGTCGTGCCATGTTCTTAGTGTCCAAGTGCCAGGTGGCTTCGGCAGCTTCCTATGACCCAGTGAAGAAAGCAGAAGGTAAGAGCTGTGTGGAAAGGGCTAGGCTTGGCTGTCGACTGCATTTGCCTGCTGAATGATCTCACCCGCCCTAGCGTTCTAAGTTTTAGTTTTTTTGTTTTTTGGTTTTTTGGTTTTTTGGTTTTTCAAGACAGGGTTTCTCTGTATAACCCTGGCTGTCCTGGAACTCACTCTGTAGACCAGGCTGGCTTCGAACTCAGAAATCCACCTGCCTCTGCTTCCCAAGTGCTGAGATTAAAGGCGTGTGCCACCACCGCCCAGCTCTAAGTTTTAGTTTTAATTTTTAAAACAAAAAGAAGTGAGACAAAGCTTTCCATAGTATGGCGGGCTTTTTTTCTTCTTCATATTTTAATGAGTGAAGAATATAAGAATATCTGATATATGGTATATGCTGAATCTAGATAGCAAGTTTTGAAAACTGAAATGTTAAATGTTGATTTCCTTCCCCCATCCCCATTGTCAGCTCTGGAAGCTGCCATTCAGAACCTCAGTGAAGCCAAGAACTACTTTGCAAAAGTCGACTGTCGAGAGCGCATCAGGGATGTTGCTTACTTCCAGGCCAGGCTATACCACGCCCTTGGCAAGACCCAGGAGAGGAACCATTGTGCCATGATCTTCAGGCAGCTGCACCAGGAGTTGCCCGCCCATGGGGTGCCCTTGATTAACCATCTCTAGACAAGACTCCCTGCTTGATGTTATGTACTTAGGTGGTGGGTCATTACATGCTATCTTATCAATAAACTGTTCTGATCAGTTTGTCTGAGGTGGTTTTCTTTCTGGGTTGAATTATCACTATCTTTGTTAAGAACTGTATATCAAGGGGCTAGAGAGATGGCTTAGCAGTTAAGAGCACTAACTGTTCTTCCAAAGGACCCAGCTTCAATTCCTAGCACCCTCATGGCAGATCACAACTGTCTGTAACTCCTGTTCCAGAGAGTCTGACACCCTCACACAGACATACAAGCAGTCAAAATACCAATGTACATAAAATTAAAATAAATGATTTAAAAATAAAACCTGTGTATCCTCTTAAATCTCCTTACAGGGGATTGGTGGCTCAGGCCTTTAATCCAGCACTTGGGAGGTAGAGGCCAACTGCTCTCTTCAAGGCCAGCCTAGTCTCCATAGAGTTTAAGGCAAGCCTTAAACTACACAGTGAGATCTGTACAGTGAGATCCCATTTCAAAAAAATAAGATTTGAGAGCTGGGGAGACGGTAAGTTGGGGACCAAAGTTTGGATTTCCAGGTCCCACATAAAAGTGAGGGAGACATGTCTGCAGACCACTATTCCAGCCCTCAGGAGGCAGAGGTGGGATTGCTCGTGCAAGCTGCCTAGCAGGAGTGGCAGAATCAGTGGGCTCCAGAGACTCAATCAAGTGGAGGGTGATGGAGGGCACCTAGCATGTCTCTGCCTCCCCTCTCCCAAAATGTGCCCTCATCACAGGGACACGAGCCCTCATCATACATTTGTGCCCACAAAATTGCATTTAAAAAAAATGCTTAGGGCTGGCAAAAATGTATCATCAGGTTATCACACAGATCAGACATCCCAAGTTGCATCCCCTACACCCATATAAAAGATGGAAGAAAACTCGACTGACTGTTGGGACACATGCCAGTCACACCCCTAATAGAAAAGTTTACTCGTTTGTTGTGGGTTTTGTTTGTTTTCTTCCAGTGTTAAGGATCCAATATAGGGCCTTGCACATACCAGGCAAGTACTCTGCCACTGGGCTATAGTGCCAGCCCCACCCCAATCCCTCCTGCATACTTTCATGAGTCTTTGGTTTACTTCTGCAGCTTCCTGTGCTGTCACTGTGAGCCAGTCCTTGTGTATAGTTGTTCACAGCACGAGACTTTATTTTGTGGTCTTAAGACCAATAGCATGGGCTGGTGAGATGGTTCAGTGGGTAAGAGCACCAACTGCTCTTCCGAAGGTCCTGAGTTCAAATCCCAGAAACCACATGGTGGCTCGAAACCACCTGTAATGAAATCTGACGCCCTCTTGTCTGGCAGTGGTGATGCACACCTTTAACCCTAGCACTTGGAGGCAGAGGCAGGCAGATTTCTGAGTTCAAGGCCAGCCTGGTCTACAGAGTGAGTTCCAGGACAGCCAGGGCTACGCAGAGAAACCCTGTCTCGAGAAAGAAAAAAAAAGACCAATAGCATATTTTTTTTGTTTTTGTTGTTCTTCTGCATGTATGTGCTTTTCTATATCTAAATATGGAGGTGATTATAAGGGAAGGAAATGAACAGTGGAGGGGTCTATTAAACGCTGTCATTTACATATCTCAACCCTACAGTTAAACAGAGTCAGTTGTCACTGTGAGTTCATGAATTTCTTCCCCTTCACACAGGCAAATGCCTACATTTCAAGGCCAAAACAGCCTACACATGAACAGCTCTTCTAAAGCCACAAGGAACCAACCAAATTCTGCAGCTTCTGTCATTGGCTCTTTCTCTGTTCTATTTAAACCTAATGAGAAACAGTTTCTCTCTGAAGCAATGAAAAACAACTCCATCTGCCAGGGAGTGTTTGCTGGCCAAAGACAGCTGCTCTGGAGACAGGCTCACGATATAAGGAGACAGGAATTGGAGTGTTGATGTTTCAAAATCTTCCTTTAATTTCTGTGGAGGTTGTTTGTATTTGTAGAAACGGAATCACAATAATGGCTGTGTACTTAAAAAAAAAAATTCTTTCACCAGGAAACTAGATAGTGAGTTTACTTTCCTTTCTGTGCTTGTTTCTTTGTTTTTAGACAATGTAGCCAAGGCTGACCTCAAACTTGGGTCTTCGTACCTCATCCTCCCTGCAGTCCTCTGTAAACAGGTCTGTGCCACCACAGCTGGCTGATAGATGCTTGTGGAGGAGCGAGGAGAGACAGTGCTAGGTTATCCAGCATCTCACACATGCCAAGTATGTGTTCAACCACTGAGCTACACCACTAGTCCTTGTTACCATTCATGTGCATCAACATTAAACCCCAGAGCTGTCAAGATGGAGCAGAACTGGAATTTGTAGGGCCACATGAAAAATAAAAATGAGAGGTTTCTGGCATACCGTTTTCTGGTGCTAGGCAGTAACACCACTACTGATTGTGGTGCAAGAGGATCAGGGCTACCGGGCAGTGGTGGCGCACGCCTTTAATCCCAGCACTTGGAAGGCAGAGGCAGGCGGATTTCTGAGTTCGAGGCCAGCCTGGGCTACAGAGTGAGTTCCAGGACAGCCAGGGCTACACAGAGAAACCCTGTTTCGAAAAAAACAAGGAAAAAAAAAAAAAAGGATCAGGGCTTAATCTCCAGCACCCTTTCTCCTATAAAAAAGATAAAAATGGCAACAACAAGGTCTCATATCTACCCATAGCTACCCTAGAACTTATTGTGAGGACCAGGCTGGCTTCAAACTGACAGAGCTCTGCTTCCTCCAGAGCACTGGGATTAAATCAGCACACCACTGCATCTTAAAGCCAAGTACTGAGGCCCTATGGAGCACAGAACCATGTTGAGGGTCGGTTCTAATGCTTTGATTTAATAGGGAATCTGTGTGTCCAGTCGCTAAAGGTCCTTGTCCCCTAGTGGTTTTTGATTGATCAATAAAGATGCCAGCGGCCAATGACTGAGCAAAGGGAGACAGGGTGAGACCCTTAGATCCTCGAGGGCTAGGACGAGGGAGAGAGGAGGGAGACAGATCAGATTTAGAACTGCAGAAGGAAAATCATCCAAAATGTAGGTGAGGGGGCTGGAGAAATGGCTCAGTGGTTAAGAGCACTGGCTGTTTGTTCTTCCAGAGGTCCTGAGTTCAATTCCCAGCAACCACATGGTATCTCACAATCATCTGTAATGGGATCCAATGCCTTCTTCTGGTGCGTCTGTAGACAGCTACAGTGTACTCATATAAATAAAATAAATTTTTTTAGAAAAAGAAAAAATTGCCAAAAATGTTGAAGAAGTATTGGGTTGGAGAGATGGCTCAGCAGTTAAGAGCACTGCCTGCTCTTTCAGAGGTCCTGAGTTCAATTCCCAGCAACCATCTGGTTCACAACCATCTGTAAGGGGATCTGATGCCCTCTTCTGGTGTGTCTGAAGATAGCTACAGTGTACTCATACATGAAATAAATAAGTAAATCTTAAAACAAACAAACAAACGTAGTCGAAAAGGAATGCGGCCCCTAGAAGAGTAACCCTGAAGCATCTTGGGCAGCAGAGATTAGAGGGCTGCTCAAGAGGAGCAGGCCAGCAGAGACTAGGGGGCGCCCAGGAGGAGCAGGGCCGCCCAGGAGGAGCAGGCCAGCAGAGATAGAGCATAGATTTTTGAGGGTATTGAGTCAGGAGTACTGGAGGGAAATCTATGGTCGCTGGGCAGAGGATTAGAACTGCCCAACCTTTGAGCTAGCCAAGGCATTTCAAAACTAAGCTAATGTGTGTGTTTCATTCGTGGATCCAAATTGTTCCTGGGTACAAAGTGGTGTAGCTAAACTCAGGGCTACAGAACCATCTTCACTCACAAAGCCACCTTGGCCAGCCCTGCTCTCAGCTGGTTGACATTCATCCCAGCAGGGAAGCAGTCCTTAGCTAACTAGCCTGTGTTGTTCCCAGCTGTCAGTGACTCAGCCTCCCAGGCTGGTCTTCAAGAGGAGCTAGTAGGTGGAATGGAAAGTGGAAATATCAAGAGTGACCCCGGACACAACTATCTGGTTGATAGCTGACTTGCTTTTTGATTTTTTTTCCTGATGGAGTGTGTGGTGGGAGAAGGAAACCAGTTATGTGTGTTATGTAATGGCATAATCCTAGGTGATTTCACATTAAAGGTCTCACGATCAAATAGGAAAAGGGTCTGGTGAGAAAGGAATGGAAGCTTTGTAATCATCGAGCCTTTGTGTCTATCCCAGTGGCCTTCAGAAATTATCCTCAAAGAAAAAGGAGGAAGGTGTTTTGACTTAGGACCGCGGGGCACTCTATCCAGCAGCTCTAGTGGCGAGCTTCCTGTCCTGGATTCGAATAGCTAAAATTTACAGAATGGGCTGTTGCCAGTTCTTTACACAGAGAGTCACGTTTCTGGGGTTAGAGAGATGGCTCAGTGGTCAAGGGCACTTGCACTTCCAGAGGACTCAAGTTCACTTCCCAGCACCCCCTACACGGGGCAGCTCACAATTGCATTTCACTATATAGCATTTAACTATAGCTCCAGGAGAGACAAGGCTGTTGGGCACCTGTATGTATGTGACACAGGCACACGAATTTAAAAAAATTGTTTTTAAAAACCAACCCTATATTTCACCTTCAGAACAGTCTTAAAGACTGGGCGATAGCGTTAATTCGGTTTAAGAGATGGCATTGGGACATAGAGAGGTGAAGTTCCTTGCTCCAAGGTCTTTTTTTTTAAAAAAAAAAAAAGATTTATTTATTTTATATGTATGAATACACTGTAGCTGTATGATGGCCATGAGCCATCATGAGGCTGCTAGGAATTGAATTCAGGACGGCCCCACTTGCTCCGCCCCGCTCGCTCCGGCTTAATTCACTGTACTTGTCTTCAGACGCACCAGAAGAGGGCATCTGATCTCATTACGAGAGGGTTGTGAGCCACCATGTGGTTGCTGGGATTTGAACTCAGGACCTTCGGAAGAGCAGTCAGTGCTCTTACCCACTGAGCCATCTCACCAGCCCGCTCCAAGGTCTTATAACTAGCAGGTTGAAGGATTTGAATCCTAATGTTCTCAGCGTTGCCCAGATCCCGCTATTTAGAAAGGTCCTGTGATGTTTTGGGGAACACTAACCTATTTGCCGACTTATAATACCATTTATCTGGTAACCATCATGTACCAGACCCCGCTAAGAACTTACGCATCATCTTTAAACACAGTCCCCTCTCATTTTACCAATGAGGAAACTGAGCCCTGACCTTGTGGCCTGAGCCAGCCGTCAGTGGTAAGGACCAGACAGACCATTCAGTCCCTGGTGTGATATCTACAGCCCATGCCTTCCTCTGTCCCCAGGCCAGCTTTGCCTTCACCCGTGTGCTTGAACTTTTCTTACTTGTTTTGAGTAGTCAGTCGTGTCCCGATGTTTTTCTTTTTGCAAATGTTCGCAGAGACAGATGAAGAGCCCCCTCATAGACCGTTCCTGACATCTTTTACGACGCTGCTTGTACTGGGGACTGGGAAAGCTCTTCATCTCGCTGCCTGTAGAAGGTAGCTTTTCAAGGCCTCTTCTTAGCTGTTGCTCTGTTAGAGATAAAGAGCCCGATGAATCAAGTTCATTGGTGATATGAATCCCATTCTTTTGTTCTAGACACTCAGGCCTACGCAGCCGAACATTCCCGTGAACAGCGGGAGTGGAACGCAGGCTAGTTCAGGAAGCAGGGGCAAAGCCTTGAAAGGAAGCCATCCACGTGGAGGAGAAAATGGTAAAGCCTTAGGTTTCCACACTTTGCCCCCTCCACAGGGTTTGAGTTTTCCTTAAACAACAACAACAACAACAACAACAAAAACCCAACTCAGATGTCATGTTTACTTATTTTCCTGGCAATCTGTGTTGTCAGGACAACAAGATCTGTTTCCCTAAAAGAGGATTTTCTGGTGTTCTTGGAGGTGGGTGGGGAGTTGAAAATGCAACGCTAACTCTTGTTTTCGTATCTCGGAAGAAGAAATTGGTTTCTTTGTGTGGGATGGCTCCTAGCACAAGAGGAGCTGAATGGCAATGATAGGCAATTATAGTGTTCTGCACTTTGTTCTAATTTGCTTTAATAAGAAAGGCACATAAATTGATGGGATTTTTAGCACCGTGCTAAGTATATCGAGAGTTAGCCTCAGTGAGCACTTGGGTACTAGGCACTGAGCTAATGTCTTCACACACATCCTCGTGTGGAAACCCCAGGCCAAGTCTATGAGCTCCGTAGGGTTATTATCCCTATCTGATAGCTGATGAAGTCAAACTGGGAGAGATCAAGTCAATGGCCCAAGCTTGCAGATAATTACAGGTCATTAGTTGGGTGCCGAGGACTTGAATAAAGTCTGTGTCAGCCCCGAGTCATTGCCTTTCAACCTCAATGCTGAGTTATGCAAATGTTTTGGGTGTGGCGCCTGCCTAGACTCCAGGAATTTACAGTTCATCCTTAAGGCAGGACCTGTGAATGGGGTCAGATCCTTTAGCTCTGCAGTGAAGTGTTTACTTAGCAAATGCAAGACCCTGGGTTTGATTCCCCGGCACCACAGAGCAGCTTGATTGAAGAAGAGTAAAGAAGGTTGGCTGAATATCAAATAATCCTCAAGAGCTCATAGAGGTCAGAAGTTCCCCTAGGAGTCAGGAGTCAGATCCCCTAGAACTTATGAGCTAGCATGTGGAAGCTGGGAATTGAACCCGGGTCCTCTAAAAGAGCAATGAGTACTCGTAACTGTCGAGACATCTTTCCAGCCCGTGTATGGGCATTTTAAACATTTCTTTAGCATTTAACTTTACACTGGGTTTCTGCCTGCGTTATCTGCGGTGTTATAATAAAACCATCAGCAATTTAGTAAAACATGACGTACTCATATAGAATTGTAAATTTTAACAAATAACAGGAAAGAAAACCAGGATCTATTTTAGTAACCTTAGGAAAGCCAAGTTGCCAAGTTTCTCCTCCCCAGCCCCAGAAGGGCCAGCTTGCTTTCTTTCCTTCTTTCTTTCTTTCTTTTTAATGGCCTGAACCAACAAGTTTCTTGGATTTACTTAGAGGAACATGAATGACCTCTGAATAGATGCATCACTTCAAAGTGCCCCCTCCTTATGGATGATGACCTCAGAGAAACTGCTTCGTGGAGTGCCCTCCTAAGTGGCAACACTCAGGAAAAATATATGAAAATCACCCTGTGATTTTTTTTGTTTGTTTTTTGTTTTTGATGGTTTGTTTTCGAGACAGGGTTTCTCTCTGTGTAGCCCTGGCTGTCCTGGAACTCACTCTGTAGACCAGGCTGGCCTTGAACTCAGAAATCTGCCTGACTCCGCCTCCCAAGTGCTGGGATTAAAGGTGTACGCCACCACTGCCCAGCCCCTGTGATGTTTATAAATAAAATTTTATTGGGACACTGCCATGTCCATGGATTCATTATTGTCTGTGGCTACTAAATGAATGGCAGAGTCGAGTTCTGTCTGTTGAGAGCGTGGGGTACAGCCTGAAATGTTGACCTGATGGTCTTTTATGAAAGTTTGCCAACATGTGCCCTGTCATTAATGACCCCAAAGCGCCCTTCCACCCCTGCCCTCTTGCCCTACACATTTGGGGTTGGGGGGCTTACAATACAGAAAAGTACAAAACTGTGTACCCACTATTCAGCATGGAGTGTTTTTGCAATCTATTTTACAACCATTTATAGAGGAACTAAAACAACTATGACATCTTCCTATACTCCCTGTCCCGTTCTCTGCCCTCAATTTCTTCCTTTATTTATTTATTATTATTGTTTTGTCTTTTTGGAAACAGTCTACATAGACCTGGAACTTCCTATGTAGACCAGGCTGACTCATGGAGATCCTTCTGCCCCTGCCTCCCAAGTACTGGGATTAAAAGTGCCACCACAACTGACCCACCTTCCTTTATTTTTATTTCATGGGTACAGGTATTTTTCCTGAATGTATGTCTGTGAACCACATGCACACTCCATCTGAGAAGGCGGAAAGAAGATGTCAGATGCCCTGGAACTGGGGTTCCAGAGGTTGTGACCCATCCTGAGGGTGCTGGGAATCGAACCTAGGTCCTCTGCAAGAGTAGCTGGTGCTCTTAACTACTGAGCCATCTCTCCAGCTCTCTTCCTTTCTGTTTTGATCATGCTAGTACCTCCTACGTGCTAGGCAAGTCCTCTACCTCTGAGCTACCTACCCCTCTAGCTGCCTGCTTCCCTCTTGGTGTCAGACTATCTTGAGTCTAACACGGACCAATTCTCTTTGACTTTTATATCTTTGGCAGAAGCATGTGTCTTTAAGCATACTTGATGAGGAGGCCATAGATCATGCCACTACCCTCTTTGAATCAGAGCAGCTGTGCTTGGCTCTGCACCCGTCCCTAACTGGAGAGGGGTTGAAATCATTCCTCCAGGGAAGGAATGGAGAGAGAGGCATTAGACCCTCACCTGAGATTACAGTTGCTCCGTCTTCTCCTCCCGTGCCAGCCCTCAACAGCACATGGCCCTGGGAGATGCTGGAGTATATAAGGAGGCCGGGAAACGAAGGAGACATCCACATACTCATCTTTTGGCAGGTCACCATCCGTGCTGGAGATGAGTAAGCCCAATAAACTCATTGGTTCACCAAGCTGGGCTTGGATGGAATTGTTGTCTTTGATCTGTTGTTGGCGCCCTATTTTGAGTGAATAGACATTTGTTCATGTCTCCTCAGGAAGTCACTCAAGAGTGGGGCTTAAAAATACACGCAAACCGTGCATGAGACTGTATCCTGCAGCTTGCTGTCTTACTCTTCATGTTTTTGTTTTTTTCTCTTCGTGTGGGTACAAATGGATCTAACAGTCCTTTTAACGACTGTGTACTATTCCATCTTCGTCTCGCTCGCTCCATTTGCTACTAACAAATAAATGCAAGAGCGTTGAGCAGTATCAGGGATGGCCACCTCATCAGAACACTCACTGAGTTATTTGTCCGGTCCTGGGAAGTGTTTGTAACTGCTCGACCTAGGAATACTGCAAATAATTTATTGAGGGCTGGAAGTCGACCCAGTTGACAAAGAGCTTTGAATCCTCAGTGAATTTGACATCTCAACTCTGATTCCCTTTTGGCTGCTGGCAGAACATGCAGACAGCCCCTGGTGAACATCCAAGTCTGAGTACACCGACCCCCCACATCCAAGGCCACCAGGTCAGCGAGCCCTTGAAATACCCTTTTCTTTCTCGGTTGTTACCCAAGTGGGAGACTCAATAAGCTTTTAGGCTTCAGCAAAGTAAAACGTCAAAAAGAGGAAGAGTGTTTGGTCAGCCTTGTGGGCGAGACCTAGAACTTCACTGGCCGTTCGGAGTGAGTGATGCATTGTAGTGCGAGCTTGCGGCAGTGGTCAGTGGGGAGGCGGCTTGCGGAAAGGGTTTCCCCATAATGGGCGTTGCCCCGAAATCCAGGGAGGGAACCGCCAGACGGCTCCTGGGTTTTCCCCTCCGTCGCCTTGGGGGAACTTCTCCCCACGCTCAGGAACAAAAGCGGCGTGGAGCGGGCTGGCAGGAACCGAGACCCATTCCCCAACTCGCGGCCCGAGCGCCCCAGCGCGAGCCGGGCCTCGCTTCCTGCCGCCGGCGGCCGCCTCCTTCTCCCCCCACCTCGCCTCCGCCCCGCCGCTACTTAAGTCTCCGCGGGCCCCGGGGCGCGCGGCCGAGGCCGCGGCGGGCACGCGCGCTCCACGCCAGGGTCCCTTGGCCAGCCAATCAGCACGCAGCCCGAGGCGCCGCCGCGCGCGAGCCGAAGCCCGGGCGGCTCCTCCCGCTGAGAGCCGAACCGGACCGAGCCGAGCCGAGCCAAGCCGAGCCGAGGGCGCAGAGCGCGGGAGGCGGCGGCGCGGAGCCCAGGTGAGCTAGCCCGAGGCGGGCCGGGCTGAGTCGGGGGGGACGCCACCTCCCTGTGGGTCTCCGGGTCCCCGGACGCGCGCGGGGAGCCGGCTCCGCAGACGGAGCCCAGAGGCGGGCCCCGAGGGGACCCCACGTGCGCCGCCCCGCGCCCCGCCACGTGGAGGGCTGCGCCCCCTTTCCCCGGCCTCGCGAGCGGGGCGGCGCTCGGGCTCCGGCGGCAGGGGCCGGCCTGGAGTTCCGCCGGCCGGGGCGGTCCCAGATCCCGGCGACGGCCTAGGCCACCGCTGGCGCTTGACAGGTGCGGAACCTGAGCGCGCGGGAGCGTCCCACCCCCGCAGGCTGCAAGGCACGGGGTGGGGGGGAACCCCGGTCCTAGAGGCTTGGCCCGGAGTCTGCCCCCTGATCACCCCGACCTCACAGGCCGACTTGATCCTTCTGACCTAAATTTACCCCAGGACTGCAGCGCGCGGTGCGTGAAGAGTGCATGCCCGGCTCCCTCTGGCACAGCCCTGGGGCTGGTGCCCTGCTATCACCGGGGGGCTAAGCTAGGGTTCTCCCCACCCCCTGGATGCCCAGTTTGGGAAGCTGGGTGTTTTCACAGCTCTGTCAGCCTCCTCCCCGGCTGCTCTCTCACTTGGAGATGAAGAGGTGGCACTTTGCAGAGGGATGGAGCAAGGGGGTGGAGGACGTCTCAGGTGCCATGGGCAATGAAGCAGCCTCCTGATCTGGGGGGATGGGGGGTGGGTCATGCTCCGCATTCATTACCTAGATCCAACTTTTACCTCCCTCAGCTTTCTCTGTGATGTCCCCCGGTCCTGGAGTAGAAACTTCAGGTGCCCTGGGGCATTCATGATGTCTTTTACTCCTCCTTCCGACTCTGCCCCCACAGGATCGAGAGGAGGATTGCTCTGCCTCCCCACGGCTCCTTTGTTCTTTGGAAGTGGCTGGGGCTGCTGCTGTACCCAAGCCCACAGAAACTGTGGTTTCAGAATAGATTGTGTATCAGTGTACAGAGGCAGCTTCCGTTTGCCCGATCCTCCTGTACACTCTGCTGCTTGTAACGACTTCATCAAAACCGTCATAGGATGAGCCTCACCCCCCCCCCTTGGATAATCGTAGTTAACATTTTTCATCCATGCTGGGGATAGAACCCAGTGCCCTGAGCATGCTAAGCACACCCTTACCAATGAACTTAAAACACTCCCACCCCTAATTAACATTTCTTGAGTTCTTGCTATGTGGCAAATACTGTTATCTTGCCTGGAGCATCTCATTTAATGCTAACCCAAATCCTTTGTGGTGGTGAGGTTTTGGTCCCCGTGGTTGAGAATAGGAGATTGAGGTTCCTAGTATCGAATGGCTCCGAGAGGTTAGTTAACTTAGCCAGGGTCACACAGGCAATGGAAGACTTTCCTTGCCTTCTTGAGGGGAGCCCGGGCCTGGGCACTAGGCTGTGGATGAGGACACAGAGGTCCTGCTGTCCTGTCAGGACCTAGGCTTGTCTTTGCTTGCAGTTGCTCGTGGGCTAATAACTATGCAGTGTTTCTCAGAGGACAGTCCCACCCTCCTGGTGAGCATTTGGAAACACGTGGGAGTGACTTTTGGCTTGTCAAAATGAGACTAAGCGCTCTTGGTGTTTAGTGGGCAGGAGCTAGGGAATGCCAAATGTCCTGTAAGAATGTCCCTACCTCAAAATGCCAGTAGGGAGATGCTGAGAAGCGCCATAAGCCTCAAGTGCTGGGGAAATGGAGAGAGCGAGCCACGGGGGTGCTATTTCTGGAGATAATCTGTTCTGATGGGAGTAAACCCCAGAGGCTCCCTGGAGGAGGTGTCAGTCATGCCAGGCCTTTGGAGATGGGCTGAAAAGTTGTGGGTATAGGACAGGGACCCGACTCGAGCGAGGGACTTTGTGGTCGGATATGGACAGTGCGTGGAGCCTGCTTGCTTTCCTCCGTCCTGGGGGATCTGGACATGCGCTCTGTCACATTGCTCCTCTGAGTTAGAATTCTGGGGCTCATGGGTGAGAGAGTCCCAAGGTGGCTCTCTGGCTGCAGTGTTCTCTCCGATGACACCTATCCTTGTTCCTTGGAAGCTGAGGGATTTAGAGGTTTCTCTTTGATTCTCTTAAGACTTCTCAGACTGGGGATGTGGCTCAGTTGGTAGAGCGCTTGCCTGGTACACTTTGCTAGCAAGCCCTCTGCCACCAAAGTTCTTAAAAAATTGAGGTGAAGTTCCCCCAAGTGGCATTTAGGACACTCACGGTGTCATACATCTGTTCCCGCTGTCTGGTTTCAGAGCCTTTTTTATCACCTCAGAAGGAAATCCTGTACCTAGTAAACCGTCCGTCACTTGTTCCCAGCATCCCTTTCTCCAGCCTCTGGCAGGCACCCACACATCTGCTTTCTCTGGGATTCGTGTGCTATGGAAGCATCCTGTGAGTTCTTATGTCATGGGTGGTCTTTTGCGTCTGGCTCCGCTCAGAATCACATCTTCCACGCTTCTTTCCTTTTTATGACTGAATAATATTCCACGCTCCAGGAAGACTACACTTGGCTTATTTATCACGCCAGACACCTGTGTTGCTTCTGGTATACGGGCTTCTCTCACTTTTCCTCTTCTGGGAGACAGGGTCTCATTACGTAGCCCAGGCTGGCCTTGACCTCTTGAGCTTCCATCTCTGTCTCCTGCACGCAGACACCACCGGGCCTAGCAGATTTTCTTTTTTTCGGTTATAAAACATTTTAAGCGCAGGGAAAATGCCAAAGTTTGGTTTTGCTCTGTTCCCTTGGAGTGATTTGTATGTCACAAGGCAGGAAGGAGGCTCTGGGCGTGACGGGAACTGGACCGGGTGATGCTCTTTACCCAGTCTGGCTCTGCAACATCCAACCTCCGTCTAGGGGTCTGGGAACAGACACTGTACTGTGGGGGAACCCACGGGGGCTGGGACCTGCTGAGCTGCTGGGGAGGTCTGTGCCACAGATGAGCCATATTCTTGACTACCTCTCGCTTTTGGAAAGAGAGAGGGAGAAAACTGGAAGCCTCTGTCATGCCCCCACACCCACCCCACCCCGAAAGCTGCAGAGCGACTATTTCTGTGTCGCCTCCTTTTATCCTAGTGGCTGTAAATAGTTGAGAGATGGCAGTTACAGAGATAAAAAATGCTAATTCCAACCTGGAAAGGAGCGAAGGATGATCCCGCAGGAAGTGGGGGCGAGGAGGGGAGGCCGGGATCTTGTCCTCTGCCTTGAGAGACGGTTGTGCAGCAGGCAGAATTGAGGGAAGGCCAAGGTGGGTGGTGGCCAAGTGCTTCTGTTAAGGCAACTCTTAAAGGGGTGTCAGTGGTTAGAGAGGAGGGCGGGGCAGGGAGCACATTCCCTGGTCCGTTTTGTTCCAGGCAGGATCCTGCTTTGTGGCCCAGATTAGCTGTGAACCTAAAAGATCATCCTGCCTCTGCCTCCCTTGTGCTGGGATTCATGAGAAGCCATGCTCCACCACCTAGCTCCGCTGTGCTGTTGAACGGCAGGAGCGCAGTTGCCTTCAAAGCCTCTGGCAGAGAGAGCATGCCTTTCGGTTTATGTCAGACCTTGATCCCCATTCTGTAGACCTGGTTTCCTGGTTTTTCCCTGCTTAGGGGTGGCTGTGTACTTGAAGCTGGAGAAGGAAGGAGGTGGGTTAAAAACTCTATGGCCAAGCAGGATGAGGGAGGGAGAGCCCAGTGGGAGGACAAGACAGGGCCCCTTGTCTTCGATTGACCAGACTGTGTATTGCTGGAGTGGGTCTCTCTGCCTCTCTCTCTCCCCTTCCCCCACCTCCCCTCTCTGTTCCCCTTACAGACTAAAATTCCATTTGTTTCTTTGCCTCTTCCTTTGGTGCAGTGGAAGTTCTGGGAGGGAGGCAGTGGAAAAAGTGCTAGGAAGGCAGAAGGCTACTTCTCACCTCCAGTTCCGCCCCCGGTGGAGCACTCACCCTGTTCACGCACGTGGCCATCCTTTCTTTATCCTCAGGGTCTTCAGAGCCCGACTGCAGACAGGGTTGTCCTGTTATTTCAATGATCCGTGACCCTTCGGATCTCTGAAAGTGGCCAGCAGGGACTCAGAAACTCCTTGGTCACTCGGGGTCTCAGGCCCTGGGCGGCAAGAATCTGGACGTCTAGCTGTAGTCCTTGCCCAGCTGCAAGCCCACCGCCTGCCTTCTCTCCCTGGTTTTTAGCCTCTCTACCTGCAGGCCCCTCTGCCCCCATATTGATCGCTGAAGCAGTAGGTAGTGAGCAGCTCTGAAAGCCTATCAGTTTGGATGTGAAAAACAAACAATAAAACCACTTTTTTTTTTTTCAGATTTGAGGCCCTTCAAGGTGGTGCACATCTTTAATCCCAGTACTCAGGAGGCAGAGGCAGGCAGATCTCTGAGGGATCTGAGTTTGAGGCTAGCCTGGTCTATAGATCAGAGTCCAGGACAGCCAGGGTCATAGAGACCATATCTCAAAAAGACCAGAAAAAAAAATTGTTTTTGGTATAAATTAAAGCCAGTCAAGGACTTTTTATTTTATTTTATTTATTTATTTATTTATTTTGTTTTTTTCGAGACAGGGTTTCTCTCTGTGTAGCCCTGGCTGCCCTGGAACTCACTCTGTAGACCAGGCTGGCCTCGAACTCAGAAATCTGCCTGCCTCTGTCTCCCAAGTGCTGGGATTAAAGGCGTGCGCCACTACCACCACCCGGCGACTTTTTATTTTCTTACTTTATGTGTTTGTTTGTGTGAATATACACCATCTGTATGCCAGTGCTCACAGAAGCCAGAAGAGAATGTTGGATGTCCTGGAGCTGGATATGGGCAGTTCTAAGCTGCCATGTAGGTGCTGGGACCTAAACCCAGGTCCTCTGCAAGAACAACAGTGCATCTGACTGCTGAGCTGTCTGTCTCTCTAACCGGCGGTCAGGGACTTAGACTTCATACCTGCGGAAGTCTCTGCTCTGCTTTGGTTTAGTGCGTTTTCACCCCCAAGCCCTCCCTGGCTGTGTGATCATGGGCTAGTCGCTCAGACCCTCTGCCTCGGTCTCCACCCTGGAGAAGTAGAGAATAACACGGTTACCATGACAACCAAGAAGTTGATACAGGCTTAGTATGATGCCAAGTGGCCAGGAGAGTTAGTCTCGGCTGTTGGCCACAGCTGCAGCTCTCAGAGCTGTTTCCACCCGGATGAGATCGCTAAGCAGGTGCCTCGTCTTCCGGTTAGCCTGCTCACTGGGCCTTCCCTGGCGGCTCTGTCTTTCCCTTTATGGTAAACAAACACGAGGTTGACATTGTGAGGATTGCTTCAAGGTGCAGGCTGCGTGGGTTCGCAGGGAAGTGGCAGCTGCTTGGCAGTTCAGCCTGCGCTAGAGCCCTCAGCTAGACGGAGAAGTGTTCCTGACTCTCAGATCTTTTGTCAGAGCCGTTAGTAGGAGAGGAGCTCTGTTGGCTCAGGGAGCTGAAAACAGTAGGGTATGTGGGCTTCAGGCATGGATGAATCAGGGTGCCAAAGCACTTTTTCATCCACTGTCTTCTCTTGATTGGCGTCATTCTAAGGCGGGGTTCTCCCAGCAGGAAGTGTAGCAGAAAGAACTCCCCACCCCCGTTTAACATTGAAAACACTGGCAGAGTAAGGCCCATTAGCCTGAGTTCAGTCCGTATGTTCTCTTGAATCCACCACTGGACCCGAGCAGTTGATGTCCAGTTGGGCAGTTTTGTGCATGGTGGTAGGTCGGCTCCACAGGGGTACCTCACACAGGAGGATGTGTTCCCAGACGTAAACTGGGCTGCCGTCCTCAGACTAAAGGAATGCCGACTCTAGGCCAGCTAAAGATAGCTTCTGACCTTCTGACTGGCCTTGAGATATTTGAAATGTACAACCTTCAGCTCACAGCTGTGGAGTGCCAGCTGTATTCTAGAAAGTTCTGGGCCTGAGAATTCAGTGTGAATCCAGAACTTCATTCTCTCCAGCCAGTGAAGCCACGTTGCTCTGTCATGTCTGGGTGTTTGTTCCTGGGCAGGTGGAGACTGCTGCCTTTGGTCTCCCCTCTTATAGATTGAGTTCCCGGGACTGCAGCCATATGGCGGATGGGAGCCAGCCCTGACTTTACTCAGGAAACACTTTGGGACCTTTGCAAAGCTCTGTCCATAACTTT